>NC_059104.1:114126802-114454302 GCF_020740685.1 Jaculus jaculus
TGGGGTTCAACATAGCTTCTGATTTTCAGATATTTTGATTTTTAAGCTGGAGGACACCAATTATAGATTTTTGGTATAATATTAAAATTACAAGCAAATTTTTGAAAACCACCAAAAGAAGTGAGCATACTACTCAGCAATAAAAAGAAACCAGGGGTTCATGCAACAATGTAAAAGAAATTTCAAAACATATTCAGTGGAAGATGACAAACATAAAGTGGTAGAAAATGTGGGAACCAACAATCCTACTTAGGAGGCTCCTCAGTGGAATGGGGGCAGGGAGTAGGGAAATGATTGTACCAACACATGATGTGTCCATCCAAAGTGCGTACTTATTAAAAGTGTAACTGGTTGTGCAAGTCTTTAATCCCAGCTCTTGAAAGGCAGAGGTAAGAGGTTCATCATGAGTTCAAGGCCATCCTGAGACTACATAGTGAATTCTTGGTCAGCCTGAGCTACAGTGAGACCCTACCTCAAAAATCCCCCCCCCCCAAAAAAAGTGTCCTGTGGTGAGGGACTTTTCATTTTTTCTTGTGATGAAAAGCATATAAACTGAAATCTATTTTCTTAATACATTTTCAAGTGTATAGCATGACATTGTTAACTGTATGTGCACTGTCTTACAGAATATTTCATAAACTTCTCATCTTGCACGAGTTAAGCTTTACCAATTTGTCATCTACTGAGGCTAGTTAACCAGATACTTAAACTAGGTGTGGCTGACAAGCAGCAGAAATTTGTTTCTCACATCCTGAAGACTAGTCCAAGACCTAAGATAAGGCAGCTGGGTCTGATGAGGACTTTGCTTCTGGATCATGGCACTATTCCTTGCCCTCATATAGTAGAAAGAATGAACTAGTTCTTGGGTGTAGCAGAGAGCTTCAGGTTCACTGAGATGAACTTCCAGACCAGGCACAGTTATGGACGAAGGGATATTTATTGAAGCTTACAGATCCAGGGGAAGTTCCATAATGGCAGAAGACACTGGCCTGCTTTCATAGGCCCAAGCAGAGAGAGAAGTATAAGCCTAAAGGTCAAAAGCCACAGCACACTTCAGGAACTCCAGCTAGGCACACTTTGCATATCTTTAGATTGAAATCTGAAACCCACCACCACACCTTAAGATCCACCTAGTGACACTGCCAGGTGCCTAAAGATGTAAACTACAAACAAATAAACAACTGAATTTATTGGGGGCCATCTATTCTATTCAAACCACCACATTGGGGATATCTCTTTTGTGAAAGAACCATTAATATCAATCATAGTTGTCCCATGCTCATGATTTAATTACGCCATGTCTTAATACCATACCTTGGGAGTTAGGATTTCAAATCACAAATATTCAGACCTCAGCTTTTTTCTGGCAGGGTTTTAATTTAGTTATGGTATTCCTCAGCTCCAAAATGTGTTTGATTCTATCACTTTTATTATTTTCTATCATTTTGTGGATATTTTCATTTTGCTCATGAATTATTTTCTTGAGCTTTCTAAGCAACTTTATTATGGTTGTTTTTAATTATTATTTTTCAGCTATTTCAAACACACATATGAGCTTGTGCGTGTATGTGTGCGTGTGTGTTTAAAGGGAGGGTCTCACTCTAGCTCAAGATGACCTGGAATTCACTCTGTAGTCTCAGGGTAGCCTGGAACTCAAGGCAATCCTCCTACCTCTGCCTCCCAAGTGCTGGAATTAAAGACATGTGCCACCATGCCCAGCTCCATATGAGGTTTTTATAACAGTTTCTAGAGATTAGTTTCAGTAAAGTAGAGTGGGGCTTCCCATGCTCTGTCTTGTTAACAGCCTTCCACAAGTTGTTCCTGTATTGATTGTGTTGCTAAAATATATGTGTTTGCCAAACTCTGAGAAACATCAATTTTACTATATGAAAATTTGCCTCAATATAATTATGTAAGCTATTCAACAAATTTGACTTTAAAAATAAATGAAGATAGCAGGGTGTGGCAGCCTGTTTGCAATTTTGGCTCTTAAGAGACTGGGGCAGGAGGATGGCTGTGAAATTAAAATTGACCTGGGATTCACAGTAAATTTCTAGCCAACTTGAGTTACACAGAGTATATGACTCTGTCTTAATAAATAGATAAGTGAATAATAGAATACATTGTAACAAGAAGTCTTTTAAAATACAAACAATATGGCCTAACCCACTCCTATGTATTTTCCTTTGTTACTCAGAAATTTACATCTCATTCAGCTTCATATAAAAAAGGGTTGAGATGGTAAAACTTTCTTTTTAAAAAATATTTTATTTTTATTTATTTATTTGAGAGAGAGGGAGAAAGAGAGATACAGATATAGGCAGGTAGAGATAAAGAATGGGGGCACCATGGCTTCCAGCCACTGCAAACGAACTCCAGATGTGTGTGCCCCCTTTTGCATCTGGCTTACATAGATCCTGGGGAGTAGAACTTGGGTCCTTTGGCTTTGCAGGCAAGTACCTTAAATGCTAAGGCATCTTCCCAGCCCAGGTAAAACTTCCTTATGGATCTTCTTTGCTTACTGCTGCTTTAAAAGTTTCTATCCCCTAAATTGATACTACAATGGTCAAGTGATGTAATCAGCACCTAAGAATGTTGGGTACAGTTGGGCTCACCACTACTGTCAGAGGCCCCAACACCTCAGCACTGAAGCGGACCAAAAATGAACCCAACATGGCTCAGGGAAAGTTTGTGGAAGAGGGGGCGGAAAGAATGTCAGAGTCACATGTTGGGTCATGATATGCAGAGACATTTATCGTACCAATAACTATGGACTAACTCCACAATGCACGACCCATTTACATCAACAAGGAGGGTCCATTGGGAGGGGGTAGATCATGGATGAACCTAAATAAACAATGGTACCAAACTGCCTGTATTTGCTGAAAAGAAAACTAATAAATTAAATTTTAAAAAAAGAATGTTGGGTACATAACAACAGATATTTAGTTGTTTTCTTTTTAAAATAAAGAAATGGAATGTCCTTAGAATAGGTAGATAGTCAAAGTGTTTTAAGAAGACTAGGATTCAGAGACAGTTACTATTTTCACAGCTTGCACTTCCTGTTAGGAGCTTTTGGCCTTAGGCAATCTAATTTGCATTACTTCTAGTTGAAAATAATAATAATAATACAACTAAAGGCATTGGCAACTTTCCAATGTCTAATATTTACCCAAATAATAACTTCTCATGAACTCTTTGTGCTTAATAGTCTTAATTTGACACTTAACTGACAATTTGTGAATTCTCCAATCACCAACTGGGCTGTTTCCTTAAAACTTTATTTTTTTCTTATTAATCTAATTATACTACTCATTTGCATTTTAGATTGATACTATCTGACAGCAACTGACAGAAGCTAGATCTTCAATAAACATGTCCTTTAATGACATATATACAATCATTGCTTTGATTTTTCTCAAAGTGCGATGTTTGGGACACCTGAATTCGCAGAACCTGTGGAGTAGAGCTATAGCGTCACCTCATTTGTGTGTTCATGTTGGCCTCTTGTCTCTTGTGTCTCCTAGACACATGTTATGAGAAGACACATTTGGAAGGCCTGGGAATGTGTGATTGTGCCAGTCCATCTCACATGAGAAATGCAGCACATGGTTGGAGGGCGGAGCTTTGGAAGGGAAATTTAAGACACAAAGCCAGAGAAAAAGTAGTTTAATTCATGTGACCATGAGGAGTAGTGAATATTGGTGGTTCAGATCTCTGATTGGCCTCAGGCTATTTGGCTCAGTTTCAAGCTCTACCACTTGCTAACTGTATGGCCTTCAGTATATCCCTTTATCTCTCTGTGCCTGTTTCCTCTTCTACAAAATGTATTACAAGATTACTGTGAGGCACATACTCTGAAAACCTGCTGAATAGCATTCAAGTAATTTTAAGATAAATATCTATTAATGCATATGTTATTGTACATGTAGGTGCTAATGAAAACATTTTAAGATTTATTTCCTGTGTCTTCCAACTTGCTTCCTGAGACTAAGAAGTCTTGTCTGTTTTATTAGACTAGTACCTGCTACAGAGAAGGTGCCTGATGCTGAGTGAATGAACATCAGTAAACATGTCTACTCATTTCTGTATTAAAAACACCCTGGGCCAGACACCAACTTTATGCTTACATTTGATCTAATTTCCCTTGAACAGCCTGCTGCTGGTGAACTAAATCATTCATAGAAGGGACTGGCCTATAGAAGGAGCCCATTGCATCATGAGAGAGACAGCTGCAGGACTGTGTGTGACCCTCAGGCTTCAGGGATCACTCCAGGGCATTTCCAGGGAGCTTGTCTAGACAGCTGTGAGTTGCAGAATCACATGTACATCATAGTGACCTGAGGAACATCTGGTCTGTGATCTGAATGATGGTTTCCTAATTCTATCTATAAAAAAAGAAGGAAGAAAAAAATAGAAGCCAGAACTTGACATAAGACAAAAATGGCATTTTTATACTGTTAGGAACTTTAAAGCTACTGTAAAATAGCATTGAGATAATTGGCATGAAAAACGAAAGCTCCTCTCTCACACATAGTACAAAGTTACAATTTGTATGGATTGAGGATCCAATGTAAGAAATACAATACTAACAATTAACAAATACAATATTAACAATATTAGAAGAGAATTTAGAAGAGCATACATGTAGCTTGAGAATAAGGAGTCATGCTTAAGCACAACAAATAAAACCCAAAATCTAGAAAAGATGAGCAGATATTACATACATATGTTTCATATTTATATTTTGCATACACTTTATAGTGAACATAGTAAGGAGTTAGTTCTCTTTGTCAACAAAAGAGAATGTCTACTGATGCTGAGAAGAAAATAACCTAATAAAAATGAAGAGATGGGGATATAGCTCAGCTAGTAGAGTCCTTTCCTAACGTACATAAGACCCTGAGTTCAATTTCTAGAACCAAATAAAGCCTGGTACACTCCTGTAATCTTTGAACTTGGGAGATAGAAGCAGGAGGATCAGAAGTCTGACATCATCCTTGGCTACATAGTGAGTACAATACCAGGCTGGGGTATGTGAGACTGTACAAGAAACAAAAACAAGAATGGCTAATGATACAAGTGGGAAATTTAACACACACACACATATACATACATGCACACACTATTTTTTAAATTTCAATCAGAGAGATTTTAATTTGAGAATTTTAATATTTGAAAATAGAGAGAGAGAGAAGAGAGACAGAGAGAATGGACATACCAGGGCCTCTAGCCATTGCAAATGGACTCCAGATGCATACACCACTTTGTGCATCTGGCTTTATGTGAGTACTGGGGAATTGAACCTGGGTCCTTGGCTTTGCAGGCAAGTGTCTTAACTGCTAAGCCATCACTCTAGCCCTAAACATATATTTGAAGATGTTTATGCTAGTAGTCAAATATGTAAATCAAAATGAATTGAATTAATTATGAAATCAAATAACAAGATCCTTGTTTTATCAGCAGGATTGACAAAATAAGTTCATTTTCCATTTCTTTGTTTCTTTAGGAGATTTAGGAGATTATTGCTAAATGTCTTCTAGCAGAATGACTGAACTTACTATTTCCTTTGGACACTGGAGCACTGTTGACTGAGAATATGGAAAAAATATGGTGTAGTGATGGTACATCTCTATGCATGGAGTTGTGAAAGGGAGCTAGCTTTTTCTGCCATTCTGGAACTTCCCCTGGATCTGTAAGCTTCAATAAGTTCCATTCCTCCTTAAAAAAACAACAAAAAACAAACAAACAAACAAACAAAAAACCCAAAAACAAAAAAAACTGGCAGTCAGGTAGGTGTGAAGGCTTGTTTGTATGTCCCACCTTCTGACTAGGCTGAGGCAGAAGAATCAAGATATTTGAGCTCACCAACTCAAGATAGACTTGGGAACATCTTTGGGCAATAAAAGAAATTTGAAATTAGTAAACTGGACCCTGTCTTTACCTTTATCTCATATAGCCACCATAGAATGGCATTTCTTTGTTGTTTATTGCTGCTGTTTGAAATAGTGTCTTATTCAATAGCCCAGGCTGGCCTGAAACTCATGGTAATATTCCTGCCTCAGTGCCACAAGTACTGGGATTATAGATGTAAGTCACAAGAATAACACGTCTTATTGAATATTGACTGAGACTTCTCATTATTTCATGGTCTGTAGTGCTGTTAGGATTGAATCAGGAACTCCTTAGCATAGCCTAGAGCCCTGCCTTCCTATATAGTTCTAGAGATACCTCCATTCCATCACACATATGCATATACACGTGCATACATATACATACCTTCTGCTCTACTCACTTTGACCTGCGGCTTAAAACATAATGAAAATGTGGTGCTTTACCTTGGGTTTTGCACATACTCTTACCTTCTAGTCCATAACCCCCCTTTTTTAAACCTCTGCTTCTACCCACTTTCACCTGGTTAAATGTTTATCTTAGACTTCTATTGGGAAGCCTTGCCAGATCCAGCAGTTACCTTTCTGGCCCAGGCCATGTCCCACCAGCATGCAGTAAGGGATCCTTGACTCTGTCATTGTCATTGCCTGAGAGTTAGACAGAAGAGTGTCAGATGACCCTAAGAGTTAATAATATGTTTACTACATGAATAAAAGATTTTGAGATTGAATGAGGGAAAGTATTTTATGCTCATTTGCTACATCAGACGTCTATTAGGCACCTGTCTCAGGTGAGGCTCTAGTTTCTGCACTACAACCTTGACATCCCCAGGTCTTCGATTCTGGTGGTGGGAATTATGGTGGCCCTAGGATAAGCAGGCATATTTAGACTGGGAAAGCAATCAAGGGTAGTTAAAACATTTGGCAAGTTTTTAAAGAGCACAATCCTCCTTTGAAGTTTTGAGCATATGAGATGATAGGAAGAAAGGGTTAGTGCACTGTATCCATCTGGGGTGCTTCTGGTCAGTGAAGCTGCTCCAGAGAGGTGCAGCCCCCCTAATTATGCAGTGGTTGGTGTCTGGGTGATGTCACATAAGGAGATGGGCAGAAATCTTTCTTGATGAAAACTGAGAATTAGTTTCTTTTCTAAGAGGCATCCTCTAGTAAAATTTCTGTCAATAACCAATGGTTATAAAAATCACATAAAATGTAAGAAATTGATGAAAAAAAATAAAATCACTATATAAATCAAAAGGTTTGATTTATCAGCCTATATATTATACAGCAATAAAACCTTCACCTAAAAATATTCAGTTCCTTACTAACTGGGTGACTACAGCAAGTCATTGAGACTCTATGAGCTCCAAAATCCTCATCTGCAAAATAGATGTTAAGAACTTAAGTAATGTACATCGTGTCTAGTCCAGAGCTCACCACGTAGAATGTTCATTCATTTGAGGCCCTGATCTGCTCCAGTATCCCTACTGTACACTTTCATAAGCTTTGTTTAGGTTTGGGTTTCCAAAACACCAGAGAGAGATCTACTGAACTGGACCTGGAAAGACGAAAGCAAAGACTCCTTGAGGGCCAAAGGCAGCAGGCCCTGGTATTCTTGGGCAACAGGGAAAATGTGAAGGATCCCTGTGATAACTGAAACCCAGCCAAACACTGCTTCTGAGATGCCAAGGAAAATAAGAGAGCTTGCAGCTGAAATGACAGTATTTTCTCACTGCGAAGGTTCTTCCCACAGGAAAATACAGGACTAAGTAAAACAGCCAGTAATATGAAATATCAAAATAGTGGGATTCCCCAGGGGATGATCAGAGTAGGGAATTTGAGTCTACTTTTTGGTACCAGTCTTACAGGAATATTTAGTTGACTCATTAAAATCCAATCAATGGCTACTTTCATAGGTTCTGTCTTCCAGCATGGGAGTAGCAAATTACACTGACTTGTCAGCTCTTCTTGAATTGGTTTCTCTCAAACTTTCTGTCCTCCATAATTGGCGGCCTAAAGCAAGCCAGTCAAAGTTCATCTAGTAAGAATATTTACAGTCTTTAACTCTAAAGCTGTTTTCCCCTCACTTGGCCTCTTCATCAGACCATGGTCTTGACTATCTTTGCTCTTCAGTGCCTTCTTCCACAGCCAGTCCTGGCCTGAGCTTGTGCTTTGTGGTACTTATGTGTTTACCTTAGTGAACACTTACTTATAACACATAATCAGTTCAGTGCTCCTCATTAATACTGAACAGTAATAAACAGGCTGTCATTTCCTTTACTACAGCACCCTTTAAATATCTTTATTTATTTTTATTGATTTATTTATTTGACAGAGAAAGAGGGAGAGAGAGAGAAAATGGGCATGCCAGGGCCTCCAGCCACTGCAAATGAACTCCAGACATGTGCGCCTCTTTGTGCATCTGGCTAACATGGGTCCTGGGGAATTGAACCTGGGTCCTTTAGCTTTACAGACAAACACCTTAACCACTGAGCCATCCCTCCAGCCCATCAGCACCATTTTAGGTTCACGAAGATTGTGTTCACTTCTTTTAAGGATTTCTTTAAATGCAAAGTAACAGTTCCATTGACAAGCCACTTGAACAAAAGAATATTTATTATTTAAAAATACTCATTGCTTAATCTCAAAAGGTACTTGGCTCAAATTTGATACTATATGTTTCTTTCATAAGGTGTTAAGGTCCTACCCTTTGTTATATAGAATATCTGATCTTGCCTTTCCTGGTACCTTCTGAACTTGGACCAGTCTCTAACCTTTAGGGCATAACAATGAGGAGAGAAAGATGCAGAAGAGATAACACACTTAAGGTTAGGATTCCCTAACCTCAGTATCTGTAGCTCATTTCTTTATAGTGACTACAAAAATAAAGGTGGGTGCTGGGTGTGGTGGCACATGCCTTTAATCCCAGCACTGGTAGACAGAGGTAGGAGGATCACCATGAGTTTGAGGCCACCCTGAGAGTAAAAACTGAATTCCAGGTCAGCCTGGGCCAGAGTGTGACTCTACCTCCAAAAGCCAAAAGAAAAAAAAACAAAAGAAAACTAGAGGTGGGTGCACTAAAAGGCTTCTACATGCCCACCTTATCAGTCTAGAAACAATGCCTTTAGGATTTTGTTTGCCTGGTTATTTGTTTGTTTGTTTGTTTCAAGATAAGGTGTCCTGAATGGTCTAGAACTACTGATTTTCCTGTCTCTACCTCCCAAATGCTAGAATTACAGGCACACCCCTTCGCACCCTGCACAATGCTCTTTCTACCTATGGCAGTGGGACAGGAGCACAAAGGCTACTCTTGCCTGGAGTTTGAGACTGATTTCTGCCTTTATATCACTGAACTAAAGAACAAGTATGAAACACAGAAAGAATCCAAAAAATTTACATAATATAATTCTACTCCTGTTGCCACGTGTGTGTGTGTGTGTGTGTGTGTGTGTGTGTGTGTGTGTGTGCGCTCCTGTGGAGTCCAGAAGTTGATGGGTTTCTTCCTCAATTGCTTGCCACCTTATTTCCTAGGACAAATATTATTTTAGATCTCATTGACTCAGCTAGACCAGCTACTATCTAAGCCCCAGGAATTCTCCTATCGCTGTCTCTCCATTACTGGGATTACAGGTGCACAACACAACTCTTAGCTTTCATGTGACTGTTGGGGATCAGAAGTCCTCATGTTTGCACAACAAGTACTTTACCCACTGAGTAATCTCTCCCTGGCCCCTAATTGCAATTTTATAGAACAAATCATTAGAAACCTCCTTCCTCATATATACACACACACATACATACATGTGTGTGTGTGCACACAATTACATCTGTGGCTATAAATACAGCATAAGCAATGAAGAAAATATAGGAGATTATATATTTGTTCATTAATAAAGAGAAAACACACAGCTGGAGAGAAATGAGTTATTAAATGAAGGGACAGAAAAAAGGGATTATATAAACTAAACAATAGAATGATCTACAACAATTGTAAAAGAAAGGCATTTTTATAAAAATTGCATGCAGGTATGAACTTTGTTTATAAAATTACCTGCAAGTGCACATATGCTTAAAGAAAATCATAGAATAGGGTGAGCATAATGGTGTTGATCTCACAAGTGAAATATCAACTGATATTTTATTCTTTTTATGTTGATTCTCATTTCCTTCTTTCTTGCTTAAATTGCTATTCACCTCTGCACATATACACAATGCATTCTGATCATAATCTCCTCCCACCACCCTCTTTTCCCCTTTTCTCACTCCCCTCTTCTTTCTAGACCCTCTTCTATATTGAAGTCATTTTTTTTGCCCTCCTTCATCACTCCTAGCAACATGTCAATGCCAATACTGTGCAAGTAGCAATAGCCACTGAGAAGTTATGAATGTTCAGGTGGCATTTCACATTCTCAACTTACATTGTTAGTAGCCATTAAATCAATTATCTGCAGAAAGCACACATGGAAATGGCATAAATCTTAGTAGTTGTACAGACTCAGCAAGGACATGGCATGCACCAGGTGGATTGGAAACTTGAGAGTGAAACACCTGATTAGCTCTGTGAATCAGCCAGAATTTAGATATTCTGCCTAGGATCACAGGTGCCAAGGCAAAAACCAGAGAGGCTGCTAGCTGCCTGGAGAGAGATTGGAGAGAAGGATGGGGACATGAGCTAAGGCTTCATGGGAGTTTGCTTACTGCAACTGCACCTGGGGGTGCAGGCCAAGCTGGGACCAGTGAAAAACAGGATTATTTTACTCAGAAGCAGTCAGGAACGTAAGTACAGTCAAGGCCCCTCTTGGACTTCCTTGAATTATGCATAAAACACAGATGCTTAGACATTGTTCTCATTCACTGTGATATGTTGCATTCATAAGTGGATTCTAGGCATGATTCACTCTTCTTTGAAGAGCTTAGTAATCATCTTCCTGACCTGGCCTGAGAAACAAGGAAGTTTGTTGCGCTCTCCACAGAGTGGATCTTCTGAGCTGACTTCAGTTGGAAAATCCCAAGAGATTTGCTGTTCATAATGAAACTCAGATGTGAAACATGAAATCCTGAAATGAAGCAGTGATGAGGAAGCCCCCCCCCCCCCACACACACCAACCCTGTTTTGCTGTATTTTCTGAGTTAAGTGAGTTAACCATAGGCAGGAGAATATCACTTCTGATTTGGTAAAGCTCTGATCAAGTGGCTTCATTCTGTTTCTCTCTCTTTCCTTCTCTCTCTGTGCTTCCTCCATTCTTCTCCTTCCCTTCCTGTGATTGCTTGTTTGCCTTCCTTCCTTCCTTCCTTCCTTCCTTCCTTCCTTCCTTCCTTCCTTCCTTCCTTCCTTCCTTCCTTCCTTCCTTCCTTCCTCACTCCCTCCCTACCTCCTTCTCTCCCCTCCCCTCCTTCCTTCCCCTCCCTCCCTCCTTCATTCTTTCCCCTCCCCTCCCCTTCCCTCCCTCCCTCCCTTCTTTCTTCTTTCTGTCTTCATTATTTTGCCTTCAGATTCTCCATAGTTTAGTTTTGGTCAAGTCCCCATCAAAGACAAGCAACTAGGAATAATAGGAGGACTTGCAGTGGAAGAACATTCACTCAAAACTATTTTCCTCACCAGCTACCCAACATGTTCCCAAATCATCCTTTAGAGCCCTCAGATTTCTAGGGATTTCCAGCAGAAGGATCAGTACTTAGGAATTGTGGTTTTCAGGCATTTCTATGCCAATGAAAGTACTCATGATACAAGAAATTCTTTAAGGAGCCATTGTACAATACCTTTAAAAGGATTTATTGAAAGGCATCTAAGGATGGGGAAGGTTTCTGAGAGCTCTGTTTTGTTTGGATGAGAATGGTTGCAGAATTGAGGTAGTAAAACATTTAATTTTTACAGTTTTACCTCATGTACCTAAGTGGAGGGACTGCCTATGCAGAAATGTGAGCACATGCCAGGTCCAATGATGACACTTTCTTGTTTTTACTTCATTTAAATTCAAGCATCTATTTATTACCTGTCTACGGATATTCCTTTGTGTCTTTTTAGGCTAACAAACGTTCCATTATAATAAATCACATCCCCATAAGCTCATGAAATGTAGATTTCCATAAAAATAAGACAAAGCATTTAGAAAAGTATACTTAAAATATGTCAGTAGTAATGCTGAAATGTTGATGAGTCCAATATTGTGAAGACCTTGTGGAGGTGATGATGGAGCACACTCACCATGTTAACTATGTCTTCTGGATACACAGCTTATATGAAGCCTCCATCCCATTGGACTTCTAAGAAACTGAGCCTCAGTCCTTGTGGAGGTCCACCTTCTCCTTACTGGTTCCTCCCAGCCTGCATGGCTTTCAGCTCTGCTCACAGCTGACTCCAGAGCATGCTGTGTTTCAAGAACATTAGCCATACCAGGCTCCAGGACCTCATTTCCTCATTGCCTCCTGTGCTCATTCCCCTGGGGTCCCTCTACATCCTTGCATTGCTGCCTTGGAGAGGAGTTCCACCATTGTATCAGTGGGCTCATCTAGCCTGGCATGTTGGTTGTACAGCAAGCAGCATTCACAGCTGTGTTAGGCTGCTGATGACTTTTCTCTCCAGCAGGCTGTATTGTCCCTTCCAGCACTCCTATTTATTTATTGGGCAATTTTCATATATAAACATAATATAATTTGATAACAATAGTTTCCTGATTTCTTATTTTGTCCTCCTCCTCCTCATTTCCATGAAAATCTTTCTTTCCAACTAGTCCCTCTTCTAGTTTGGTGACTATTTTCTTTAACCCACCTCCATCATACATGCCAAATGTTGATAAACCATTATTGTTGAGGCAATGACAGTGGGTGTGAGGTCATGTAGTAATATCCTCTTTATTTCTGATATAGTGTCCCGATCACTCTGCTCTATGTTCTTACTCTGACATTTTGCCTTCTTTTCCAAAATGTTCCCTGACCTGTGTATGTGTGTGCATGTGGTGTTGGTGGGGTGTTGTCGTTACTCCACATAGCTAGGACCAAACACCAACCAAAAGCAGCTGATGGGAGCAAAGTTTTCATTTTGGATTATAGTCTCAAGTCTTCAGGGCAGTAGGAGAAAGTATGACATGAGCAGAGGTGAGATATCATCTCCTTGCCATACCATTTGGAAAAAAGTAGCAAGAGAATGAGCCAACCTCTTGCAAGGGGGAGCTGGACGATAACATCCCAAAGCCTGACCCCAGAAACACACCTTCAAAAGGCTCCACCTCAAAATTGCCACCAGCTAGGGACCAAGTAGACAAAACACATGAGTTTATGAGGGACATATGATTCAAATCACCACACCAATGCTGGCACTGGGGTTTTCCTGTAACAATCAATGGCTTCTGAGAGCAACATTATTCACCCCAAGAGGACGTATCTGTCCAAACTAGAGTTGTGTTTTTGCAATTAATTATACTTTCAGTTAGTTAACAAGGAAGTGAGTTCCCCTATGAATTTTTCTTAATGTCCTTAGTTTGAGTTAGTGACCTCCCAAGCTCCTTCCTCTCCTCCATTACACTCTCTTTACCCCACTTAGACTTTGAGTTCCATCCCCAAAATTATACCCCTTTGCTTACATATCTACTGTCTCTTATCTTTACATCCTCATCCTCCCCAATAATGGTTTAATTTCTACCTTCTTGGCCTCTACTGACTCTTATTCTAACTTACACACAAACATCAACATTCAAAGTACATACAACACACAAGCAGACTCAGGATTTCTGTGGAATTGAAGTGGTATATAGCCAAAATGTTTAAAATTCCTGTCTATGAGAAGTAAAGAAAGAAATTCCAAGAAATAGCAACTTACTTTTTTTTTTTAAAAGAAGGAGAATAAGCAATGACAGGAAGGCTGGGAATGGCTCAGAAACAACCCTGAGTAAGTTCTCGTGCTCTTATTTAATCCTCACAATAGTCACTTTTGGATGAGTAAACTGAATCAAATAAGAGCCAAAACCACACAGGTTGTAGGTAACACAGCTGAGGTTTGAGGCCAGGTCTATTTTAAGCATCTCATTCTGTCCAATAAACTGGGCTCCAAAGTCAAATTCAGGCCACACACTTTGAGTCATGGCCACCATCAGGTATATACCTTGTTGCTGGAGAGCAAAAGCAGAAAAACATATATTCCCTTGTACATTTACTGTGCTAAGGGTTGAACATAGGGCTTTCACATGCTAGGAAAGCAGTCCATCACCAAGTCCAGAATAGGTAAATGAAAAACTCACCAGCAACGCATACATATGAGCTTTAACACTATCTCTACCTTACAATGTACACTTCAGGCATCACTGCTTCATACATATATGTGTTTGCAGGAGATCCATTTGCTAAGGAAGAGAAACATCAAGAGGATGGAACCACCCTACCTGTTGTACCCTTTACTCCTGCTTCTCTGCTCTGAGCTAAAAGCTGTGCAATGAACCTTATTCCAAATTTCACGTTTCAGAATTTTGCCAACATTTCACAACATCCTTGTTAGGAAAAATGCCTTGAGATTAGGGAGCTCTCTGATACAACTTCTGGCTGAACACTCATTTAGAAGGCAGTGGAATCTAATCAAGTATTATGACATTCTCTGCCTTACAAAAGACAAGTTGAATATCTGTTCCATGCAAGGTCAAGGTTCTAGTGCATCCTTGTGGGAGGAAATCTATAATTCACCAGCATCCACTACTTCTAGGTGATGGGCGTTTCCTTGTTGGGTAAAGATGTGCTTGTGGTTGAAACAGAAGAACTGGGAGGAACTATGCAAAAGTTCACTTCACTATACAGTCTCACAATTGACTTTCCATAAGAGGTTGAAAACAAATTTCTTTTACTTTTATTTTGATGAGTTATGATCCATTGCAAAACAGCTGATTTGTCTCAGGCATGATATAACCAACATACATGTGCAGGAAGGTAATATTTATTGAGGCCTTTTTACCTGCAGGTACAGGGCTAGGTGCTTTTAATTGATTGTTATATTCTTATTTAAAAAAAAAAAAAAACCCTTATTCTCACCCCCCATTAAAAACACAAAGAGAGCTGGAGAGATAGCTTAACAGTTAAAGCGTTTGCCTTGCAAAGCCTAAGGATCCAGGTTTGATTCCCCAGTACCTATATAAACCATATGTACAAGGTTGCAAATGAGTCTGGCGTTCATTTCAGTAGATAGAGACCCTGGCGTGCCCATTCTCTCTTTCTCTCTGTCCCTCTATCTCTCTCTTTCTTTCTCAAATAAGTAAATAAATAAAATATTTTTAAAAAAGAAATAGACCAAAAGAACCTTTTCAAAAAATAGAAGGAAAATAAGGCATAAAAACATTTGGTTTGCCAAGTTCACACAGTTTGCTAGGATGGTCTCCAGACATTGGGATCTTTCTAAGGTGCTCCAGTCCAAGTCCTCAGAGTCCTGGCAGCAGGGGGCTCCTTTGCAATAAGGCACCACCCAGGATAATGGCAAGGATAAAGGTTTACAGGCGTTCATTTTCCTGAGAGCATACAGGTACTGCTATCTCTCGAAGGAGCCAGATATACCTACAACTGTCCTAAGACCCCTAGTTAGTCTCGGGAAGCAAGTCTTTAAACTAAACAGCTAGAGAATATCAAGGCATCATTTTGTAATGCTTGCAGTAAGATACTCATAGAAAGACAGAAATTCAAAGAAACATCAAAATGGTAAATGAAATGAATGAAGTGCTATGTAGGAACAAGGCAGGACAAAGTGAGGAGACCCTGGGATGTCTTCAATGAAATTCACTTCCTTTTTCTGGACTTCTGTTTTGGGGGGAGGTTAATTAGCAGCAGTTTTCTTCTTCCATCAACAAGCCTGTGCATGAGAGGACAACAGAGTTATTTTTGTACATAATGAGAACATAATGCACTCCTGGTCCTTTGTTGAGACTGTGCTTCTGCTTGTTTATGAATGGAGATGGCACGAGAAATGGCTACAAATGTCAGTGATAGACCCTCAAATGCCCTGGTCTCTGTCTAAGGAAAGAAACAATATCCTGGCATCTCAAATATTTTTGGAAGCTATGTGTTTTGAAATATAGCTTATATATAATAAAGAATTTCTTACCAGTGCAAGTCACTCCTTTCACAAGGAACTCTCACCTCAGCTATTTTCTGGGTGTTCATAAATTCATTCATCATGGAGAACATTGCCAGTGATTTCTTGATCCTCACTTCCCTAGTAACTCTTCTGGGACCAACAGCTTCCAACCTGGATCTGAGTCAGGATCTTTTTGTAGCTTATTGCCCACAGGACAAAGGTCTGTGCATGTAGTTGGTCTCCCTCTCTGTCCCTCATTACCAACTTCTTCAAAAGTATCTTACATACAAGTGAAGTAAGGAGCACTGAAGAGACATTGCAATTATTGAACCTTTAAGGCTGGGCTGGAAAGATTGCTCAGTGGTTAAAGGCACTTGCTTGCAAAGCCTTCCACCCTGGGTTCCATTCCCACATGAGCTAGACACACAAAAAGAAAATAAACCTTTAAGCTGTGTCACAAGGCTGGCTGGATATTTTTTCCTAGTGTTTAAAGCAACTGGTATAACGAATCTTGATGTAGAATCAACCATGAGCCCACCTTTAGAAATGAAAAAAATTAAATCGAGAAGTAAATGTAACTGCTCAAGGTCATATTATAATAGGACAGCTTGACTCTAGAACCTAAGTTTACAGGCCCTGCAGTGTCCTGTGACTGCCAGAGGGACCCTTTATCTGCATACCTTTGATCCATTTGGAGCAACTGGTGAGTCAAGATGCAGAGGGGAAGAAAGCCTGGGCGTGTTTTTACTTCTGGTGAAGACATTCTTTCACTTCTTTCTTTTTGTTTCTCCCTTGCATCCTACGCTCATAAGATACTTCTTACAAATCTTCCAAGAACCAAATTCCTTCCTGTTGTGGGTGAGACCCATTTTTTGGTTTTTGTGAGGTTTTAAGAACTCACTCTCCATGAAATGACTGCTCCCACCAGCATTGTTAATTCCTAATGTCCTTAATAGTCTCCCGTTACATCCAGTCATATGGTTTCAACACCGATAACAGAGAACTAGTTCCAAAGATACTTGAAGAGCATAGTCAAACAATTACTAATCTTACTTGAGTGAACCACTGTCCCTTCTAGAGACAATGAATTTTAACAAATTTAGTGTTAACAATTGAAAGAGACTGTCATTTTCTCCGTTTTCTACCCAATTCTAATGCTTTCCTCTTATAATTCTTGAACTAAATGTAATATTTGAAAAAATTGCCTTACAATTTTTATGTGACCTTTCTTGCCATGAATCCTTGAGCCACATATGGTAGCAAATTCAATGCATGATATTCGCATAAAAGCCAAAGGAAAACTAATGAATATTAGTGATCAGCTAATATATGTGCTAGTACTTATAACTCATTGTCTCATTTAGTCATCACAAAATATAAGAAGGTAAAGATTGCTATTCTGAGTTAACCACAGAACATGAACAAGGCAGGCTTTGGAGGTGAGGTTCTAGGAACAATGCAGGAGGACTTCTTTTCCTCATACTTGAGAAAAATCCCAGCCACATAAAAATGCTAGGAAGGGGGAACAAATGAAAATTAAAGAATATTTTTTTTGACACATACGTGTGACAATTCCATGATGAAAACCACTACTTTGAATGCTAACCTAAAAAAATAAATAAATAACTCAAAAGCACTGAGGAGCCAGCCACATGCCTCCAGTCCAGGGAGGTGGGTCAGAGCAATGTTTATATTATAACCTAGTCTTGTGCCTCCCACCCCTCCCACTAGACTGTTCATAGAGAACCGAGGAGGCTTACTTGGGATATGATTTGAAGGTGTGTTGAACAGAGTCTCTCTTTACACAGCTGTCCCACTCTTTGCATTTTTACTTTTTTTGTTTTCTGCCTTGACCTTTAAATACTTTCTAATACTCTATTAACTGAAAAGTAGATTCTGTGGGGACGGAATAGCTAGGTTCATGGTGAGGGAAGTTGAGTTGATGAAGTGGAGAGTCTGCAGAAGCAAACCCTTCCTATCACCAACAATTAAAAGGTGCTAACCCTAATCCTGCCCACCCTAGACAGTGTAGGAAACAGGAGAAATTTGTTTTGGAATCTTTCTGATACCCAATTGCAATTAGGTTTCCACTCTAATGGCTGAAGCTCTCAAGCTTGTAGAATGAATATCAAAGCCTATATACACAGCAGACATCAAAACTTTCTCTTGCTAAATATGAAATTATCTCACAGTTCTTCTTTGAGCTAGACTCAAAGGATTCACCTATTCAAGCAAAGAAGCTTTTTTTGATGCAATCTTAAATTTTACTTAAAACAATTATAACTGATATACTAAAAGTATTCTAAAAAAATTTGAGAGCATTAAACTTACTAAAACTGTATTTTATGCTATCATGGTTTTAGGAATATGGGCCAGTTTTGCTTATCATTTACATTTTACCAGAGTTTACTGTGTAGAGTAAGTAGGAGTGGAGGCTTACTGGTCTTTTGAAGAAATACACCTTGAAATGTCCAGGCAAGTGACAAGTGAGATGCCAGCAGACCCATCCTAAAGTTGAATAAAGTCATGCATTTATGTACATGGTTTGGAGATAAATCAAAGGATGATATCAACTGTGACTCACTCAAAAGATTTCATCTTCACAGAGCCTGGCATAGGGTTATATAAAGAAGGCCTTTTAAGGAACTTGCAGTCAGAGGGAGCAGACGGGTTGCATTGAACTCTTCTGAAGGGAGACATTCACAATGAACTTTCTTCTGTTGATTCTGGCCCTGCAGGTTTCTACATATGAAGCCATGCCCATGAGTAATCAAACAGACCGAGAGGAAAATGAAATGGAATATGCTAAGGTAAGTATTGAAATTATTTTATTGACCTAGTCTGATTTTTATTTTTACCATTTATTAATTTACTAGTGTTATTTTGAAAACAGGCCTAGAGGCTGTTTTGTTTCAGTATAGATTCTTTGCTATTAGGGAATATAGAAAGAAATTGTGGGCTTAAAGTGATATTATGAAATTTTCCCTTTTGCAAAAAGGCTTTGACTAAATACTTTTAGTTCAACATAATTGGTGCTACATTTTGTTTCAGCGTTATATGCTAGTCCTTTGTGTCTTTTTTTTTTTTTTTTTTTTTTTGAGGAAGAATCTCATGTAGCCCAGATTGGCTTTTATGTAGCTGGAGATAACCCTTAACTCCTCATTGATTCTCCTGTCTCTACCTCCCAGGTACTAGTATTATAGGCATGCACTGTCACACCCAACTGATGTTAAAAATGTAATATCAGCAATGATCTGTGATTTTAACAGTGTCTTGACCAATGTAATCACTTCATATTGTCATGCTCATTCATCCCACAGTTCTTATCATTAAGAGTTTCTATTCATCTTTTCTAAAATTTACATTCTTTAAAAAATATTCTTATTTATTTGCAAGGAGAGACACACACACACAGAGAAAGAGAAAGACAGAGAGAGAAGAGACAGACAGAGAATGGCCATATCAGGGCCACCAGCAGCTGTAAATAAACTCCAGATGCATGCATCACTTTGTGCATCTGGTTTTACATGGATACTGGGGAATCAAACTCAGGCCCTTAAGAGTTGGCAGGCAAGTGCCTTAACCACTGAGCAATCCCTCCAGCCCTGAATAATAATAATTATTATTATTTTGAGCCAGGATTTGGTTATGTTGTCCAGTCTTGCCTTAAATTTGTGGCTCAAGTGATTCTTCTGTATCGGCCTCCTGAATATATACCTGGCTTTATTTCCTGACATTATTTGACTCTGAATTCATTATAGTGGACCATTGTGTCAAGATTTTTTCTTTCAGTGTTGGAGATCAAACCTAGCATTGTTATCATGCTAGGTAAGAGCTATATCACTGAACTGTATCCTCAACCAAGCATGACTTTTATCTCAAATTAAATGAATGATTTTAATATCCTAACAATAAAGATTTGGCCACCTGCTGGGTGCCATAATGTGCTAAAAATCACATTTGAAACCTAGAAATAACTTTGAAGAAGTACAAACAGGAATATATTTCCACTAGGACTGCAGGAATAAACCCAGCTAATAATTTATGACATGTTTTTGATAGCATGGGAAGTTAATATTTTCCTTACTATAATTACCTGTCCAAATACTATTACTACTAATATAACCTGTGATTGAGATACTTGTTCAAAAACATCAGTGTACTACTAATTCATCCATGCACATGCACAGCTCCCAACACAAACTTTTCTGTGTGTGATGATACATAATTGAATGTATTTTTTCCAGAGGTACTTGGCCCAGTTCTATGGCTTTACAGACGGAATTCCAGTGACAAGAATGAAACACAATGGAAACTTCCTGGAAGAAAAAATTCAGGAAATGCAGCAGTTCTTAGGGCTAGAGGTGACAGGAAAACTAGACACACCTACCCTGGAGATGATGCACACTCCTCGGTGTGGAGTCCCAGACGTTCACCATCTCAGAGCAGTGCCACGGAGGTCAATATGGAAGAGACATAACCTTACCTACAGGTACTGTTGATGTGTGGAGACCCATAAATTCTACTTCCCTGTTGTCTGACTTCTAGAAACCTTGAAATCATTCAAATACAACACAGTCCTGAATTTGGAAGTAGTGGATAAGGAGTCTCTTTCAATTGCTAAAACTAGCTCTAGGTTAAAATTCCTTGTCTTTATATGGGACAGTTGTTCACTCAAGTAAGATTAATAATTCTTTGACTCTGAAGTCAGTCTAGAACAAAGTAGAGAAGCTGTAAATAAAAAGGCTATGAGCTAAATTAAATACAATTAAAAACACAGATGGGAGTTCATAGAATGATAACGGAGAATAAATGTGGAATCTGAAAGCAAGAGCAAAAGGTGTTTATTTCTATGGAAGGAAATCTTTCAGGCTCAGTTGGTCAAGTTCTTTGCACACAAATATGAGGGCCTGAGTTTGGTCTCCACCACCCATACAGGTCTAGATGTGGCCTAGCAGTGGTTTGCAGCTGTAATCCGAGTGCTGGAGAATCAGATACAGGGGGATCTAGAGGGCTTGCTGGCTTGCAAGGATAGCCGAATGGTGAGCTCTAGGTTCAATTAGAGACCCATTCTCAAAACAAGGTGGATGGCTAGAAAGATGGCTTACCAGTTAGGCATTTGCCTGCAAAGCCTAACGACCCAGGTTCAACTCCCCAGAACCCATGCAAGTCAGATGCACAAGGTGGCACATGCATCTCAAATTCATTTGCAGTAGCTAGAGGCCCTGGTACACCCATTCTCTCTTTCTCTCTATCTGCCCCCCATAAATAAATAAATAAATAATAAATAAATAAACAAACAAACAAGGTGGAGAGAAACCGAGAAAGACACTGGAGATCAACTTCTGGCCTTAAACACACACATCACACATGTACCTATACATAAACACACATGCACATACACAAAGAAAGTAAATCCTTCACAATGATGACCTATATAAATAAGAAGAAATTAAGTTATAGTTTAGTTAATGTTTTAGTTTTTAATTAAAGGAAAAATGGTTTTGAACTTAAAAATTAAACCTTCTTATTTAGATGATCAATTTATGAAATAATTCATTTTTTAGAGATGGTAGCAAAACTGAAAGATTGTGATAAGATGAAATTAACAAGAAATTTCCATTTATTTCTTTGTTTTTGTAATGCAGGATCAATAACTACACTCCTGACATGAAGCGTGCAGATGTTGACTATATCATTCAGAAAGCTTTTCAAGTATGGAGTGATGTAACTCCCCTGAAATTCAGAAAGGTTAATGTAGGCGAGGCTGACATTATGATACGTTTTGCATATGGAGGTAAATATTTAGATTTCACCTGTGCCATTTGACATATCTGCTACGAACTTGTACAGCATGAATAACCGTCTTTCTTTTGAAAAAGATCATGGGGACTACAGTTCTTTTGATGGTAGAGATGGAATCTTAGCCCATGCTTTTGAACCTGGACCCGGCATTGGAGGAGATACACATTTTGATGAGGCAGAAACCTGGAGTAAAAGTTCTCAGGGTAAGAGAAGACACACACAAAATGACAACTAAACAAACTTCAAAGTAGGTCCTGCTTTTGAAAGATTACATTCTGACACAAGATTGCAGCATGAAGTAATAGGTTCTGATTATGTTTGCTTCTAAATCAATTTTAAGGTTGTATATATCAAATCTCAATTTTAACCCATATAAATTCAGGGTACTGAACATTAAAGTCATTTTTAAGAAGCAGTGGTATTACATAAGCAAGTTTATTGGCATAATCCCTTAGAAAGGTAAAAGCTGCTAGCCAGGTTTTTTTTTTTTTTAATTTATTTTCCTTAATTTTAGAGAGAGAGAGAATGGGTGCACTAGGGCCTCCAGCCGCTGTGAACAAACTACAGATGTGTGTGCCACCTTGTGCATCTGGCTTATGCGGGTTCTGGTGAATCTAAGTCATCTCTCCAGCCCCTGCTAGCTAGGTTTTGATCAGTAAATTCTATAAACTCAAAAACAAATAGGAAGACTAATTCTGTGCTAACACATATGTTATTGTGGTAATCTGTATGACTCACCAAATGCTGACAGTTTCTTAAACTTACAGGGACCAAGAAGGACAAATTTATAGAGAATTTGGAGATTCCAATGGAGAAACATAAGCTTATACATGGCCATATCTTCTTGTGTGATCTTGTGATAAAATTTTCAGAACCAGAATACCCAGCAAATCAATTATCAATATCTGTATACACTTGAAGAACAACTGTGCCTCACCATCTCTCTCAGATAGTAGAGAAGGAGCTCAAAATAATTTGAGGCAACACTGGGCACTTTACCAATGTCACTTAGAAATTCTAGATATGATTCACATGTGGAAAATACTTAGGGAGAGAGTCAAGTCAAGCATGCCTATAGCTTATTGGTATAAATTATATTACACAGGATTCTAAATGCAATAAGGGGATGATTTGGATTTTAATCATGTGTAGAGAAGTGCATGAGCTCAAGAACTTTGGATACGAATCTGCCTCCAGCACTGGAGTGGTCAGTACAATGCCATTCATCCACATTTGTAAGTGAAGAGTGTAGTAGCTTCTTGCATCTGTGTGGGGAGCACATATAGCATGCTACCCTTCTCAATGACTCATAATGCCTGGAGCTTAATGATAGCCTTATATGTGGATTTAGTAGAGGATACTTCTTGAAAATGTTTTCATCTCCTTTCAAGCCTGATTAAAAAGATAAGAGTCCTGGGAGTAGAGGATTTCATTCATTCATTCATTCATGTTTGCCATTGAACCCAAGGCCTTACCTTGCACATGGTAACCAAGGAGCACTGTATGCCTGAGCTACATGTCTGGCCTTTATCGCAGAGAATTGCTATGTTGCCCAGCCCAGGCTAACTTTGAACTCATAGGCTTAGGCAATCCTCCTGCCTCAGCCTCCCAAGTGGAGAGAGCAATCATTCCTAGCCTCCAGCTCTGAGAATAATTTAAAAGCAATGAGAATTGCCAAGCACACCTATGATTTATTCTAGGACTTTTCACATCGCAATCCATCCCATTAATCTTGCAGTGAAAAGGTCCTTAACTAGAGACCAGTTTGGCCCCAATGGGGTATTTTCACAATATCGGGAGGCATTTTTCACTGTCAAAACTGAGGGAGATTTCTACTTGCATGCAGTAGCTTAATCAGAGATTTCTGAATATCTATAATACAGATGGTTGCTCTGAAAATAGAGTATCCAAATGATAATATTAACAATGCTGAGGTTGAGGAATGTCATTGGAGAGAGTGAGGAAATAAGTGAAGGATTCTCAGACAGCTCCCCCTTCACTGAGTCAGATGTTGTATTACTGTCTTCAAGAAGGCATTGTAAGAGAGATAGCCCAGTCACTGGAGATGAACCACCCCATTGCACAGCAGTTGGGAATCAGGTGGAATCACAGAGGAATTGTCAAGATGAGCAAGAATGCTGCTTCCATGGTGAGCCTGACATGCCTGTACCAGGGTAATGGAGACAAACACTGAGGACACTCAAAATGTATCACAGCTTGGGCTGTAGAGATGGCTTAGGGGTTAAGCACTTGCCTGTGAAGCCTAAGGACCCTCGTTCGAGGATTGATTCCCCAGGACCCATGATAGCCAGATGCACAAGGGGGTGCACATCTGGAGTTTGTTAGCAGTGATTGGAGGCCATGGCACGCCCATTCTCTCTATATATCTGCCTCTTTCTCTTTCTGTCTGTCACTCTCAAATAAATAAATAAAAATAACCAAAATGCACCAGAGCAGAAATCCAGAACCTGCTGAGAGCTCAACACTAAAGGAGGCTTAAAACACACTGACCATGGCCAGGGAATTTGTGGAAGAGGGGAGAAAGATTATAAGAGCAACAAGGTAGGAAGGAATATTCAGAAGCATTGCTCTCCCACCCCCACAATGACTGACAGCTGCTCTCACAACTCTTAACCCATGATCCCATGGTTAATTCCAGCATACCAACATATTATGTGTCCATACAAAGTTTCTACTTAATGAGAAAAAAAGAAAGGACCTTGTAAGAGTCTGGGTGGGTGGGAATAGCCTGAGGCCTCTTGGTCTCTACAATGAATACCAGTAACCCCACTGAAAAAGACACTTAGAAGAATTGGGGTGTAGGAGTGTAGTCTAAGAGTACAACCTTTGTATATCAAATCAATAAATAATAAAAAATAACAATTAAGGTAAGAGATGTAACCGTAATTACTCATCAATTAATTAGTAGATTAAAAAATGTGTTGCATCTCATGAACCATGGAATGTTATTTGGCAATAAAAAGATGGGATTCTTTCACATGGACAAAACTGAGTTGTATTAGTTTTAAAACAAAGATAAGTAGCTCATGATTGCGCTCATATCTATAATCTAAAATGTTAATCACATAAATGTTGAAAGAAGAATTGTGGCTAACAAAGGTGGAGTAGAGCGAAGAGGCAAGGACATGGGGAAAGGTTGATCACCGGTACTAAGTAGGAACAAAAATTTCTGTTTCGTAGAGCAGAGCAATTAGATAAGAATAATGTACTATTTACTGCAAATACCTAGAGAAGAAAAGACCTTGAATGTTTTGCCACAAAGAAATGGTAACTATTTGAAGAAATATAAAATCTATTCCAATTTGACCATTCAAATAAGAAACACAGGCATCAAAATACCAAATGGTATATCACAAATACAGACAACTTCTTGTCATTAAAAAATTATATCAATGTATTTCACTGTGCTTTATTGTTTTCTTGGTTTTCTCATAGGCAAAAACTTGTTCCTTGTCGCTGTTCATGAGCTTGGCCATTCCTTGGGACTTGGGCATTCCAGTAACAGGAAGGCCATAATGTTCCCCAACTATGGTTATATAGATCCCAAGAAATTTCACCTCTCCACTGATGACATTCGTGGCATTCAGTCCCTCTATGGTAAGTAGAACTTATCATTTAACCACATAAAGCTGCTCATTCTTACAGATAGTCTAGTGATATCCACAATTGTATAAAATTTTACTGTCTTATTTTGAGCCCTCTATGAAGTAAGGTACAAGATAATATCTTGATAATGTCTTTAAGTTTTGAGTTCTTTCTATCAAAGATACCACTCCACCCAGTGAAAATCCAACCAGGAAAGGGAAATCAACATGATTCCACCACCCCCTCAGGCTGCCATCGCATGTGAAGAGTAGTTTATGTTTCTTGTGAATTCTATAGGCAGCACTACTTGGATGCATTTCCCATCAAGAAATAGACAAGACTAGTTCTTCCTCTTACAAAGTAAAAGGCGAACTTTCACCAAATCCTCCTCAAAATGTACTTACAGGAGTCCCCGATAAACAAGGACCTGTGGCAAAACCCCATAAGCCAGAATCAGCTGTCTGTGACCTCGGCTTGAGCTTTGATGCTGTCACAACAGTGGAAGACAAAATCTTTTTCTTTAAAGACAAGTAAGGTCTTAACTGTTCAATCAATGTTATGGGCATTGTCCTTAGATTGTTTCCTTCTCACTCTCTCTTTCTCCCCTTTTTTCTTTCTTTATTTCTTTACTTCTCTTCTTGGTCAATGAATCTTTGAAATAAAGTCAATGAAACTTGCAAAACAGGTACTTGTACTTGACTCACAGGCACTGAAATATCTTGAAAAATTTGAAAGTGGGAAAGTGCTATGATAAGGTTTGTATAGACTGGAAAACTGATGTGTGAAAACTGAATCTGCAAGAAACCCAGCTATCTTAACCTGAGGTAAAAATGTTGGGTCTTGAACTAAGGCTATGAACCAGTTTTTATGTAGACTTCTGAGCACTCAGAGAATTTCAAGATGGCTTGTGGTTTCTGTCTTTGATCATGGATCAAGACAGATGTTGGTTTTGGGGATGGGGAGATAGTGGGGAGACCAATAACTGTCAAGTAGGACAAATGATCTCCATTTTTGAAATTATAAAATAGACACTTGAGGTGACTTTATTCCTATTGAAAAAAAAAAACACAAAAAACAAAAGACAAAACCTGGCAACTAGATTGTGGGCCAGAGTAGAAACTTAGATGCTTGCTTTCAAGCTCCAGGGCATTTCCATATGCCTGAAAGCCTATTTGTCATTATCATGATCTGAGATTATTGAGATTTTTCTCCCATGGTGCATTTATACAGATATCCATGGAATAGTATGTGAACATAATGAAAATTAATACTAAATCACTTCACAAGTTCTTCCCACTTACATTTAAAGATACCTGAGTGATCAACATTTAATTTTTTTTATTTTAAGAAATTAACTTGTTTTGAGGGAGAGAGAGAGAGTCATATGAGACAGAGAGAAGAATGAATGTCCCAGTGTCTCCAGCTGCTGAAAATGAACTCCAGATGCAGGTGTCACCTTGTGCATCCAGCTTATGTGGGTCCTGGGGGATTGAACCTGAGTCTTTTGACTTTGCAGTCAAGTGCCTTAACTGCTAAGCCATCTCTCCAATGTCAGGTACTTCTGGTGGAAACTTCCTGAGAGCTCAACCACTACTGTTGCTTTAATTTCTTCTTTGTGGCCAACTATACCATCTGGCATAGAAGCTGCTTATGAAGTTGAAGGCAGAAATCAACTTTTCCTTTTTAAGGGTAAGTTCTGTCATTGAGTAGATTTTAAGGAAACACACAACTAAAGAAAATATTAGTATTTTTATAATCATAGGCCAAAAATCATTTACTGATGGTAGGTATAAACTAGAAGTTAAATTAGCCTAACTCTATGAGGAATATATATATATATATATATATATATATATATATATATATATATATATATATATATATTCCTCATATAATTAGGCATATAATTAGGCTAATTACATATATATTGCTGTTTTTTATTTTAATATACAATATTCCCCTGTAGATATATATATATGTATATATCTCTCTATGTATGTATATTGTATATTATGAATTATGTATAATATGTAATATTCCCCTGGATATATATATATAATATTTCCCTGGATATATATATGTATATATCTCCAGGTGAATATTATGTATTATACTTGTTATACATATAAAACCCCGAAAGCCATGGAACCATAAGAGATAAACCAATGGTTGAGAACAAAGCAGGGCAGGGGCTTCCTCAGTGGTAGAGCACCTTGCCATGAACACAACTCTGGGTTTGATCTATGAAATAAATTTTTAAAAACCCAGGAAATATATTTTATAACTCTGGGGAAAAAAAGTTGCCACTTGTAGTAAGCATATTCATTATTCTTTCTGTGTGGCTATGCTGAACCCATCTTTGTCTTCACAGGTGACAGGTACTGGTTAATAAGCAATTCAGCACCACAACCATCCTATCCCAGGAGCATCTCTTCCCTGGGCTTCCCCAAGTCTGTGAAAAATATTGATGCAGCTGTTTTCAACCCATCTCTTTATAAGGCCTACTTCTTTGTAGATAAGCAATATTGGAGGTGAGATATAATGGTGGTATTTTGTCCTCTAAAATTTATAGAATGGGTAGGGAATGGAACTTTCTAAAAGGCAGTTTTCCTGTTTTTTTTTTTAAACTTTTTGTTAACAATGTTCATATATGAGAATAATAAAATTTTATCATAATCCCCTCCTGATGCCTTCTTTTGCTCCCCTCACCCATTTCCTTTCACGGAACTTCATCTAGAAGGTTTCTTTTCTATCTGAAAGAGAGAGAGAGAAAAGAGAAGAACAAGCAAGTCATAGCCAACCTAGTTCTTTTCTCTGAGCTTTCATTCTGATCTAAGAGGTAGTGTATACTCTTTATTTTCATTCCAATCTAAGAGGGAGTACATACTCGTATTTTGGAGGGCATATGCTTTCCCAGACTCCTTTCCAGAACCACTAGATTCAGAAGACAAAACATGTAACCCATCCTTAGGACATGAGTTTGACACCAAACTTTACCTTGTTTGGGAAATAAAACTTCTGATTTTAGGAAACAGGAACTAAGGTCTTCTAAAGAGGTCACAGACAGTTTTAGTTGGTCATGACCTATCATTACTAACACTTCAACTGTGACTCCTGGCTCTATTTACTTTTATGCTTCTAATTTTGCCAGAATTTTCTTTCTTTTTTTTTCTTTAAGACCAGTGAGCAGTGCTGAGCAAACAATATTTGAAGAACTAAATTGTCGAACAATAAGATAACAAGTATATTCGACTCTCACTTGGAAGTCTAGGGAAAAACAAAATTCTTCACTCTGATAAAAGAGAAGTTAGGAAAAATACTAGGATCCGACAATACAGAGCAGAAATTATAAGTTCTGTTTGAATGTCTCTCTAATGTGGATGTTTAAAACCCTTTGGTCTCATGATTTTTAAACACTCTTCTGAAATCTGATGGGGGAAATTATTAATCTTATTTTTGTAGGAAGCCTTACAAAAGTGACGATAAAGGTGACTAAGTAGTTGAACCCGTGAACAGCTGTAGTACTAAATCCACTTTAATATCAGGGTATTTCAAAAGGGACTGAGCATCAGGGAAGCACTGTGAAGTAGTGAGGAAAGGGTTACCTGCAATGGGGAGCTAGGCTTTCAGTCCCATGGTGAGTAGGGTTCAGAAAGCCAAAGGTTGGTTGTTTTGTTGTTTTTCTTCACTCCAGTTAAATCCCATTAGAGAAAGAAAAATGTGGATTTGTGGTTCATTTCATTAAATCCACTTTCTGATTGAGTTCTTGCCGATTATATCCTCACACAGGTATGACGTGAGAAGACAGACCATGGACCCTGCTTATCCCAAACTCATTTCCACATACTTCTTAGGAATCAGACCTAAAATTGATGCAGTCTTCTATTTCAAAAGTAAGTAGATTAGAAAGATACTGGAGATCACATCTTAAAATATAACAAACCTTGCAAGAGCATAAGATAGGCTCCAAGTTGGATAGATGGAAGACTATAATTCTCACAGGGAACACAACCATATTGCCATTAGCTCAAAGTAGACAGGACAGAAGAATGAGTAATAAGGGGTACTACCAGGGGGCACTCCCAGAGTGAGCTGACAGGTAGAGACAATGTGGAATATCTGCTTTTTCTTCTGAGTCTCTGGAATCTTCTGTGATCATATCAGTTGTAACTTGGGTGCCAACAAGCAAACTCAGAGAAGTCTAGAGTCTCATTCTCAGGGCACCTTGCATTCCTTACCTTTTAAGTTTTTATTTACAGCTCCTTTTGCCCTCATGAGCCCCATAGACTGGGATTAAGGATAAAAGGAAAGAAACTCAAGTGTGTGTTGTAAATATTCTCAAGTTCAGCCTAAGCAAAAGTGTTCACTGGACTAAGATTTTTATTTATGTATTTATGAGAGAGAGAGAGAGAGAGAGAGAGACTAGAGAGAGGATATAAATGGGTGCGTGAGGGCCTGTAGACACTGCAAATAAATTTCAAACACATATACCATCTTGTGCTTCTGGCTTTAGACAGGTACTGGAGAATCAAGTTCAGGTCCTTAGGCTTTGTAGTCAGGTGCATTAACCACAAAATAATCTCTCCAGGCCTCCACCTTAAAAAAAAAAATTATTTCCTCACTTCCAGTTTCATTTCTACCACAAGGCATCTTTGTGCTCTAGCTGGGCCCACTACCCTCTCTTGATCCTCCACAGAGACTGGCTGGATGTGGGTGGATACAAGAGTATAATACACTGATATACTTCCAAGCCTCCTGCACTTTTGCATCTCAAATCACATCTCATATAATCAAGATTATCTGTAACAACAGTTTTATTTTTTAAAATAATTACAAGGGATGTATTAAACAATTGAATTTGTTTTCATTTTTAGGACACTACTATTTCTTCCAAGGATCAACCCAATTTGAATATGATGTCTTATCACATCGGGTCACCAAAACCCTGAAAAGCACTAGCTGGTTTGGTTGCTAGGAATGATGCAATTCATGATGCTTACCAATTTTCTTCAGTTTAATAAGTATTTGTTGCATATTTGTTATGTTCTGATAGTATCTCAACATGGTGATAATGTATCATTAAACAAAGCCAAACCTGTAGGCCAAAGATCAATGTTGCCATAGATAAATGATTACATAAAATATAAAGCCTTTCTGTAAATCTTTGTTTGATACTACTATTAATTTTCAGAGAGGTGCCTTTAAAGGCCAACATATGACTTCTGAAAACTTCTCTGTAACTTAAGCTGAGAAATTAGGCTTTTCTGGCTAAACTAAACTTAAATATGTATATTTTTGCTAAAATAAAAATCATTTAAAATATTTCAATGGGGACTTTAATACATGAACATACTGCATATTGGTCATATTTCTATCAGGTAATCATGTTTTTCCCTTGTCCCCACCCCCATCCCACTGAGGGCCATCCACATTGGGAGCATCTGTAATAATCACTGTGAGATCATGAATGAACCAATCAGTCTCTGTAGGGGACAATGCCTCACAGTACTTCTTCCCACACTGTGGTGCTTACAGTCTTTTCACCCCTTCTTCCATAATGCCCCCTGAGTCTTGAAGGGAGTGCTATAGGTCTTCAGTTTCTGGCTTTCTGCTTTGATAAGTTTTGAGTGCCCCAGGGCAGACTGCCATCTCCAAACAGAAGGTTCTCTAGCTAACAGTGAGAGCAGAACTCATATTTAGTCTGCCACTCCTTCCTCTGCAATATTTTCTGGTCCCTGGTGGGTGTGGTAGAGATGACTAGGCACTTGGTTTTTTCTTCTTGTCATTTTGATGGGTCTTTGATCTCCTCAGTATTGGCCATAATCTGTAAAAGGCAGGTTCTTTAATAGAGAGTAAGAGCAGCATTGCTAGAGGGGAATAAGCACATACGTTTACAATGCCTTTTAATGGACATAACCTCTTTATTTAGTCAAAGAACAGTGGAAGCTTCCCTCTAATGTCTGTGGCCTTTCAAGCCATAAGCTTTTGACTTGGTTCTCAGTACTGGCATGAGTTCCTCCCACTAAGTGGGACTCACGTCCAGCCAGACAACAGTGGACTAATCCCACAACTTCAGTATCACTATGCACTGGTGGTTACATCTTGCTTGTCTGGTTGATTTTGTAGCCTGCAGGATCCAATTTGTTCACATGGTTGATGGCTTTTAGGCTCTAGCAACTTGCACATCACTTCCAGCACTATGACAGCTAGTTGCTAGGAGGGAGATGGCTTCCATCTCAGTTCCAATTTGATTTCTTAATGCCTGCGATTTCAGCCTGTGTTGTATTCAGTAATAGGATCTTACCATCTAGTTCTGCTGGGTAACCAAGCACTATAACAATGGCCTGCATTGCTTGGGGCGCAGGAGATGCTGATAGACCTCCTTGACTAACAGCTCACTTTGTGAGGGCAGCCAGGGAGGATTGGTACATCTTGGGCACTGGCATTTACCAGCAACAACCTATGGTTTTAGGGTGAAGCTTTCTCCAGCCCAGCACGGTACTTCTTCCTGAACTCTTGCTCTCTTTTAAAGAAGCAGATAAGTAGGTTTCTATGGCACTTATTCATAGAGGCTTTAGTTTTGTGTATTTTCTTCCTTCCCTTCCTCCCTTTCTCTTGTCCCCTGGATTTTTCTACTTCTACATTCTGTCCCTCCACTTGCTTATCTACTATCCTCTCCCCTAGACCCTCTTTGCTCCTCCTTTTTTTAAAATTTTGTTTTTATTAATTAGTTTTATACTAAGTGAATACAGTCAAGTTGGTACCATTGCTAGGCTCATGTATATCCTGCCCACTCCCCCTGGCCCCTCCTTATTGAGGTCTATGGGTCATGCATTCTGGAGTTAGCCCACAGTTATGGGTAGGAGAAATGACTCTGCCTATCATGACCCAATGTGCGGCTCTGACATTCTCTCTGCCCCCTCTTCCTCAAAATTTCTCTGTTTGTTCCACCTTTCTCCAAGCCCCATTATAGCTTCCTGACCCATAGGACTAAAGCTTGCTACAACTTATAAATAAAATCAAACTATTCATGTTAGATCTGCATATTTGAAAGAACATATGGTGTTTTATCTTTTTGAGCTTGAATTACTTCACTTACTATGATTTCTTCCAGGTACATCCAGTTTCCTGCAACATGATTTTATTTTTCCTTACTGCTGAATAAAATGCCATTGTATATATGTACTACATCTTTATTATCCACTTATCAGTTGATGGGCATCTGGGATGATTTAGTTTCATAGCTATTGTGAATAGAGAGCAACAAACATGGTTGAGCAAGTGTCTCTAAAGAGTAGAGACTTTTAAAAATATTTTTAAAAAATTATTTTATTTATTTGAGAGAGAGAAAAATGGGTGTGCCAGAGCCTTCAGCATTGCAAACAAACATGGGTCCCTTGGCTTTTCAATTGTCTTAACCTCTAAGCCCTCCCTCCAGCCCAAGAGTAGAGTCATTATGGTTGCGTGCCCAGGAGTGATAGTTCTATTTTTAGATTTTTTTTGAGGAACCTCTGTACTGATTTCCATAGGGACTGTACAAGTTTGCCCTCCCACCAAGAGTGCATGAGGGTTCCTCTTTACCCACACTTTGTCAGCATTAGTTGTCTTTTTTTTATGATTGCCATTCTGACTGGAGTGAATGAGAATCTGAGTCCAGACTAGGGATTTTTTTTTTTTTTTTTCTGCTTGAGCAATGTTATCTTGCTGGTGTCAAGAAAAAAAAAAGTCCAAGACTTGAATATTGCAGGCATTCTTACAACAGTAAGCTGAGCAGATTCTATAACAATGAATATCTTTGGCTAGGATACTTTTTAACTCTGTAAATATAGAAATAAAGTAGAAGAAAACTGAAAGTAATATAAATTATTCTTCTCATAATAATACAAGTCCATGTTGCCTACTAGAGATACAATTGACTGGCAAAAGAAACAATCTCAGATCTTAATATTTTGTTGTCTTCTAAGGTATTAACCCACTCTTAAGTTGTTAGAAAACTTCTGCATGATACAATGTAGAACTGGTTTTCTTACTAGCTAATGCATGCTATTGCATGTCTCTAGAATGTCCCCCAAAAGCTCATGTGCTACAGGTTTGGTCCCTAGCCCCGTGTTCTCAATACTTGTGAGTTCTTGGTTTAAGAAGCTGCCGGGGGGCTGTTCTTCAGACACACTACCATTTTTCTTCAATATTTTTTGCTCACTTGCTGTAAGCTTTGGGTAACTTTCTAGAATTCTGATTCATAGGTGTGTTTTGGAGATGCTGAGAATTGATTCCAGGGTCCTGTGTGTGCTAAGCAAAAGCTCTGTCTCTGATCTATCATCCTAGACTACAAGAATCCAAAAAGGTTGATTTTGCCAATATTTTGCCATGTTTCATTGCTATTATGGAAATAGATATTTTGATTGTCCTTCACCCATCATCGCAGCTGACATTGTTCTGAAATTTATTGATTTTAATGTTGACAGATTTTTAAAATTTTTTTTGGTTTATTTTTATTTATTTGAGAGCGACAGACAGAGAATGAGGCAGAGAGAGAGAGAGAGAGGGAGAGAATGGGCACACCAGGGCTTCCAGCCACTGCAGACAAATTCCAGATGTGTGCACCCCCTTGTGCATCTGGCTAACGTGGGTCCTGGGGAATTGAGCCTCGAACCGGGGTCCTCAGGCTTCACAGGCAAGCGCTTAACCACTAAGCCATGTCTCCAGGCCCCCCGACAGTAGATTTTTAAAAATATAACTGTCACCATCTCACAATATTTTGAGAAATATTGTTATTTTCAGAAAATATATTAAAAGATTTTATTTTTCTTTATTTATTTAAGAGAGAGAGAGAGAATGGGCATGCCAGGGCTTCCAGCTGCTGCAAACAAACTCCAGATGCATGTACTCCCTTTACATCTGGCTTACGTGGGTCCTGGGGAATTGAACCTGGGTCCTTTGGCTTTGCAGGCAAGCAGCATAACCACTAAGCTATTTCTCTAGACCCATATTGTTTATTTTATTTTATTTTGGTTTTTCAAAGTAAGGTCTCACTCTTGTCTACCCTGACCTGGAATTCACTCAGTAGTTTCAGGGTGGCCTTGAATCATGCCAATTAAAGGTGTGTGCCACCATGCCTGGCTCTTTTTAATATTTATGGTAAAAAAAAAAAATAAGTACAATTCCATAGTTTGTAGATTGTTGAAGTTTAGTATCCCTGGAATCCTTCTGATTTAAACCTTACCCTTGGTAGGCTACTCACTCATACTTAGTCTAAGTTGAGATCATTCTGTGTGTGCACATATGTGTGGCTACAGGTGTGTGTGTACCTATGCAGGGGATCCAGGAAGTCCCAGTCATTTCCATTATCACGTACAAGCTCAGTAGTGAATTGAGAAGTTGGTTTTCTTGCACTGTAGTTTCCTTGGAGAGACTAGTCATCTGTTGGCTGCAAGAAGTGAAGGTGGGGCTTATCTTTTGCTATTGAAAATATCTTGAAATCTGGCAAATCTTGGCAGTGACTGCTGGCACAAAGTCCACAACACTGACTAATTAGAAAATCTTCTCACTGTAACAACTTAGTCAAGTTAGTTGACCTCAGGGAATGCAATTCTATTCTGAAGTCTGTTCTGCAGTTAATATAGGTGACACCTCTAACACCGGCTTAGAGCAAGACCCTACTTGAAAGAAAAAAAGAGAATTAAGAAGAAAGAGGGGATGAGGAAATAATGTACTTAGTAAGGTACTTGCCTCACAAGCTTGAGCATCTGAGCTCCAGTAACCAGGAAAAAGACTAATTGTGATGATCATCCCAAAGTTTGTAATCCCAGCACTGGGGAGGCTGAGGCAGGAGGAGCTCTATGGCTCACCTTTTAGCCAGTCTAATTTAACTGACGAGCTCCAGCCAATGAAAGACCATGTCCAAAAGGAGGATGACATTGTTGAGAATGATGACACCAGAGATTGTCCTCTGACCTCCACAAACATCTGTCTATACACAGAGGTACATACAGGAGCACACACACACACACACACACACACACACACATACACACAAACATATATCTATATGCATTTCAATTTTGTAAAGAATGAAGAGAAAAAAATAAGTCAAATATGGAAGAATTAAGAAGAAAGAACAAGCGATCTTTTGTGTTACAGAACTAAGAAGTACAGAAACTAAGATTATAATTAACTCAAAATTCATGCTCTTTCTTCTGTGACTTTTTCATTTGTTTGGCTTTTATTCTCTGACTAACACGGAGTATGGTTGAGAGACACAAAATAAAACGATAATAAATTTTCACCACTGAAAGGCCAGCTCCTCCTCTGTACTTTGTGGAGCAGTTGCACTGTCATAAACATGTTTTCATGGGGTTGCATACGTAAATGAGGCTGGTGGAGAAGTTTTTCCACTTATGGTCTCAATTCAGGACTTTGAACAACATGTTCCCATCTTTGCAATGGAATAAACAATAACTTTCAAAGAAAAAAATAAAATGATTGCAAAGTGTGTTCAGATAACAAAGGTATGGGATTGTGTATGCTGCTAGCTCATATCCCTGGTGCTGGGTTTTGTTGAATGCATTCAATCCTTAAGATTTTGATGGTTTTCCCCAGGACTTAGAACATTGGCAATATTTGTGGGGGAGAAGGCTCAGTGTGCTGTTGAGAGCTACTTTTCCCCAGGATTTGGAATATTGACATTGTTTGTGAGTGACAAAGCTTGGTGTGCTCGTGTTAGTGACGCAAGGACTGCTCATAGCGTACATCTTAACTGGGTCAGAGCTGTCACCATATTCCATACCATGAGTGGAATGGGATGGGCATGAAAAAGTAGGCTTAGAAAAGAAAGAAGGAAGTCAGGAACTCAGAAAAGCCATGAAAGGTGCCCCCACCACAAACTGGAGACTAACAAACACATAGTTAAGAAACGTAGCCAGGAGGCTGGGGATGTAGCTAAGTTGGTAAAAGCATTTACTTAGGGCACATGAAGCCCTGGGTTTAATTGATAGCACTGAATAAGCTGGGTGAGATGACACACATCTACAACCTTAGCACTATGGAGGTGTGGGCAGGAGGACCAGAAGTTCAAGCTCATCCTCAATTATATAGTGGGGTGGAGGCCTGCTTTGGATACATGAGACCTTATGGGAAAAATAAAAGAAAAGAGAGAAAGTGAAAGGAAGGAAGGAAAGAGAAAGGAAGGAAGGAAGAAAGGAAGGAAAGAAAGAAAGAAAGAAAGAAAGAAAGAAAGAAAGAAAGAAAGAAAGAAAGAAAGAAAGAAAGAAAAAGAAAAGAGACAATTAAGATTCTGTTTTTTAAAAATGTGAACATTGGGCAGGTAAAATTTGTGTGATGGTGTTCAGAAAACAGACAACTTTGTACTGTTATATATCCAATCTTGCATGTGTTGGCTCATTCCTGTAATTCCAGCAGAGAGGTTAAGGCACTGCCTCAAGTTCAAGGGCAGCCTGGGCTACATGTGAGACCTTGTTACTCAAAACAACACCAACAAAATTGCTATTGAAAAAATTTTAAGATGGATTAAGTCTCAACTAGAAGAATGTTACTGACAGGTAGCATAAAGGGGTTAGATTAAGCCAAAGACACAAAGTCTTGTTCTACTTTGTTCTTTTTTTCCCCAGAGGTAGGGTCTCACTCTAGCCCAGACCAACCTAGAATTCACTATGTAGCCTCAGGGTGGTCTCAAACTCATGGCGATCCTCCTACCTCTGTCTCCCAAGTGCTTGAATTAAAGGCCTGAGCCACCACACCCAGCTCTTGTTCTGGTTTTGATTGAACATTATTGTACAACTGCTACAACTTACTGATCGAGTAGACTTGAATAAACAAACTAACATTTTCTTTCCTTTTTTTCATCATCATTCTTTTTTTACATTTTTTTATTATTATTATATATGGACATGTTTTGTGTGTTGACATCATAGGTTGGTACCATCCTTTCCCTCCTCTCTGTCTCTTTTCTGAAGAGGCCTTCCTCATTGGGGATGCAGGTTTAGACACTTTTATAGTGCAAGGTTAGCGGGACCTTGACAATGGAAAGCAGAATCATTATCTGAATGTGATTATGAGTTGTTTCTCAATTCCAGATATGGTTTCCTTTCCACTGAATGGATCTGTTAGCCAATCAAACAGCAGTTGTTTACCCACCATGGCTGTGTGCCACTATTGCACTTGTGTGAGCATTGAGTTAGGTTGTTTGCTTTTGAGTCGCTTAAACTTTGAGTTCCTTGGACAGATGTTGGCGACTTTCCTCTGGTAGCTCATGTAGTGCTTTCAAGCACTAAATGGGCTAATTATCTGAGGACTGGCTCTCCTCTGGATTCCAATGAGGTCTCTCCATGGTTCCTGCCAGCAGCGACTGGTGTCTTCAGCAGTAGGGTCTTACCGTTAACCTCTGATGGGTAATCAAGTGCTCTTACAGAAGTCTGTCTTATTTGTTTTGGGAGATCTAGTAGGTCTCTCTGATGAACAGCTCATTATGGAGATAGACCACTTCTGGTATAGGGAATTACAGGCCAACACCAAGGGAAAAAGATAAAAGAAAAAGCCAGAGAAGAAGAGTAACAGGAGAAATTTGAGGTTAGGTTTCATCTCACTCTCTCCAGGTCCCTTCAATTCAGATGCTCTCTCTAAGGTTTGATTGAAGGTTCCACCTTTGAGTCTGATTATATGGTACCAATTCAATTTGGTATCAGATTTTGTGTTTCCCCTTCTCTTCCCCTTCTCCCTTCCCCCAAGCCCTACACTTCTTGTTGTCCAAGCCTCAAGATGTTATTCAGTTATGTCAGCAACTTGAGCTGATCTAGGTTAGAAACTGCAGATGAGTGAGATCATGTGACAATTATATTTCTGAGATTGTGTGAGTTCACTTGAAATGATCTGCTCCAAGTTCCAGCATTTTTCTACAAATTTCAATGTGTCATTTTTTCCTTACTGCTGAGTAGAATTCCGTTGTGTAGATATACCATATCCTCGTTATCCATTCATCCAATGATGGGCACCTGTGTTGATTCCAGTTGAGCAGCTATAGACATGGTTGAGCTAATATTTCTGGACTGAGATGTGGATCTTTTAGGGTAAATGCCCAGTAAAGGAATAATAGGGTCTTCTGGAAACTCTATATTCATTCTTTTCAGAAGTCTTCCCATTGATTTCTATACTGGTTATACCAGCTTACATTCCCACCAACAGTGAAAGAGGGTTCTTATTTCTCCATAGCCTCACCAACATTTGTTTTCATTTGAATTTTTAATGTTTGCTATCCTTACTGGGGTAAAGAGGAATCTCATAGTTGTTTTAATTTGCATTTCCTTAATAGTTAGGGATGTTGAACATTTTCTTAAGTGTGTATTAGCCATTTGTAATTCTTCCTCTGAGAACTCCTTATTTAGTTTTCTGCCCCACTTATGAGGTGGATTGTGTGATTTTTTTTATTGTTTAGTTTTTTGAGTTCTTTGTAGATCCTAAATAGTAGGCTTCTGTCAGTGTTATAGCTGGCAAAGATTTTCTCCCATTCACTGGGCAATCTATTGGCTCTGCTTATGGTATATTCGGGCAAAAGCTTTTTAGCTTCATGAGATCCAAATGGTTGAGTGTCTATTTAATTTCCTTGGCCACTGGGGTTTTGTTCAGGAAGTATTTTCCCAGTCCTATGTCATGTAGCATGCTTTCTATTTCTTTTCCAGTGCTTGAAGTGTTTCAGGTCTTATATTGAAGTCTTTAATCCATTTGAACTTGATTTTTGTATATGGCAAAATGATTAGGTCTAATTTCATTTTTCTACATATGCTCATCCAATTTGTCCAACACCATTTCTTGAAGATTCTGTCTTTTACCAGCCTACATTATTAGCAACTTTGTCAAAGACAAAGCAGCTGTAGTTGCCTGCCCTAAAGTCTGGGTCTTCAATTCTGTTCCTTTGGACTATGTTTCTGTTTTTATTCCAGTACCATGGTGTGTTTGTCACTATGGCTTTGTAATATAGCTTTAGATCAGGTATTGTGATACCACCAGAGGTATTTCTTTTGCTGAGGATATGTTTGGATATCTGAGACCTTCTGCCATTCCATATGAATTTTGAGATCAGTTTTTAAGTCTCAATGAAGAATGATGCTGGTATTTTATTGGTACTGCAGTAAATCTGTATATTACTGTTGATGGAATTTCCATTTTCATAATATGAATTCTTCCTATCCAGGAACATCAGAGGTCCTTCCATATTCTTAAGTCCTCCTCTTTTTCTTTCTTGAGTGATTTTATGTTGTCATTATGTAGTTCCTTCACATCCTTTGTTAGTGTTATTCCAATGTATTTAATTTTTTGTTGTTATATAAAATGGGAGAGTCTCACTGATTTCTTTCTCTGTATATTTGTCCTTTGCATATAGAAAAGCTACTTATTTTTGTGCATTGATTGTGTGTCCTGCCACTTTGTTGAAGGAATTTATCACCTTTAGAAGTTTGCAGATAGAGACTTTTGCATCATTTCCTTATAGTATCATGTCATCTGAAAATACAGCTAACTTGACTTCTTCCTTTCTAATTTAAATCTTTTTTTTTTTTCCTTTCTCCTGTCTTATTGCTTGGGCTAGTACTATGTTAAAGAGTGGTGGTGTGAAGGGGAACCGCTGTCTTGTTCCTGATCTTAGTGGGAACTTCTTGAGTTTTTCCTCATTAAGAATTATTTGGGCTTTATATATAGCCTTTATTGTGTTGAGATATAAACTCTCCATGCCTATTCTTTCCAGTGTTTTGATCATGAAGCAGTGTTATAATTTGTCAAAGGCCTTCTCTGCATCAATTGAGATGATCATGTGGTTCTTATGGCCCAGTTTATTTATGTGGTGTGTTACATTGAACACTTTCCATGTATTAAACTATCCCTGTATCCCTGGAATACTTGATCAAGGTGGATAATGCTTTTGATATGTTGTTGAATTCAGTTTGCAATGATCTTGTTCAGGATATAGGCCTATAATTTTTCTTTCCTTTTGCATCTCTTTCTGGTCAGGGAAGATTCCCTGGTCTCCAATTATGTGGAATAGTTTGAGGAAAATTGGTTTTCAGTTCTTCCATGAAGGTTTGATAGAATTCAGCTGAGAAGCCACCTGGACATTTTTTTGGAGGGAGGGTTTTTTGTTTGTTTGTTTGTTTGTTTATTGAGGTAGGGCCTCACTCTAGTCCAGGCTGACCTTGAATTCACTCTGTAGTCTCAGACTGGCCTCAAACTCATGACAATCCCCTTACCTCTGCCTCCCAAGTGCTGGGATTAAAGGTATGTGCTACCATGCTCGGCTGGAGGGAGGTTTTTAATTACCTGTACAATCTCCATGGATATGATAGGTTTGTTTAGGAGATTAATCTGTTCTGAGTTTAGTTTTGGTAGGTTGTCTGTATCTAGGAATTCATCCATTTCTTCCAGTTTACTTAATTTTGTGGAGTAGAGGTTTTGGATGTATGCCCTGATGATTCTTCCAATTTCATTGATGCCTGTAGTGATCTCTCTTTTTTCGTTTCTGATTTTGTTAATTTGAGATTTCTCTTTTTGGTGCTTGATCACTTTGGCCAGGGGTTTTGTCAATCTTGTTTTTTTTTTTTAAGAACCAGCTCTTTATTTCATTCATTTTTAAAAATTGTTTTCCTAGTCTCCAATTCATTGATTTGTGCTCTAATCTTGATTATTTATTTGTGTCTGGAGCTCTTTGGGTTGGATACTTCTAGCTTTTCCAGCGCCTTTAGGTGGGCCATCAGGTTATTGATTCATGATCTCTCTGTCTTTGTAATGAAGGCATTTAGGGCTATGAATTTTCTCTTTATGACTGCCTTCATTGAATCCCATAAGTTTTGATAGGTTGTGTTTTCATTATTCTTCAAATCTAGGAATTTTACAACTTCTTTTCTTGATTTCTTCCATGACCCATTCACTATTTAAAAGTATGTTGTTTAGTCTCCAGGAGTTGGTGGCATTCTTGACATGTCTCTTGTTAATTTCTAGCCTCAAAGCATTGTGATCTGACATGATGCAGGAAGTTATGTCAGTTTTCCTGATTTTATGAAGGAACACTTTATGGCCTAATATATGGTCAATTTTGGAGAAGGTTCCATGGGCTGCTGAGAAGAATGTGTATTCTGTAGAGTCGAGGTGGAAAGTTTCATAGGTATCCTTTATGTCTAGTTGATCTATGATGTTGTTGAGCTCCCTACTGATTTTCTGCTTGAATGATCTATTGATGATAGTGGAGTATTGAAGTCTCCAACTATGATGGTGTTGGTGTTTATTTCTGTTTTATTGTTGAGTAGATTTTGTTTTATAAACTGTGGTGCCTCTATATTTTGGACATATATATTTATGACTGTGATGTGCTCAAGTTGGATAATTCCCCTGATGAGTAAGAAGTGACCTTCTCTGTCCTTTTTGATTATTTTTGGTTTTAAGTCTATTTTATCAGATATAAATATAGCAAAATCTGCTTGTTTTTAATTTCCATTTGCTTGGAATATGATTTTCCATCCTTTCACTCTGAGGAGGTGTCTATCTTTAGTGGTGAGGTGGGTTTCTTGAAGACAGCAGATAGAAGGGTCCAGTTTTTTGGTCCATCCTGATAGCCTGTGTCTTTTGATGGGTGAGTTAAGACCATTAATAATTGAGGTTATTACTGTGAGGTTTGAATAATCCCTGCCATGATGAGGTGTTTTATGGGTTGGGTGCTTACTTGCATTATGTACTGTTATGAGCCTGGTCTGGTTTGTTATTGTGATCTTCTTGGGGGCTCCTGGGAGCATCTGGCTTTATATAGGTACTGAGGAATCTAACTCTGGTCCTTAGGCTTTGCAGGCAGGCAACCTTTACCACTGAGCCATCTCTTCAGCCCATTTCTTTTTATTTTTGTAATCAGTGAATACTATCAAGTTGGTACCATTGTTAGCCTCCTCTTTGTCCTATCCTCCCTTCACAGGAACTCTCCTTGTTGGGGTATATGGATCATGCATTGTGGAGTTAGCCTTTAGTTTTGGGTAGCAGGAAATGTCTCTGTGTGTCATGACCAATGTGGGCTCTGAAATTCTTTCCACTCCCTCTTCAGCAAATTTCTCTGAGCCATATTGGGTTCATATTAGGTCTGCTTCCATGTTGAGATCTTGGGCTCCTCTGTGTCTCTGGATATATGGTTTGGTAGGGGTTTATTGTTCTCTGTGTGTACCTCCTTCACCTTTGTGCTGGTTCCCAGTTTGCCAAGAAAAGAGTATTCTTGCATGTTGCCCCAATTATTTTTAGTTTCAGCTGGGGCCCTTTGAGGTATGATGGGGTTGTTCTCTCCTTAGGATCTGCGTCTAACTGAAAAAGAGAAGCAGATTCTCCAATAGAGAGTAAAGTTAGCACCAAGTAAATGTGATAACCATTGTTTTTTAAAGAGAGTTTAATGGAGAGCGGGTTCATTTTGGATATGATTCTGACTTGTTTCCCAGCTCTAGCTATGGGTTCTAGTCCACTGAGCAGATCAGTTAGCCAAATCAAGAGCAATTGGTTTCCCACCATGGCTATGCACCACTATCGCACTTGTATGAGCATCAGGTCAGGTTGTTTGCTGCTGAGTAGGTCAGACCATGCATTGCTTGGACAGATATTGGTCATTATCCCCCAGTCACTCATGTAGCACCTTCTGGCACTAGACACACTGTCTGGGGACTAACTCTCTTCCAGCTTCCAGCCATGTTGCTCCACGATACATGCCAACAGTGTATGGTGTCTTCAGCAGTAGGGTCTTACCACTAACCTATGGTGAATCATCAAGCCCTCTGACATAAATATGTAGGTGTCTGTGATCAAAAGCTCATTGTGGATTATATCCACCTGCTGGTACCAGGAGTTACAGGTCAGCACTCAAGAAGAGAAGGAAGAAAAGGATAGGTATTATAAAAGAAATAGAGATATGAGTGGGGAGAGGGAGGGAGGGAGAAAGTGAGAGAAAAGCAGAAACAGGAGGAGATAATAGTCAGTTTTCATAGTACCCTCTCCAGGGCCTTATGAATCTGGTGCTCCCTCTAAGGGCTTGGTGAAGGTTCAACCATTTGGTCTGTCTTTTAGGATGTAGAGTTTTATGGTACCATTGCCTTTTGGGTCCAGTTTTGTGTTGCCCATCCTTTCCCTACCCTGTCCTCCTTCCTCACCCTCCCTATTGTTGGTTCTTGAGATGCTTGGTAGGTATGTCGGCAACCTGGATAGATTCAGGTTAGGACCTGTAGATGAGTGAGACTATGTGGTGATTATCTTTCTGTGGTTGTCTTCAGCCCAATTTTTATATGTTTAATATTGTCATTCAATCAAGGGGACACAAGACTTTTGTCTATCATGTAGACACAAAGCCTTTCCAGTGAGAGATTAAATGGAAATGGAAATTTTCCAGACCATATATAAAAACAGAACTTTGATGTCCCAGCTTGTAGTAACTTCCCAGGAAACCAATTCCTTTATCAACTATAAGCAGCCCAGGAAGCCACCTGCTACCAGGTCATACTTTCAGGAAGCAGAACTATTAACTAAATTGCAAGGTAAGTCTTGGAAGGTAAACAGCAATGACATCTGTCAGTTGGTCTCAAATGCCCAGAGCATTATTAATAACTGGCAGAGTTGCCACTTCTTGTTCCTGTTTGTAACTTAGGGCAAATAAGAAAAACCAAACACAATACCAAACAATCAAATGAGATCCTTCACATCTGTGCAACCTGTCCACAACTTCCCTCACCAACAGCCTCATGGCAGGCAGGGCAGACCTGAAGTCTCCTCTTTGTTCTTTCCCAAGAAGATTTCCTACCTCCATGCCTATGTTGTTATAGTAAGGTTTTGGCTTTTCCTTCCTTACTGGGGAATTTTTGCTTATTTCCATACCAGAAAAAAAAAAATCTCCCAAATCAAAAAAAAAAAAAAAAAAAAAGGAACAGAACTTTAATTGTGAATGGACTACTTTCAATTCTTCTCTGTATACCAAACACAGTACTGTGACATGCCCTTCTACCTTCCCTCTCTTCTGTCTATATCATCTCTTTTCTTCTTTCCTTTATCAATTCTTTTTATTTATATCTGCATTCCTTCAGGCTGCCTTTATACATAATGTCACATACACACACACACACACACACACACACACACACACACACACACACACAGTTTTTTGAGACAGCATCTTGGCGATGCAGGCTAGACTGGCCATATCAATTACTTCCTCATTTCTGGAAACACATACTAGACCATAACTAACTTATAGAAGGAAAAGGGTTTAATTCAGATTACAGTTCCAGAGGGTACAAGCCATCATGGCGGGAAAGGCATGCCAGCATGGGAAATCATAGTCAGACAGACTTGCAAAAGAGGAAGAGCAGCAGGTGGGGCTGGACCATAAAACTTCAAGGCCCATCCCTGCTGACCAACTTTCCCCATAAAGGCTCCACCTTCCCAAAGTTCCACAACTTTCATGAACAGTGCTATCAGCTGGGAATGATGTATTCAAACACATGAACCTAAAGGGAGCATTTTACATTCAAACCATTACACTGGTCTTGAACTCATGATCCTCCTGCCTTGTTCTCATGAGTGCTAGAATAAATGTGCAACACCATGCTCCAGTTGTTTATGTATCTCACTTCTAAACTAGTCAACTTCACAGTCTAAGTCACCTTGTCACTATCTCACAGAAGCATTGTTCTGATGCCATTTATCTGACTAAAATAGTTAGGGGAAATTTTTTCTCTAAAAATACAACTGACTAGTAGTCACAGAAGAATTAATTTTCCACTACAGAACATAAAAAAAGGAAAGAAACAGGAGAAGATTAAGGTGAGTCTTCATCATACTTATCCATAACTAATGGCTAACCCCACAATGCACAGACCACATTCCCCAATGAGGAGGGTCCCTGTGGAAGGGGAGGACACGGAGTAGGCTAACTGTGGTACCAACATGGCTATATACACACTGTGGGCATAAATAATAATAATATATAAAAAGAGAAAAAGAGTAATAGCATTGATCATGCTGGAACTTAAAAGGAAGTTAGCTCCCTACTAGCTAGCCCTCATAGTGCTGGAGAATGCTATGTGACCTACAGGGGTATAATGACCACCAACAGCATAAATTAGCAGGGCATCCTACAAGCCAGGAGATCAACCAGTTAGGCACTAAGACTTAAAATACACCCACTCCAGCTCAGGAAATTTTGTGGAAGAGGGAGCAGAAAGAATGTAAGAGCCACAGAGTGGAAGGAAGTGTCCAGAGACACTGCCTCCTTTACAATTACTGACTGATGCTCTCACATATCATAACCAGCAAACCCAGGGGGAATACCAGCAATCCAACTGAGGGGGGCCCTCAGTGCAATGGGGCAGGGAGGAGATAAATGATGGTACTGACATATGATGTATCCATATTACTTTCTACTTAATAAAAAGAAAGAATTTGAGCAGAAACCTCAAATTTCTAGAATGCATCAGACTACAAAGCACTTGCTATAGTTGTCTTTTGTTTGACAAAGTCAATTTTCTGATTGAAGGATGGCTGTCAGGTAGAATTGGCAGCCCAGAGATAAAATGTGCCCATAAAGTTTTTCATAGCAATTCTCCCATTGCTTCTATTCTGAACCTCATATGAGAAAATGTGTTTCTTTCTTTGAAAACGTGTTTCTTAAGCAATATTTTTTACCCTACATGAGATGAGATAAACTGATTTATTCCTTCCTTCCTTCCTTCCTTCCTTCCTTCCTTCCTTTCTTTCTTTCTTTCTCTTTCTTTCTTTTTAGGGTGGGTCTCACTCTAGTCCAGGCTGACCTGGAATTCACTATGTAGTCTCAGGGTGGCCTCAAACTCATGGCGATCCACCTACCTCTGCATCCCAAATGCTGGGATTAAAGGCATGCGTCACCACACCTGGCTGAAATACACTGATTTCTTAATTACTACTAAACACATTAGTTTATGTTATTCTATTTTTCACAATTGGAATATTTATGCCAAGAATATTGCAAAATGCCCTTCTGCCCATAAAATCAGAGTTCTTGGAACCACATGAAAGCCATTGTCAATGCCAAGGAATTTGAATGATGGATTTCAACATTTTTGTCACTCTTGGGGGTGTTTTGAGGCATTGCTAGAAGTGAGTATGATGATATTTTTCTATCTTCTATTGTCTTGAAAATAACTATTAAAATATAATTCAGGATAGTATTTCTCTAGGCTCCCTTCTTGCTTGTATTATGAGAGTCTCAGCAGAGATATCATCTGTTCTAAATATCCCAATCCATTGTTCATGTGAAATACATACCTTATGTACTTCTGTGCTTTTTACACTGAGGCTATCTGAATGGTATTGTATTTCCCCATGCAAGCAGATAGCTAAATCCATAAGGGGAAAGATCAAGTGCTACTTCTTGCCTAATTGATGCCTCTTATTAAGTCATTTCAGAAGCAGTAAGAGCTGATGTGCCTCCTCCATTATACTCATATATTCTACTTGTCTTATTTTCACATTTTGGAACAAGCACTTTTGAAAACAATGAATTGAAAGAATATTGGAACTCCTCCTCCAATTAGAAATAAAATCTCTGGTATTACAGTAATTTTTAAATCAAATTCTGAATAGTTCCCTAGTTCACTCTTTGTTCTTGGAAGTGAAAAGTGCATTTTTTTCCACTTGGAGATCAGTGCATAGTGACAAAGATCCCATGCCAGGGAGGCCAATCAAAAGATTCTCCCCATTCTAAATCTTACGGACTGGAAGAGAATCTATTACTATGTATGTAGACACAATACTTTAAGTACAACAGCTTGGTGGTTCTAGTAAGTCTTTCTTAGAATCCAACCCATAAAGCATAACACTGAACCCACAGTGTAACTACAACTTCTGTTCAGGAAAGAAATTTGCGTTTTGTTGACTTGATTGTTTACATCCAGTAGGATATCAGCAGGAGAAAGTTTGCTCGATGACAATTGTGGTTTGGCTTTCTTTCGTTTCTGATGTATTCTTTCAGAAGTTGGGCTTGAACATCTGTAAGCTTTTAATTATTCCTGTGCTAAATCGCTCATTTTATCTCTTTCCATTTTACTACTAGGTGTTTCTTTGTAAAAAGAAGCTGAGACTCCTGTGATCTGTGTCCACATTCTCTTTATATTCCAGTGTGAACAGTGTCATCCTCTGAATTGGAAGCAGAATATGCATCTACTTTGCTATCAAAATAAGACCTTGGACTGTATCATTTTCTGAGATTAGAGGGTGGTAATGATAGACATTCACATTTAATACTGCTTCTCAGCAGGGCTCTGGCTGAAGAGCAATGCCCCTTACTTCTTGGAGGAGTGCTCATTATAATTAAAGGATCGTTATTTGAAGTGATTGAAGTGCTTTTTCTTGGTGATTTTGCACACTTTGTTCCTACCATCAGGATCAGAACTGTTTTGTCATTCCTTCTGGACCATCAGTGGCATGGCATCAGCACAAACTCAGCTCTGATGACGTCCACTTGACTACACTACGTGGTGGATGGCATCACTGGGGGAGAAAACACAAGATGGAAAAATCATGTGGCAAGACAGGAAGCAGAAAGGCCAAAATCATTAGAGTTTTAGCCATCCAGGTGTGGATTTTGTCTGTTCTTAGTCCTTTTTCTCTCCTGTGATGGGGATGAAACCCAGAACCTTCAGCATGCTGGGCAAGCAGTGTACCGCTGAGCTGCTCCGAAATATCACAACCTCTTTACATTCTAGCTTACCTGCCAGTTAGAATATTTGAGATTTTCTGTAGAAAACAGGTCTAAACATCAGCACAGAAGACCTGATCTCAACACATAAGCAAAAAACACCGTATGCAATGTTTTTCCTACAAATTCAGGCAGCTATATTACTTTATTATTACTTTTCTCTGGCTAGCAAGATACAGAATTTTGGAAAAAAAATAGATGAAATTTCCAAGTTGCCATGATCATCATGATGTGAAAATAATATGAAGGTACAACAAAATACAAGAAAGAACATCATTGATACTATTGGCATTTTTCCTACTTGTGACAAGACTACAAGTGATTTTTTTCTATTTTTTGTATACTCAAAAATTTCTATTATAAGTATATAACAATGCATCATACTTTACAGAAATATGAGTGTCCACCAACAACAGAATAATCTTCAAGCATATCAGCTACAGACTTGTGGTCTTGCATGATAAAGCTCCAATTTATCTTCATATAGTTTCATTTTCATATCTATTACCCTTTAGTTCCATAAAAGTAACTGCCATGTATTTTTCAGGTAGATTATAGCTTTTATAAAATTTTAGTGGTGGGAATCAAACCCACAACATCAAGCAAGCACTCTACCAGTGAGCTGCATCCCTTTCTTAACTATGAAGAGCTGTATATTCACTTTTTTTTTCTTTTTTAAAATATTTTACTTATTTATTTGAGACGGAGAAAAACAGATAGAGAATGGGCGCACTAGGGCCTCTAGCCACTGGAAACAAACTCCAGACGCATGCACCCCTTGTGCATCTGGCTCACCTGGGTCCTGGGAAATCTAACTGGAGTGCTTAAGCTTTGCAGGCAAGTGCCTTAACTGCTAAGCCAACTCTCCAGCTCTTTTTTTTTTCTCAATTTTTATTAACATTTTCCATGATTATAAAAAATAACCCATGGTATTACCCTCCTTCCACCTCCTACTTTCCCCTTTGAAATTCCATTCTCCATCATATCCCCTCCCCACCTCAAACACTGTACTTACATATATATAATACAAACCTATTAAGTACCCTCCTCCCTTCTTTTCTCTTCCCTTTATATCTCCTTTTTAACTTACTGGCCTCTGCTACTGAGTTTTTTTCCTTCTCACGCAGAAGTCCAATCATCTGATCCACATATAAGAGAGAACATGTGGCTCTTGGCTTTCTGGGCCTGGGTTACCTCACTTAGTATAGTCCTTTCCAGATCCATCCATTTTTCTGCAAATTTCTTAACTTCATTTTTCTTTACCACTGAGTAGAACTCCATTGTATAAATGTGCCTATATTCATTATCCACTCATCAGTTGAGGGACATCTAGGCTGGTTCCATTTCCCAGCTATTATAAATTAAGCAGCAATAAACATGGTTGAGCACGTATTTCCAAGGAAATGAGATGAGTCCTTAGGATATATGCCTAGGAGTGCTATAGCTGGGTCATATGGTAGATCAAACTTTAGCTGTTTTAGGAACCTCCACACTGATTTCCACAATGGCTGGACCAGATTGCATTCCCACCAACAGTGTAGAAGGGTTCCTCTTTTTCCACATCCCAGCCAACATTTATGATCATTTGTTTTCATGATGGTAGCCAATCTGACAGGAGTGAGATGGAATCTCAATGTAGTTTTAATCTGCATTTCCCTGATGACTAGTGATGTAGAACATTTTTTTAGATGCTTATATGCCATTCGTATTTCTTCCTTTGAGAACTCTCTATTTAGCTCCATAGCCCATTTTTTGATTGGCTTGTTTGATTCCTTATTTGTTAACTTTTTAAGTTCTTTGTATATCCTAGATATTAATCCTCTATCAGATATATAGCTGGCCAAGATTTTTTACCATTCTGTAGGTTGCCTCTTTGCTTTTTTCACTGTGTCCTTTCAGTGCAAAATCTTTGTAATTTCATGAGGTCCCAGTGATTAATCTGTGGTTTTATTGCCTGAGCAATTGGGGTTGTATTTAGAAAGTCTTTGCCAAGACCAATATGTTGAAGGGTTTCCCCTACTTTTTCCTCTAGCAGTTTTAGAATTTCCAGTCTGATGTTAATGTCTTTAATCCATTTGGACTTAATTCTTGTGCATAGAGAGATAGAAGGGTCTATTTTCATCCTTCTACAGATACATATCCAGTTTTCCCAACACCATTTGCTGAAGAGGCTGTCTTTTCTTCAATGAGTATATTTGGCATTTTTATTGAATATCAGGTGGCTATAGCTACCTGGACTTACATCTGGGTCCTCTATTCTGTTCCATTGATCTACATGTCTACTTTTGTACCAGTACCACACTGTTTTTGTTACTATGGCTCAGTAGTATAGGTTAAAACCAGGTATGGTGATACCACCAGCCTTATTTTTGTTGCTCAGTATTTTTTTAGTTATTTGAGGTTGTTTGTGGTTCCACTTTTGAAATTTATCCCATGTCTAAATTATTCTAAACTCACATTTGCTGCTTTTGCTATTTTATCTGTTTTCCCCTCTAAGCACTTTCTGCTTAACTCCTGTGCAGTGTCTTACCTTACTTCTTAACAGTGCAGGATGTGTAAGGTTCATCTCCTCTTGGTTATTTCCTTTCTTCCTTCTTTCCTCTTTGCTCTATTTCTCCCTTCCTCCCCCCTTTCTTTCTTCCTTCTTCATTTCTTCTTTCCTATTTTTGAAAAGGATCATTGTAAATTGAGCTAATTTTGTCACTTGTTTTACTATTTTTCTCCTTTAAATTTCATCTTTAGATGTGAACTGTCAGTGTGCTTGTTCCACACCATGTTGGATTCAAACACTTTTTAATTAATGTATCTGTATAATCATAGCTACTGGCAATAGCAGGAGTGTACATTGTCATGTCAGGTTAGTCACAGAGGAACATGACAAACAGGAAGGAAAATGTGAAGATATATCAGATCAAATATTATTTAGGCTATTTGCATTTTTTATTAACAAGTGGTTGGTTTTGATTGACCTTGATCCCAAGTTTCTGAGTGCTCTGAAGTGAGATTTTTAAAACCAGCCACTATCTGACCCTTGTGTATATTAAGCCATGTAACAAGTGATTGATAGATAGAGTAATCATTCTAATTCATGTATTCAATTTGCCCATTTTTTCATAGTGTTCACAGTTTTCCTTTACATTTGATATATGAATTCACTTTTGATACTTCTTTCCCCCATCTCTTTCCTCCTTAGTCTACTCAGATAGTCTTTAGCTTATCCATTCTTTTTCACTCATGAACTTCCTGTTCACATTTAATTCACAAAATACAATTTGACTATTTCTTTGATTGCCACTAAAGTCTCTGGCTATATATTTTTGTTTGGAAATTCTGAAGACAGAGTGTCCAGAAAAGATTTTTTGAATATATGCATTCAATTTTTCTCTTATTAGGCTTAAGATATACTTTAATTTTTTTCTATGGATATAAAACAAATTTCTAGCCATTGGAGTATTTCTAAGACATGGAAATTTAGAAACAGCTGTATGATTCATATGTTTTTGGACTTTTAATTTACTGTAAGATTTTTGCTATATGCCTTTTATTCACAATTAATGTATTAATTAATTTTCTAAGCAATTATTTAAGTATCTATTATGTGCCAGGCACCACGGTAAGTACAGAAATATTGCAACAAGAAACTTAGTGCAAAATATTGGCAAGAGAAAAATAACTCACACTCCACTGTCAGTAGTAACAGAGACAGGTACAAGGTACTTTTGAGAAATAAGGAATAATTTTGCCTGGGGCTCAGGAAAGACATCCTAGGAAGGTCTAAAGCTGTTCTCATTTATGAATCATTTTACATTGGCAGCTTAATATTTATTCAGGAACATTATGGCCCATTTTACAAATCCCATCTGAACAACTAACAAAATAAGCACATTAACTTTCAGGCTTCCTTCTAAACTCTATATATGTTAAAACATATTTTAGTGATAATTCCAAAGAAAAAAAGGCCTGGAAGAAACCTTAATCTGGAAAGAATTGTGGTTTACAAAGCCCTTCTACTCTTTGCTTCTCATTTTTTTCTGCTTAGCTCTGTTCCTTTGCTTCCTGAAACTCATATCTAGGATAAGCACTGCCATTCTGAACCTCTCATCCTCACATCTCCATAGAAAATGTTTTCCTCCTTTTTCAGTTAAGAACAATACAGAAGTTTATTTTTCTCTAAGGTACAGAGAATCATAGAATGCTAGTTTTCAGTTGTCTTTGGACAGAATACAGAGTGAAAATGAATACTTCACTTTCATGCATGACCTCCTGCTAAGTGGCCATCAAACCTCTGCTTTGCATTATCAGTGTTGGTGATCTCATCAGTAATGAGTAATGTTATTATATTTTTTAATTTTTTATGCATGTGTGCGTATGTGTGTTATGGGGTGGGGATGGGCTTGTCACAGTGTACCTGTGGCAGTCAGAAGACAGCCTTGATGTTTGTCCTTGCAGTCTACCTTGTTTGAGGAAGGGTCTCTCACTATTCACTGCTATGCTCACTCCTACTGGCCTGTGCATTTCTGGGAATTATTTCATCTCTGCCTCTCATCTCCTTCTAGGCACACTGGGATTAGACAATCACTGCTGCATCCAGCTTTACCTGGGTTCTTAGGATCAAAACTAACATTAACACACTAGCAGAGCAAGCACTTACATACTGAACCATCTTCCCGGGCCCTATCATATTTTTCTGCATCTTTCCAGTGCTTATTGCATAAAAAATACAGATGTGAAAAGGAACAAAGCTTACAGTTATTAAATGACTATAAGTACACGACATTTGAAGTTCATAAATTAACCCAATTCTCACTAACAGAACATTCTTCCATTTTGCAATCAAATAATCAAACAAGCAAGAAAAGAATAAGCAAGCAACATATAATTAGGAAGAGTGGCGGAGGTGGGGAGGAACACTTGAAAGGATGGTACAAAATTTGGCAAATTTTTTATTATGGGCCTGGAGATATAACCTGATTGGTAGAATGCATAAATCCCCTGGGGTCCATCCCTAGTGCAACATAAACTGGGGTTGGTGGCCTATGCTTATAATCCAGCATTAGTGAGAATGAGGCGATAAGATTATTGTGAATTTGTGGGCAGATTTGGCCTCAGCGAGTTTGAAGCCAGCATGGGCTACAATGTGAGTCCTTTTATGAAAAGAAATAAATGAATAAGGAAGAAAAAACTGGGGAAATAAATTCAGTTTGTAGAGTGCTTGCCTAACATGGACAAAGCCCCAACTTCTATCTGCAGCATCAAATAATCCAGGCATAGTGGCATTTAATTTTAGCATACAGGACTCTGAAGGTGAAAGCAGAAGTAATGGAAGTTCAAAATCCTCCTCCTCTATATAGTGAATATGAGGTCAGCCTGGGATAAATGGGACTTTGACTCAATATTTTCCCCCATTGGACCATGCTAAGTATCTTTGCTACTATGATTTCTTATGCACTAAATATGTGACCAACGTGCCACTTGAAAAAGAAAAGGAAAGCAGAGGAGGAGAGGGGAGGAAAAAATGAAAAGAATAGAAGATAATAAGCAAAGAATCTATGGTGATTTTTCCAACTTCAAATCATCTACTAATTTGTACTTAAGGATGAGGGAAAGAGATTTAATAAAAATAAAAAGAAAATACATAATATAAAAATGAGAAATTTTTCGGGCTGGAGAGATGGCTTAGTGGTTAAGCGTTTGCCTGTGAAGCCTAAGGACCCTGGTTCAAGGCTCTATTCTCCAGGACCCACGTTAGCCAGATGCACAAGAGGGTGCATGCATCTGGAGTTCATTTGCAGTGGCTGGAAGCCCTGGCTTGCCCATTCTCTCTCTCTCTCTCTCTCTCTCTCTCTCTCTCTCTCTCTCTCTTTCTCTCTGCCTCTTTCTCTCACTGTCACTCTCAAATAAATAAATAAAAATTTTTTTAAAAAAAGAGATATTTTTAACCCAGTGTGCACTATACTTCATATTTATTCTATAGGTACTTATGAAATAGCTACTATGGGTTCATTAGCCATGAATAACTTTGGTACAGAATTAAAACTAATTCCCTAAAGAATTAAATTCTTTCTCACAGATCATCTTTGTTCACTTCTTCTCATGCAGTTTTCCTACTTAAACACCAGCAAATTCTGGGCTTGGGGAGAAGGCTCAATGTCTAAAGATGCTTGGAGCCTGTCAACTGGATTTTGTATCTCCAACATCCACCTACAGCCAGATTTAAAAGGGACATGGGTCTGCAATACCATCACACCTACAGCAATGGAAAGCGGATTTAGGAGAACCCCAAAGCTCACAGAGCAGCTAATCCTGCCTTCCAAGCAGCAAAATAATAAGAAACCCTATCTCAAACAGGGGCGAAGGAAAGAACCAAGGTTGTCTTCTGGCCTTTACCGGTGTGCTGTGGCACACATTCATCCATACACAGATACACACACATCATACACACACACACACACACACACACACACACACACACACACACCAATCAACAAATTCAAACAAAAATCAATTTTAGGTATTTAAAATCACTCTCAAAAAAGAAGAATTTTTTTTCAAAATTTTCTGGATATTATATCCTATATTCATGCAGGGTAATAGCATATAATATGGACTATAAGTTTATAAGTACATCTTTTTCCATATGGACTCTTATTATAGTGTTTTTTTTTATTAGTTATGGACATACTCAGTATGTAAACAGTACATGTTGGTACCACCCTTATCTTCATCCGTGCCCCATCCAAAGGGATTCTTCTCACTGGGGATGCCAGTTATCCCCCATGGGGATTATGGTTCATGCATTATGGGGATATCCATCAGTTATGCGGAAGAGGCAATGTCTTTATGCATAATGTCCCAACTTGTGGCTCTAACAATCTTTATATTCAGTTTTAATATATGTTCTTCCTAAAATAAAATTGCTTGTTGAAGTTTAGCACAGCTTTGACTTTCTACCAAGTCAGTTCACTTTTCTCCTCCAACACACAAACATAAAGCATGTAGTAATTTGAGTCAATTTTTCCAACATGTTCCTCGTTTTTCCCTTGCCAAGACAGGAAGCATTTCCTGAAGATTAATCACCATTTTGTCTTGCAAAATTAGGCAGGTTCAGAGAAGTTAGTAAAGTAGGTTATATCATCCTAATTTGAATTGGGAATTTTTGGAAATGGTCCTGGTGCCATGTGGATGGAGGCAATGATGAGTCACATGGGGGCTGATCTAAACAAACACTACCACACTATAAAACTTGCACTCTCAAGGGTGGACCTAGAAGGAGGTAGGCAGAGAGCAAGGTATTGGGGCAGAACAAGGCTGAGAAAAGCCAGTGGAAATGAAAAGCCTCCCAGTCCTCCTGTTGCTGTGTGTGGCAGCCTGCTCGTCCTATCCACTGCATGGAGCTACAAGGGGTGAGGACACCAGCATGGACCTCCTTCAGGTAATAACAGAAAGAGCCTTTGTGCTAACTGGCAGGGCACACTGAGGAAACCATCCAAAATCGTTAACTTACTATGTAGGAAAGGTTCAGTATGTTTAGTTAGAAACTGTCTATTGTGGAAAGGATATCAGTATTACATAACTTGAGCTCATATAGGAAGAAATAAAGACTAGAAATATTAGGTAATTATTTTTAAGTTTGCATAGTTAGCATCATGGAAGTGATGCATTGGGGCTAGAGGTTCATGAATAACGAGTAAAGCATGTGTGAACTATGCATTGTTTGAACTTTGAATATTTCAATGCACTGTCATTTTTAGCTCAATATTTGTAAGGGTTGGTAGCATGTTTATACAAAAGTATTTGTCTAACGTTTTCTCTTATAAGTGTAGCCCTTGTGAGAAGTGAAAAATTGATGAAATAAATTTACCGAAATAGACAAATAAATTTACCTAAAATAGACAAATATGCCAGGTGATGTTTGTTTGTTCCTTTTGCCCTTCTCCTTTAAGGGCACTAGATACACATCTTAATTTTCCACTTCATTTTCATTACAGACACATTTAGTTTCAGTGCTAGAACAAAGTTGTCATTTAAAAATTAAATAAAATATGATGTTTATGATTTCAGAAATCTAGAAAAATAGTTAAACAGAGTAAGAAAAGTGAGCAATTGCCAAGTTTGGCAATGCAAGATCATAGTTCCAACACTTGGAATCCAGAGGCAGGAGCATCTAGAGCTCATGACCAGAGCCTGAGTTATGGAGACAGATACTGTCTCCAGTCCAATAATGATGATGGTGATAATAATAATAATAATCATAATAATAAAAAATTAAAGGTGAATACTTGTAAAAGTTTACTGTAAGTATTAATAGCTAAAAGTCATAAGAATGATATAAAATCAATATTTATTCCACCATTTCACTAGCAATATCTAGAAAACTACTATGGCCTTGCTAAAGATGCAACACAATTTGTTAAAAGAAAAGATAGCAGTCCTGTTGTCAAAAAAATCCAAGAAATGCAGAGGTTCCTTGGGTTGGAGATGACTGGAAAGCTCGACTCCGGCACTATGGAAGTGATGCGCAAGCCCAGGTGTGGTGTCCCCGACATTGGTCACTTCAATACCTTTCCTGGCACGCCAAAATGGGGGAAAACCCAGCTTACTTACAGGTAATGAGTAAGTTCAAAGGAACTTACATACTACTGAAATTTTATAAGTTGTACCATAGCAACAAAGACTACCTTCTTTAATGCTTTTCCCCAGGATTGTGAATTACACACCGGATCTGTCAAGAGAGGCTGTTGATGCTGCCATTGGGAAAGCTTTGAGAGTCTGGGAGGAGGTGACTCCCCTCACATTCTCCAGGATCTATGATGGAGAGGCTGACATAATGGTCTCCTTTGCAGTGGGAGGTAAACCAAAACAAAGCAAAAGCTACCTGAAATTCACATTTGCCCAGTGGTATTTTGCTGGAAGAGAATCAAAAGAGATCCTTGTTACCACTTATTCAAATTTTTTAAATGTCATATTTTCCTATTAGAACATGGAGACTTTATTCCTTTTGATGGGCCTGGAACAGTTCTGGCTCATGCCTATGCACCTGGGCCAGGACTTAACGGAGACGCTCATTTTGATGATGATGAACAATGGACAGAGGATACAACAGGTTAGTGCTTGATCTCACAACATGATTTAGTGCTAATTTCCTTTGATATTTAAAACTGTCTGCATAACCTGGAATTTAGAATCATAATTAAAACACAGGAAAATATCTGAAGGAAAAATGCATAAGTGTCATGTTGGATAAAATACATGGTTTGATGGGACTAATATATTCCTTCAAAGAAACATTCCTATAAAGACTCAAATGAGAACATTCCTAGACCTACAACACCCAAAAGTAATGCTTGTAAATGTGAAGGAGACTTCTTATGTCACTCATAACTAGCCAGTGCCTTCCAATTCAACAGTGTGTGACTTACTAACATGATGATGATGAAAGATGGGTGAATGCAGCCAATGTTTGTGTGTGTGTCCTGCATGTCTCTTGTGACAAATACTTGGGCATATTATGTTTTAAACCAATTTTACAAATCCTATGACATCTACCATTACTCATTTTTTTGGACGCAGTATGTATATATAATAGGGATGATGAAGCTGAGAAATTATGCAGGCAATATTCCAGTGGAAAGTAACAAAATCAGTCAGTTAAGGATTTCATCTCCTTCCAGTAAGTGTGTAATCATTCAGTTACTTTGGGAAACTACAAACAAGGTGAAAAAAGCCTGTGTGATTTTAGAAAGCAAATGAATGCAATGTACAGTTGACCTGTGTAACATACATGCATTTAAGGGACTATTATTTGTGATTTCTTCAATAGGGACCAATTTATTCCTGGTTGCTGCTCATGAACTTGGTCACTCCCTGGGTCTCTTTCACTCAGCTAACCCTGAAGCTTTGATGTACCCAGTGTATAAGTTCTCTCAGAACATGGCCCAGTTCCGCCTTTCTCAAGATGATGTGAATGGCATTCAGTCTCTCTATGGTGAGTGATACTGGACAAAATAATCATGGTAACTGTGCAGTGATGCTTCCTCTAGTATCTATGGTTAAGCTCAACACACCTTGAGGGAAGTTTGGGAAGTATATGAAATGATGGAGCAATCACATTTCTCCTGTTTCCTCTCCTAATCTATTTCCTTTAGGATCTGCCACTGTCTCTCCTGACCACTCTGTGGCACCCCCTGAATCTGGCCCTCCAGAATCTGCCACACCAACCATGTGTGATCCTGCTCTGACCTTTGATGCAGTTACCACCCTGCGAGGAGAAGCCTTGTTCTTTAAAGACAGGTCAGACTTAAGACTTACATATTTCCTAAGTATTTTTCTGATCGAAAATTCTGAGAAAGGAAAACAGAAAATTGATAGACATCTTTAAATACTAACTCATATCCCTGTGGATTTGGAAGCAGCAAGATCTGGTGACCTTCCCGCATGGCTCTTTAGTGTCCAGTTCAGTTTTGAAGACTGGAAGATTTGATCTTAGTGATCAGATTGTTGTTTACAAGTGTTCTAAGTCATGGTTACTTTTCAAAAGGTACAAGTACATCTTTGGAAGCAAAACTGTAACTTTCTTTACCTCCTTTCAAAGTGACACTAGGATAAATATTACATTTATCAATTATTTCACATTGCTGGGTAAGTCTGCACATGATAAAACATTCAGCATTCAAACTCCACAAGTGGAAGTGAACAGCTTTGGTTCCTCATTTCTATCTTTATTTATTACATTCAAGACTCTGTATTGTCAGTATTTACTTTTTTAAAGATAGATTCTTGCTATGTATCCCCGGCTGGCCTGAATTGACAATTCTCCTGACTCTACACCACCACACATGGCTTCAAGACCTCTTATGTACCCTTTCATAACTCTTCTATGCATTTGCAATAACATATTTGTACAGTGTGCTGGGGAGATAGTTCAGTCAGGAAAGTGCTTGCTGCCCAAGCAAGAGGAAGTGAGTTCAGATCTCTAGCACCCACGTAAAAGCTGGGCAGAGCAATGCATCTGTAATTACAGCACTAGGGAGGTAGAGACAGGAGTATTCCAGGACTAGCCTAGCCAAACTCATGAAGTCCAGGTTCAGTAAGAGACCATGCCTCAACAAATAAGGTGGAAGACACCTAAAGTTGATCTCTGCTCTCCATACACACACTTACACATGTATGCACAATGCATATGTACAAAAAGGGAGTGTAGTTACACATATAGCAAACACACTGTCAATATTTTTAAAAGTTGTGATAATTTAATGTTGTTTCTTAGAGGAAATTAAAGTTTTTGCTGAGCTAATTAACTGACATTATGGATAACTTGGATTTCATAGACAATATTACTCTAGAAATTGATAATAAGAGGTTGGCCACAGTCTTCTGAAAATCAAAACCAATGGGCTGGATAAATGGGTCAGCATTTAAGGTGCTTGCCTGCAAAGCTTAAGTGCTGGGTTTAGTTCCCCAGTACCCACATAAAGGCAGATGCACAAAGTGGCACATGTATCTGGGGTTTGTTGATAGTGGATAGAGGCTCTGGCACACCCATTCTCTCTCTCCCTCTTTCTCTCAACTAAATACATAAATTAAAAAAAAAAAAAAAAACAAGACAAGGGGCTGGAGAGATGGCTTAGCAGTTAAAACACTTACCTGTGAAGCTTAAGGACCCAGGTTTGGCTCACTAGATTTCATGTAAGCCAGATGCACAAGGTGATGCATGTGCATAGATCTAGAGTTCGATTGCAGTGTCTAGAGGCCTTAGTGTGCCAATTATCTCTCTCTCTCTCTCTTTCTTTACCTGTCACATATAAAATGAATAAATAAACAAGAGATGCCAGGAGTGGGGGTGCATGCCTTTAATCCTAGCAGAAGTAGGAGGATTGTCATGTGTTCAAGGCCACCCAAGTCAGCCTGGAATAGAGTGAGTCCCTACCTGGAAAAATAAGAACAAGAGCAATATTTTACTAGTAGAGATATTCCTCATTTCCGCCTGTCATCCAACTGAGAAGAAGAGGGAACAGGGTAGGCTGGGTGACAGAAGACAGGGATGTAAAACAAAGATGAAAGGCTGTTTATCAATTCACACTTCCTTTTACACATATTTTCAGGTACTTTTGGCGCAAATCTCTCAGAACTCATGAACCTGGGTTTTATTTGATCTCTTCATTTTGGCCTTCCCTTCCTTCAAGTATAGACGCTGCATATGAAGTAGCTGGCAAAGACACTGTTTTCATTTTTAAAGGTACTTATTTTACAAACATTGCTTTAACTTGCTGAATGCTATTTTCTCTACCCTGTTGAATTTGGGCTACTAAGATATTCAAAGGTAATGCAAAAACAAGTAGGGCTGGCTTTGTATTATTTATATTTCACAGATTAAGAGGTGCACTCTTTTCTAAAAAGGAGATCGTGGCCCTGAGTTGTAAATTCCCTCACTTGATCTTTGTTCATTCCTGAAACCTATACATTTTTGTTGAATGCTGATGACTAAAGCTAAAAATTAATTTATCTTCTTTACAATGAAAATGAAAACTGGTAAGGTGTATTTGCAAAACTAAAAGATTTGGTTATTGGAATATTTTTTGTTGTTGTTTTTTTTGTTTTTCGAGGTAGGGTCTCACTCTGGTCCAGGCTGACCCTGGAATTAACTCTGTATTCTCAGGGTGGCCTTGAACTCATGGCAGTTCTCCTACGTCTGCCACCCAAGTGCTGGGATTTAAGGCGTGTGCCACCACTCCTGGCTGGTTATTGGATTTTTAATATGACGCTGATTTGTCTTAAAACAGGAAATCAGTTCTGGGCCATCAGAGGACATGAGGAACAATCAGGTTACCCAAAAAGCATCTACACACTGGGTTTCCCTGCAACAGTCAGGAAAATTGATGCAGCCATTTCTTCTAAGGAAAAGAAGAAAACATATTTCTTCGTGGGGGACAAATATTGGAGGTAAGATGGTATGAAAAGACTTTGGAGCCTGACAAGAGAAATTATTGTCTTTATCTAAGAAAAGTCCACCTTCCCTTCAGCCCCACCTCCCTCTCAGGAGGACAGGGATATCAACAGCCAGAAGGGCTTATTCAGAAACCCAGCAGCATCTTGAAACAGGCATTTCTTCAGCACTCCTGTTCCAAGTCCTAAGTGCAGTAGACTAGTTCTTCCTTCAGTACTTCTTCCCATCTGCCTGGAGCCTGCCTTCTTTCCTCCACCTCCTCAAATCCTGCACAGAATGTGCTTCTAGCCCTGACTCAAGAGCCTCCATCTCCATGAAGCCTTTCCTCCAGAACTTCAAGTTCAACTGACCTTTTTTTCTTGGAGGAAAGATGCTTTGAGAATAGAGACACAATTTACCATTCGTTTCCAGATATTCTAGAGATCTGTTCATTTTCTCACTGTCTTCCTAGCATTATATTTTCAATGGTTTGGTTGAAGCTCATCCATTCATTACTTCAGTCTTATTAAAGATGATAGGAATAGTAGTCTTGTCTTATTTACAACTCAGGCCTCATAGTCATCTGATCTTGGATCATCTGTCCAAATATTGAGACATTAGAGAAAACCCTCCAATGTCCAGCTAAGAAGTCAAAAACACATTTTGCTTATCCAATCACTTTCCCTAGAGGGCTGCCATAGAAAATATCAATGCACAGGGTTAGGTAGGAAGGTACCTATAGGTCAATTGTGCCTAGGAACTGCAAAATGTATTTCAATAATATAATTCACACATATAAATGTGTATATATGCACCATATATATATATATATATATTCATATTTCTGTGACAGAAAGATAATGAAGATTATTTCTCTCTATGCATAAGGAAAATGTAACAAGCAGCATCACTCTAATAGGATGCTGGCCCCATCCCCTGTGATTTAAAGAGCCAAGTTTGGTACATTTAAAATCAGATATTTCTGTGGTGCTAACCCTGGTTGACATTCATTTGCAAAGTTTGGAAATTTTATTGGAAATCCACATGACTTAATAAGTTTGGGAAGCATGGCCTCCGTGTACTGATGAACTCTGCTTCTTTCCTTTCCTGCAGATTTGATGAGAAGAGACAGTCCATGGAGCCAGGGTTTCCCAGGAAGGTAGCAGAAGACTTTCCAGGGGTTCACTCACAGGTTGATGCTGTGTATGAAGCCTTTGGTAAGAGGACACTTAGTCTGTTTGTGTGGGGGCTCTTGAACTGTTCTTGAGTATGAGGGGGAAGCAGAAAATTGAATAAAACAACTAAAAAATAGTAACTTAGTACTTGCTTCCCTCTCCCAACTTGCAATTTAGTTCCTTTTGTGGCAATCATAGTACTCCTTTACATGAGTTGTTTTGCCATTAATTACTACAAATTTCCCAGTTTATCCATTCATATAAAACAGAGGCATGGGGCTGAGGACATGGCTGAGTGGATTGCTTATAATGCAAGTGTGAGGAGTAAAGTGTGGATCCACGTGAAGCAGGCATGGTGGCCCACTGCAATCCCAGCACTTGGAAGGTGGAGAAGGGAAATCCCCAGGGCAAGCTGGCTGGATGTACTAGCTGAGTCAGAGAGCTGTGGGTTCCAGTCAGAACCTGTCTTAGTAAATGAAGTGGAGAGTGACCAAGGAAGACACCTGACTCCTCTAGCCTCTGCATGAGCACGTGCTCAGTACGTGTGAGCATGTGAGCACACACACACACTCACACATGCACGCACACACATGCACATGCACACACCACATACATGCATATGCAAAAACAATCTTCTGTAGCTTACTAACCATAAAAAAGAAAGCCGAAGCCAGGAATGGTGGCTTATGCCTTTAATCCCAGCACTTTGGAGGCAGAGGTAAGAGGATTGCCATGAGTTCAAGGCCACCCTAAGACTACACAGTGAATTCTAAGTCAGCCTGGGCCAGAGTGAGACCCTACCTCTAAAAACAAAACAACAAGCTGAATTTCTGGGAAGCCACTTCCTCACATCTTGAGCTGTATGCTAATAAAAATCTCTCATTGGGTGAGGGACACAGTTTAATCTTGGCTGACTAGCCTTCTCCTCCCTTACCCCCGGTTTCTATTTCTGCATCTCAAAGTGTATTAAAGGTCTTTCCTGACTTAGACAGTGACTGACCATATCAGTTCATTGCTTTTAAAATCTTATTTTTTAATCTTATTTTTTAAAGTCTTATTTTTTTTCCCTATGCAAAGGTAAGTGAGTGAAAGCTAGTCATCTTAAGTGAACCTTGGCACATTTGCAGTGCAGGAAGGAGTATTTTGAAAGAATTACTGTGTTTCTCTGGAGCCAGACATGTCCCCTTGGGCTACAGAACTTTAGCTTACCAAATTTCTTCTTTTGAGAAAATAGCTAATACTTTTTCTTGCAATGTGGCAAATGGGGTGAAAGAGGGTTAGAAAGAAAGGAAATAAAAGATGTTTCATAACTTAATGAAAAAGCAAACTAAGACAACAAAACAAAAAACATCTTGTAAAATGCTTAACACTGCCCGTGGTATAAAGAGCTATAGAGACTTGGAGGTGCTAAGCAAGTGTTCTGCCTAACTATAGCCCAGGTCCTGAGATTTTCTTCTTCTCACTAATCTATGACTGGAATTTATAGCTTGCCAAATTTCTTCTCTTGAAAGAATATCTCATACTTTCTCTTGTAATTACAGGGTTTTTCTATTTCTTCAATGGATCGTTGCAGTTGGAGTTTGATCCAAATGCAAAGAAAGTGACCCATTTTTTGAAGAGCAACAGCTGGTTTAATTGCTAGGAGAGATGGGAGGAACACACGTTGTACATTTTAAGTGAACTCACAGGTTTTGATTGAAGTCTTTGTGAACTGAAGTGATTCATTTTCTCTGGTGAGTGCTACAACAGACCCAGCCTCGTGTTATTTATTCAAGCACACTCCAAAGGGCTGCTTTGCTGGTACATGGCCACGTGAAGTAATCTTCCACAAGAGGAGGAGAAGCCCTCATGGGCAATAGACAATGACTTATCTTTACAGAATATTTACTTGTTATTTAATAAAGATGATGTATCATTTATTCAATCCTGGTATTAGCTTGTTTATTTCATGAGTATGTTGTTCTCAGCGTCTTGTGTACATTATGGACAGAGGAATGAGACGATGTGACATTGGAGTGACAGGATTAAAGCCTTGATGGTAGAGTCTTCATGTTTGCTTTATTCACTAGCGAAGCAAACCTACTACTTGCCCACTCCATGCACCTTACAAAGTAGTTCCCCTACTAGACTGCATGTGGCTTCTGACATACCTAAAGAAAAAAAAAAACTAGGGTGGCTTTTATGTGGTAGGGCAAGCTCCAGGAATCATTGTGGAGTAAATATTATACTTAACAGCAAATGATCTCATTCACACATCACATCTTACAGAGATGGAAGCCAAATCATTGTTTACTATTTCCTTTAATATATAGGCACCCTCAGTGTTGCCTGCTTCTGGCCTCAACCACCAAATTTGCTTACTTGTATACTATTCACACACAAAATTATCCTCTGGTGCTCATTACATATCCATCTGTGCCTGAAGGTAAATGTACTACATTTGCCAATGACAACTCTAGGCATATCTGTAACATCCTAGCATAGTGACTAGTATGTGGTAGGAGCTCAGTCGCCTTTTAAATTGCCCACTTATTGTATAATAATTTATAATTTATCAATCATATTCCATGAGAGAGACATGGTGATAGGTTGAAGGCACAGGAACCATAAAATATGCATATAGCCCATGGTGTCTTTGAGATTAATAATCCAGCAAAAGGGAGTTATATAGAAAACCACAAATGTGAAGATGTACATGTAAAACCAATCAGGATTATAAAGGAAAAATGAATTTCCTTCATAGTCTAGTAGTAATGGCATTGGAGAAACTTTGAGTGGTGAGTGGAAATGGAGATCAGATAAGAGATGGTGGCTTGAATAAGTGGCTACATAGGACAGTTAGATAATTATATATATGGACTATATATGTGGAATGTATTTATATATGGACAATAGGACTATATAATAGCTTGGATATGGTGTTTGAGATGAAGGGAGGAGTGCAAGGTAATTCTCAGCTAGTTTGCTTGAGCAAAGACTAGATGATTACTACATGTAACTTAATTTATATTAAGAAAGTACAAAAGGTATAATTAAGTATTTAATTTTGCCAATTTTGGAAGCTTCTTTGAGCTATTCAAGAAGGCCATGAGATGACTTAGTTTGAAACTCAAAAAGGGATATGAATATGTGGGAGTTTTGGGTAATTAGGTTGTTAAAATCATAAATATGAGAGAAACTATATAGGAAATTTTTAAAATAAACCTAAAAATAGCAATATTTTGCCTAGAACTATGCCATTTACTAATATTTAAAATTACCCAAACTGTCTTTATACATTAGTTGAAAAACAGGGCCTCAAACTAGTCCAGGCTCGGCTAGAACTCACTATGAAACCCTGCGTTGCCATCAAGCTCACAGCATTATTCCTGACTTAGCCTCCAAAGTACTGAGATTCTAAAAATGAGGTACCACACTGATGTGTGTGTGTGTGTGTGTGTGTGTGTGTGTGCCCTGCAGAATTAAGCATGGGTCCTTTAGCTTTGCAGGCAGGTGCCTTAACCACTAAGTCATCTGTCCAGCCTCCTCACACCGAACCTATTTTTTTATGTTTGTTATTATTATTAACAAGATGCTTTGTATGGATACATCATGTGTTGATACCCTCTTTTCACTCTTCTCTGCCCCCATTCTGTTGGGGTTACTCCTCAGCAGGGTTGCAGGTATTCCCCATGGGATTGTGGTTTATGCATTCAGGGAGCAGCAGTCAGTGATTTTTAGGGGGAGGGAATGCCTCTGGACATTATGCCTCAACCTGTGGCTCTTACAATCTTTCTGCCTCCTCTTCTGCAAAATTCCCTGAGCCATGGTGGGTGAGTTTTAAGTCTACTTTAGTTATAAGCTCTTAGGAGCCTTTGGATCTCTGTTTTGATAGATGTTGAGTGTCCCCAGAGTCTGTCTCCTTTACCCTGGCATGGATTATCAGCTTTAGCATGGAATCAGCACCCATGTGTGTTTCCCTAATTCCTCTGTGGATTCAGCTGTGGCTTGGCTAAAGTGCAATAGTAGTTTATCTCCTCAAGTCTTACTACTTTCTGAAAAAGAACAGATTCTCCAACAGAGAGTGAAGTCAGCAGAGTTTAAATGGATAGCATTATTTATTTATGAAGAATTTGATGTATGTAACCCCTCTTTTAGCCAAAGACTAATGAGAACTTGACACTGGAGAGAATAATCTTTTTCTCCATAGGATTCTTATCTGGTTCCCAATTCTAGATATGGGTTCCTTTACACCGAGTGGATCTCTTAGCGAATCAGAAAGCTGTTAGTTTCCCACTGACACTGGGTGCCACTATTGCACTGGCCTTTACATGGTGTCACACTGTTTCCTTTTGAGCAATTCAGACCTCTGGTTGCTCAAACCATTGTTGGCCTTTTTACCCCAGTATCTCATGTAGTGCTTTCTAGCACTAGACAGGCTGGCTAGGGACTGGCTTTCTTCTGAATTCCAGCCAGGTCTCTCTGGGTCAGCAGCATATGATGTCTTCAGGATTAGTGTTTTAGCTTTTGCCTCAGGCATGTAATCAAGTGCTTTGACAGGAAGCTGTCTTGATTTTAGGACCTCATGGTTCTCTCTGATCAGCAGCAAATGTGAGTAGCAACCAGTCTCTAGTACTGGGAGTTATATGTCAGAGACAAAAAAAAAAAAAAAAAAAATTCTTTTAAGCTTAGGCTTCAAGCCACTCTCACAAGAGCCCTACATTTTAGGTGTTCCCCCTTTACCCTTCTGAGGGTTATATCTTTTAGGCTATCTCCAAGGATAAAAATTTCTATAATATCAGCTCATTTTGGGTTTAATTTTGTGTTTGTTTCACACCCCCTTTCTATTCCCCTCCCCCCAAACCCTTCTAAAACTATTGTTTGGGCCTATCAGGTTTGAGAGCAACTCCAGCAGGTTCAGGTTAGGAACCGCAGATCAGTGACACCATGCAGCAATTGTCTTCCTGTAATTGTATGTGTTGGTTGAGTATGATCCAAGTCTGTGCATTTTTCTACAAATTTCATTGTACCTTATTTTGTTATTGCTGAGTAGAATTCCATTGTATAAATGTACTACAACTTCCTTATCCATTCATTCAATGATGGGCATCTGGGTTCCAGTTTGTAGCTATAATGAATTGAGCAGCTATAAACATGGTTGAGGAAATGTCTCTATATTGATGCATGGAGCATTTGGGATAAATGCCCAATAATTAAATAATTGGGTCTGTTGGTAGCTCTATGTTCATCCTTTTCAGGAATCTCCAAATAAATTTCCACAGTGGTTGTACAAGTTTACATTTTTATCAGCAATCAATGAGGGTCTCACTTTCCACATATCCTTGCCAACATTTGTTGTTGTTAGATTTTTTAATGATTGTAAGGTAGGATCTCATGGTTGTTTTAATATGCATTTCTCTAATGATTAGAGATATTTATCATTTTCTTAAGTGTGTGTTAGCCATTTGTAATTCTTCCTCTGAGAACTTCCTGTTAAGTTCTCTGACTCACTTTTGGAGTGGGTTATTTGGGGTTTTTTATTTGTTTAGTTTTTTGAGTTCTTTGTAGATTCTAGATATTAGGCTTCTGTCAGTGGTATTGCTGACAAAGATTTTTCTCCCATTCAGTGGGTAATCTATTGGCTCCGTTTATGGTATGTTTGTGTAAAAGCTTTTTACCTTCATGAGATCCCATTGGTTGAGTGTTTATTTAATTTTCTTGGCTACTGGGGTTTTGTTTAGGAAGTCTTTCCCCACTCCTATGTAGTTGAGAGTGCCTCCTATTTTTTCTGCCAGTAGAAGGGTTTCGGGTCTTTTATTGAGGTCTTTAATCCATTTGATTTGATTTTTGTGTGTGGTGATATGAGTGAATCTACTTTCATTTTCCTACATATGGTCATACAATTTGTCCAATTCCATTTGTTGAAGATGCTATCTTTTTGCCAGTCTACATTATTGGCTCCTTTGTCAAAGATTAAGTAGCTATAGTTACTTGACCTAAGGTCTGAGTCTTCAATTCTATTCCATCAGTCAATGTTTCTGCTCCTATGCCAGTGTCATGCTGTTCTCGTTACTATGGCTTTGTAATATAGCTTTAGATCAGGTATGGTGATACCTCCAGAGGTGGGGTTTTGTTTGTTTGTTTGTTTTGTTTTGTTTTTCTGAGGATATATTTGGAGATCTGAGGCCTCCTGCTATTCCATATGAACTTTGAGGCCATTTTTTTTCAGTCTCTGTGAAGAATGATGCTGATTTTTATTGTTATTCATTAAATTTTTATATTGCTTTTGGTAGAATTGCCATTTTCACAATACTCATTCTACTTATCCAGGAGCATGGGAGGTCTTTCCATCTTCTCAAGTCCTCCTTCTTTCTTGAGTTTTTCTATGTTTTCATTGTATAGGTCTTTCATATCCTGGGCTAGTGTTATCCAAAGGTGTTTGTTTGTTTGTTTTTTGATTTTCCAAGGTAAAGTCTCACTATAACCCAGGCTGACCTGGAGTTCAAAATGTATTCTCAGGGTTGCCTCAAACTCACGGTGATCCTCCTACCTCTGCCTCCTGAGTGCTGGGATTAAAGGAGTGTACCACCATGCCTGGCTCTATTTCAAGGTATTTAATTTTTTGTTGTTGTTGCTGTTGAAAATGGAGCAGCCTTGCTGATTTCTTTCTCCCTATATTTTTCCTTTGCATATAGAAAGACTACTGACTTTTGTGCATTGGTTTTGTATCCTGCCACTTTACTTAAGGAATTAATCACCTTTAGAAGTTTTGAGATGGGGAATTTCAGGTTACTTATGTATAGAATCCTGTCATCTGTAAATAGGGATAACTTGACTTCTTCCTTTCAAGTTTGAATTCATTTTATTTATTTTGCACGTGTTATTGCTTGGCTAGTACTTGTAGTACTATGTTGAAGAGCAGTGGTGAGAGTGGGTGCCCCTGTTGTGTTCTCAATCTCAATAGGAACTCTTTGAGTCTTTCCCCATTATCTATTATTTGGGCTTTGGATGCTTTATATATAGCCTTTATTGTCACACTTGTTTTAAGGCTATCATACAAATACCACATAGAATTCACAAGGTTAAAAAGCATGTTATCCAATGAAAAGGAATTTTCCTCTTACCCATGGTCCCAATATGGACTTGCTTTTATTAGAGGCAACCAAGGATATTTTATGAGTCCTTCCAGATATCATTTATGCTTACCAAGTATCAGTGCCATCTTTATAAATAAAAATGGCAATATGCAAAATTTCATAGTCTTTCTTTATTTTTCACCTCATATTGTACAGTCACCAATTCATATTGGTACATATATAACTGCCCCATTTTATAAAGATACATTTAATTTGACACCAAGCATGCAAAGGGCCCAGATACAATGAACACTGAAAATGATGTTTCTGAAACCCATGCCTGTTGAATAGAATGCAGAATTGACAATAAAGTTCACAGATGAAGAAAGCTAATGCAATGAGTCTCATCAATGCCAGTGTGCTTCTGAAATGTAGAAGTGAAATGAAATGAAACTTTATAATGCTTCAATTTAGACCTGAAGTTTATACTCTACCTTCATGTTTGCAAAGCCCTTGGTATGCTTATCAAGAGCCATGAAAAGAACAGCTCATTAATTAAAACTAGACTAAGCTCTGAGGAGATGGCTCATTGGATAGTATTTGTTACACAAGAGTGAGGATATGAGTTTGAACATTCAGCACCCACGAGTGTGTGATGGTGTAATTACAGCACATCTAAGATGGGAGATGGAGGCAGGAGAATTTCTGGAAACTTGAAAACTATCTGGTCTGGCATGCACAACAGCAAACAAGAGATCCTGCCTCATCACATCACAATCGCACAAAGCTTACAAAACTAAGAGGCAAAGCACTGGCCTAACAAGTGCAAGGTCCTGAGTTCATTCTTCAAAACATTACACACACACACACACATACACACATATACACACGCATATATATTTTTATTTGAAAATAAATCAAGTAAATTGAGCCCCCAATTAAATGGTTAACCACATGAACTACTTACACTGAAATCTATTACTTGATTTTCTTATAATTATTAAAACTCTATTCCAAGCTGATTAGCCTGGCAAAATTCATTTCCTTTGAGTTTTAACCCTGTAGTCAAGCAATGATGAAGTTCACAGTCTTATGGGCAAAAGTCACTGAGATCAGGATCAGGAAAGAGGTGTATTCCATTTTTACATTTCACTGGAGTTTTGCATAGTTCATGGTTGAAAATTTTCAGATTTTTGTTCTTCCCAACTTCTACTATAGACACAACACACTACAGAACCATGACTTCTGTTTTTCCCTCTACTTTCCTCCAATAGAAATATTTCTCAAGCACTGGCAAGTGCTGGAAGGGGAGCTTTTAAAGACCACCATTTCTTTAGAAACGTTTGATCCCCTCTAGCCTTTGAAGGAAGGGATGTGACAGAGGAAAGAGCTGAAACACTGGCATTTTGTTGAGTTGTACAAGCTGGCTCTATGAGATATGAAAAGACATAGAGATGGGGATCCCCACCCCAGACAGCTAAGTCTTGGTGTGCAATGATTTCTTGACTATCCAATCATATCTATCTAAGTAGTAGGATCCTCAGGGAGGACTTCACGGGGCATGGGAGCCGTTTGCATCAGGTGTATATTTCTAGTGTGGGGCTCATTGGTGGTTGGGTTCAGTCAGTCTCTGGTCTCCACAAGCTACCTTTCATTTTTAGCAAAAACAAGTCCTTAGCTGGGTCTACTGCAGAGCTGGCAGAGCTGCTGAATTTGCATGAAATTTGGATGTGAGGGACAATCTCTTGGGTCTTGATTTCTAACTATGTTACTCAAAGGCTCATGCTGGGGCTGCCTTAGTTTTCCTCTAGGCTTCCTGATGCAAATCCTATCCCCAGAACCTTTTCCATGCACCTCCTGCCGTTCCCATGTAGGGATTTATCTTGGGCTCTGACCTTGAATTCGATTTCTTTCTGCCCTCCCGACCCATACTACCTCATCCCCAGGCTCCAGTCTTGTGGGGAAAAAGTTGTCCAGGTGGTCATCTTGAAATCAGTAGCCATCTTCATAAGACCAACCACAGTCACGAGTTCGCTTAGCTCCAGAGCTGGGAAAGAGACAGGCAAGGTATGGTCACACCTGCCTCATATCTCTGTCAACCCAGAGGTTGTCCTGGTCTTTCCCCTGGAGCCAGAGAGCTCTGCTGCCCAAGGGCTCAACAAGCCCCTGCTTCTCTCTGCTAGTTCTTCATAGGCACTGCAAGATAAATACATAGTGTATTTATTTAGTTCCATTAGGGGTTAAAGGCATAAATTTGTGAATTACATAAATACATAAATAAAAGATAAAATAATGACCAGCACAAAGATTTGGTCTCAAAACCATAAAATTAAAAATTAATAATCACAAAACTTAAATATATTTCAATAAACATAAAAATATAAGAAATATATTTTATTTTTAAAATTTTTTTGTTCATTTACTTATTTATTTATTTGAGAGCAACAGACAGAGAGGGAAGGGGCACATATATATATATATAGAGAGAGAGAGAGAATGGGCTCACCAGGGCCTCCAGACACTGCAAACGAACTCTAGATGCACACACCCCCTTGTGCATCTGGCTAATGTGGGACCTGGGGAACCGAGCCTTGAACCGGGGTCCTTAGGCTTCACAGGCAAGCGCTTAACAGCTAAGCCATCTCTCCAGCTCAAGAGATATATTTAAATACATGATGTATTTAAATATAATTATCATGCATAAATCAAATAAAATACAGGAGCACTAGACTAGCATGGGGCCACAGCCTGCAATCCCACCGTTCCCGATGTTCAGGGTCAGTCTGGGCTGCATAATGAGATGTTGCCTCAGAACTAGTATTAAAATTAAACCAAATTAAAATTAAACTAAAATTAAAATTAGGTGTCAGCAAATCAATTTTCATATTCATTGGGTTACTGGGTTATTTTCAATATTGTAGTAGAACCATCACTACAACAAAAAAAGTTTGAACACAATTCAAGCCTGATGGAAACAGATATGAAACAGCAGGAAAACACTTTAGGTGAGTTCTCCAATATTAGGACCATCAGATAATGATCATTTACAATAGCAGGGTCAGTGGGATGCTAGAGCTGAATCTTATTATGAGTAGAAGAGCCGATAAATGAGAACATCTTGGTTATAAACAGCAGATAATTCTAAGTTGTTTCCATACATATGAGATTGTGGATTTACAGTAAGTATAGGATGTAGAATCACCTAGGAGACAAACTTCTGCTCATGAGGAATCTTCTGAATTGGGTTAACTGAAGTAGGAAGACCTGCCCTAAATGTGGACAGCACCATTCCATGGGCTGGGGTCACAGGCTGAATAAGAAGAAGGCAAGCTGAGCACCAGCATTCATCTTTCTCTGCTTTCTGACTGCAGATGCATTGTGACCAGCTGCCTCGAGGGCCTGCCCCCATGTCTTACCTGTGATGAGAATCATATTCTGCTCAAACTGTGAGGCAACATAAATCCTTCTTTAAGCCACTTTTGTCAGGTATTTTGTAGTAGCAACAAGGACACTAACTTTAACTTTAACTATTTTAACCACAGGCGTTCTTTTCTGTGCCTGCCCCTTCTTTTGTCTGGGGTAACAGAAAGTAAGTCTGCTGGTGTAGTTTTATTTTATCTACTTTGACTTCATTCTGAGATAGAGGATTGGTTTTATACTATGCAGCCACAATTGAGATAGGACCTTTCCCAGTTCTGTGGTTTGGAATCCAAACACCAGGATTCTTCTATCTACATCTGGCATACAATCTTAAATGCTAAAGTCCTGTGTGTTATCACAAATTGTAATGGACAACAGGGAACCTTATACCTGCTGCTATTCTTGTATGTAAAATTTCTTTGGGCGGTATTGCTTCAGAGGCCAGGGGATGGGGTGTATGCTGATAAACTGTTGACCATGGTTTTCTTGATATCTACCAGACACCAGGTTTCATAACCCATATCAAGAGAAGATCAGCCCTAAAGGTGATCTCTTGTGAGTCCCAATATAGCTCAGTTCCTCTTGTCTTAGACAGTTTTGACCCTGAAAATAGGAAGTACACTTGAATTTACCAGTATGAGCTAGTGCATGAGGCTGTGGATAAAGGGAAGGGAAGCAGAAGCCATGAATCTGATTAGGATGTGGCAATAAACCATCAGAATAGTGGATGTGACATAGCAGAGACAACAGCAGGTGAAGAAGATACAAAATCTACAAGTCAGGGAACAGTCAAGATGTGGTCTTACAAGCCTTTAGGAAGTCTATTATCAAAAATCAAGTCAAACACCTAAAACAAACCCACCATGACTCAGAGAATTTCATGGAATAGAGGCAGGAAAGATTGTTAGAGCCACAAGTTGGGATATTACTCACAGAGGCATTGCCACTTCTCCATAACTGATGGCTACTACCCAATGCATGACCCACAATCCCCACGGGGATAAATGGTAGCCCTAATGAGGAGGGTCACTTGGTGGGGGGCAAGAATGAACGTAAGGACAGTACCAATGTGCGCTGTTTACATATTGAGTATGTCCATAATTAATAATTTTTTTTTTACAAAATCAAGTCAAACAGACATTAGTTATGATCCTATTGTGAAGACTCAACCATGGGAAGAGCCAGCTGGGATGGATCTATTCAAATCTGGCAGAAAGGTCTTGTGAAAGCAGTTCTCTGTTATATTGAAGACACTGGCTAAACTACAGGAAGTATTCAGCTTGTTTACTCTGCATTTGGGCAGAAGCATCCTGGATGCGCAAAAGCAGCCTTTGCCTCTATTTATAAGCACAGGTAATCCTCGTGCATAACTTCTTTAATGTCTCTAACAAACCTGGAATATTGTCTTCTATTTGGTTGAAGAATAAATTAGCCACTTCCAGAAAGAGAGAGAAACAGAATTGATACAATGCCGAGTCTTTTTCCTAAGTGTTGTTATGCAGTGCTATGTTTCACAGCTGTCCTGAACGTTGCATGTGTTCTGCTTGTAAAATGTTTGAAGTGTATGAGAATTTGACTTAAGGCATTCACCTGTTTGATTTATTAGATTAATAGGAGTTAAGAGCAGGGTGTGGTAGCACACGCCTTTAATTCCAGCACTCGTGAGGGAGGAGTAGGGGTATCACCATGAGTTTGAGGACACCCTAAGAATACAGAGTACATTTTAGGTCAGCCTAGGCTAGAGTGAGAACTCAAAAAAAAACATAAATAAATAATTTTAAAAAGAGGAGTTAAGTGTTTAGCAATAATCTACTTATTGGCTTTTTAAATCTACATAAGATGTTTGAACTATTTGAAAGAATTTATTACATTAAAGTAATAATTATGGGGGCTGGGGAGGATGTTGCCTTAACCCCTCCCCCCAGTACCAACATAAAGCCATGTGCACAAAGTGGTGCATGCATCTGTAGTTCTCTTGCCATGGCTGGAAGCCCTGGTGAGCCTATTTTCATTCTCTGTCACTCCTTAGTTTTGTATTCAGCAAATACAGTCAGTTTGGTACCATTATTTGGCTCATCCATGACCTATGTTCTCCCCTGGGCCCTTCTTTGTTGAAGTATATGGGTCATGTATTGTGGAGTTCGCCCACAGTTATGGGTAGGATAAATGTCTCTGCATATCATGACCCAACATGTGGCTCTGACATTCTTTCTGCCCTCTCTTCTGCAAAATTTCCCTGAGCCATGTTGGGTTCATTTTTGGTCTACTTCAGTGATGAGGTGTTGGGGGCCTCTGGGTCTCTGGATCTCTGATTTGGTAGGAGTTGATTTTCCGCTGTGTTGATCTCCTTCACCCTTGTGCTGGTACCCAGGTCATCAAGAAAATAGAACCTTTGCTTGTTTCACCAATTTTTCTTAGTTTCAGCCAGGGCCCTTTTGAGGTATGATGGGGTGGCTCTCTCCTTAGGATCTACATCTATCTGAAAAAGAGAAGTAGATTCTCCAATGGAGAGTAAGTTAGCACCAGAACAAATGAGATAACCCTTACTTTTTTTAATAGAAAATTTAATAGGTATAGGCCCTCTTGTAGCCCATGATTGATGGTAGCTTGATAATGGAGAGTGGGCTTATGTTTGGATATGGTTCTGACTTTTTTCCCAGCTCCAGCTATGGGTCCCGTACCATTGAGGGGATCAGTTAGCCGAATCAAGAGAAGTTGGTTCCCTACCATGGCTGTGTGCCACTATTGCACTTGTGTGGGCATCACAACAGGTTATTTGCTGCTAAGTAGGTTAGACCATGAGTTGCTTGGACAGATATTGGTCATTTTCCCCCAGTCACCCATGTAGCACCTTCTGGCACTAGATGCACTGACTCTATGGGGACTGACTCTCTTCTAGTTCCAGCCATGCCATTCCATTTTACGTGTAGACCACATAAGGTATCTTCAGCAGTAGGGTCTTACCACTAACCTTTTGTGCGTCATCAAGTACTCGAACAGAAAACTGTCTTTCTTTTAGGAAACCTTGTAAGTCTCTCTGATTAAAAACTCATTGTGGATGATAGCCACATGCTGGTACTGGGAGTTACAGGTCAGTGCCCACTAAGAAAAGAAAGAAAAAGATAACTAATATACAAGAGTTAGAGAGAAGAGAGAGAGATGGGGAGGGAAGGAGAGAGAGAGAGAGAAGCTGTAGAAGATTAAGGTCAGTATTCTTCATACCCTCTCCAGTGTCTTGTGGTTCAGGTGTTCCCTCTAAGGGCCTGGTGAAGGTTCAGCCATTTGGTATGCCTTTTAGGAAGTAGAATTTTATGATACCATTGCCATTTGGGTATAGATTTTTGTTTCCCACCCCTCTGTTCTCTCCCCACCTATCCTATTGCCTAGTCCACAAGATGCTGAGGTACAGTCTCACTCTAGTCCAGGCTGACCTAGAATTCACGATGTAATCTCAGGGTGACCTCAAACTCACAGTGATCCTCCTATCTCTGCTTCCCAAATACTGGGATTAAAGGCATGCACCACCTATTTTTTATTTATTTTTATTTTCAGATAGATAGATATTGAGACAGAGAGAGAGAGACAAAGGAAGAGAGAGAGAGAGAGGGAGGGAGAGAGAATTAGCGTGCCAGGGCCCTAGCCAGTGCAATAGAACTCCAGATGCTTGTGCCACCTAGTGGGCATGTGTGACCTTGTGCTTGCCTCACCCTTGTGCTGCTGGTTTATGTGAGATCTGAAGAGTAGAACATGGGCCCTTAGGCTTTGTAGGAAAGTGCCTTAACCACTAAGCAATCTCTACAGCCCGTTTTTTTTTTCTTGATACTACCAAGTTTCAAATTATATCGTGTGAGTGAGTAATCAAGAATCATATGAGGAGAGACATAACCACAAGATTATAGTTCACAGAAATATAGGTCAAAATTCTGCTTTACTAAGAAAGAAAATAAGTACTTCCCACCCTTTGGAAACTCACATTTGGGAATAATACCACCGATCTAGAAATAAGCATAACAGGTATACAAATAAATAAATGCATTATATCACATATTAGAAGGAGATAAATGCTATAGAAAAAGTAGAGTAGGTCAAGGTGGTTGAAAGTAAAGTGGGCTAGTAGGAGTTATGGATTGCAGACCTGAATGAAATGATTATAGTGAGTGTCTCCAGGAATGAGGAACATGAGCAGTAACTTAGAGAGGGTTGGTAGCTTGGCAAGTGAATGTGGGGAAAACATTAAAGGCAGATAGAACAGCTACTATGTAAAACCCTAAGTTACAGTATGCTCAGGATGTTCAAATAGCAAGAATACTTCTCACAGGATTGATAAAGTGAAGAAGAATAAGAATACTAGACAATTTCAAACACATGAAGTGGGCCTGGAGAGGTGGCTCAGCAGTTAAGACGCTTGTGAAGCCTAAGGACCCAGGTTCACTTCCCCAATACCCATGTAAGCCAAATGCCCAAGGTAGCACATGAGTCTGGAGTTAATTTGCAGTGGCTGGAGGCACTGGTGCACCCCTTCTCTCTTTATATCTGCCTCTCTCTCTCTCTCTTTCAAGTAAATAAATAAATAAAATATTTAAAAACACAAGGGGCTAGAGAATAATCGTGCAGGGACAATATAAACATGTTGTATGTTTTATATTATTTTACATTTATATTATATTATATCATATATTATATTGGATTAGATTAGATTAGATTAGATTAGATTAGATTAGATTAGAATGGGGCTGGGAGGATGGAGGGCTTTGAGAGGCAGGTTAAGGTGCTTGCCTGTGATCCCTAATGATCTGGGTTTGATTCTCCAGTACCCACATAAAGCTAGGTGCACAAAGAACACATGTAAAAATAAGGTATATTTTACCAATCTTCAATAGTGTTAATGTGTAACCTCATAATCATTAATAAAATAATAATAATAAGGATAGTTAATTAAGTAATGAAATATTTATATTATTACACATAATTCTTGATTGCTTCATTAGTATCTGTGAGAGTCAAAAAAGTAATTATCATATAAATATGTCTGAGAGAGTGGAGAGGAGATGATGGGGGTATAGACAGTTTGGGACGGGGGAGTGGACCTTAACATGTGGGTGATGGGTGTAGATGTGTTTCAGCAGATCAAAGGAGGAAATGAGAGAGAAGCAAGCAGGGAAGAAAAAGGATTAGAATCATATGAGGAAATGTAGTCTAGATTGATGGTGTAGAACATGGGCAGACAACATGGATGAGAAAAGTACCTGGAGAGTTCATCCAGACTCTGAGTTGAGACCAGAAAACCTTCCTTAGGACCTTTATCTTTAAGAGCTCGGTGCTGGAAAAGCTCTGTTGGTCTAAGAAGCAACACCAGACTTGTCACTTCTCTCTCACCTCTAAGAATGTCCTACCACAAAATGTAATATTCCCATCATATTAAATCACATGATGTTCTCTGTTTTAACAAGTTCTCCCTCCAGTCCTCAAATCCCCATTACCCACTTCTTGGATACTGTGGTTGGCACTTGTACAATGAAAGCTCAGTTGCTTTCTCTTCTCTGATCATATCCAATCCCACAATGGTGGCCACAGTAAAATAGATTACAGAACACAGGTTAACATGGTCTATCAGTTGCTTTCCCAGAATTAGAATCAGACCCAGAATTACAGTCACACTGCATTGGTGAATTTGCATCACCTATAACTGAAACAAGAGCAGGAAGCATAGCAAGTAAGAGTCATAAACAGATTGATGCTAAGCAACAGTGTCTATCAGCCTTGAAGAAAAGCTGGTTTACAGAAAGAGAGAAGACTTCAAACCCTCAGACTCAGGGTAAGCACATGAAGGGGAAATAGAGAAACAGAAGTAGGAGAAAAATAGAGACAGAAACAGAAATGGGTAGAGAAATCAAGTCAAAGACAGATGGAGACATAGAAACTGGAATCTTCACTGTGAGTGTGTGCATGTGAGTGTGTGCATGTGTGTGTGTGCAGGTGCACGCGTGTGCACATTGCTGCATATGCATGTGTATGGAGACCAGAGGTTGACCTCAACTATTTTACTAGATCATTGCCCACCACATTTATTGAGGCAGGGTCTCTCAGCTGAACCCGGGGGTCATAGATTCAGCTATCTCTCTAGCCAGCTTGCCCCAGGGATCCTCTCCTCGGTAACCACTTTTCTAATGCTGGGGTTTCACGTGGGCTGCCAGTTCCACCTGGCATTTATGTGTGTGCTTGGAACCTAACTTAAAGTACTCACACTTGAATGGCAAGTTAGCAAAGCAACTGAGCAATCTCAAATCTTCACATTACTTTTTTTTTTAATTTTTTTACTGACAACTTCTATACTTACAGACAATAAGCCACAATAATTCCATCCCCTCCCCCACCTCCCTCTTCACAACTCCACTGTCTGTCCTGTCCCCTCCCTCTCTTTGTTAGTCTCTCTTTCATTTTGATGTCATTTTCTTTTTCTTCTAGTATGAGGGTCTTGTGAAGATATTGCTAGACACTTTGAGGTCATGGATATCAAGGCCAATTTCTCTCTTTAAAGTTGCATTATAAGGAGTTGCACCCTTCCTTTGGCTCTTACATTCTTTCTGCCACCTTTTCTACAATGGACCCTGAGTTTGGGAGGTGTGAGGGAGATGTTTCAGTGCTGGACACTCCTTTGTCACTTCTCAGCATTGCGTTGCCTTTTGGATCATCCCAGCAGTCATCACCATCTGAAAAGAGAAGCTTCTCTAACCAAAAGTGAGAGTAGCATTAATATATGAATATAAACATTAAGTGTAGTGGTGCTTACAAGGCAGTTTGGTGAGCATAATATATGCATATAGCCAGATAAGATCAGGTTTTATACCCCTAAGTCTCATGAACTTCCCTGCCATTGGCTTTTTAAAAAATTTCTTTTGTTTATTTTTATTTATTTGAGAGGGACAGACACAGAGGGAAAGAGGCAGAGAGAGAGAGAGAGAGAGAGAGAGAGAGAGAGAATGGCCATGCCAGGGCCTCCAGCCACTGCAAAGAACTCCAGATGCATGTGTCCCCTTGTAAATCTGGCTAACATGGATCCTGGGGGAATCAAGCCTCCAACTGGGGGCCTTAGTCTTCACAGGCAAGTGCTTAACCCACTAGGCTATCTCTCCAGCCCTACCATAGGCTTTTGAGTATGTTTCCAGTATTAGGCATGTATTCCCTCTCATAGAACGAGGGGCTTCTGGTCCACTTAGAGAGCAGTTAGTTTCCCCCAGAGCAGACATGCCACTATTGCATCCCTTCAGTCATTTGGCCTGTCTGGCCAAACTTGAGATTTGCAGTGTCCACTGTTTTCACCACAGTTGACTTCTGTCTGCCACAGAGCTGCATGCAGTACAGCTTTTTCCAGCTTTCAGTTAGCTAGCCTATAGGGAGTTTGCTGCTCAGCACCAGCTTGATTTCTCAGTGACTTTAACGCTCAGACATGTGAAGACTTCAGCACTAGGGTCTTACCATCTGTTACTTGAGTGAAACCAAGAGCTTTGGCAATAGCCTGTAATGTTTGGAGGCAACAGAGACCGCACTGGTCCAACAACTCACTGGAAGGTATTCCCATCCCTGACACTGAAAATTTTCTAGTAGCACTATATGGCTTCCATATGTGCAGTTATCAAAAAAAAAAAAATAGGCTTTCAAATGTCTTATTCAGAATATCTTGAATTTTCATTGACCCTCTCCCCCTACCCTTCTCTTAATCAATTCCTCTAACCTCACTTAGGCTACTCCATTCTCTATACTCTGTTCTTGTACTTACATATATCAATACCATCTTCTTAAGTCCTTTCCTCTCATCCCTCCCTTATAGTCTTTTTCTAGCTTACTGGCCTCTGCTACCAAGTTTTGGTTCCAGCTCACACACAAGTCTAAACATTTCTAGCTAGGATCCACATATGAGAGAGAACATGGGACATTTGACTTTCTAGGCCTGGGTTACCTCACTTTGTATAATCCTTTCCAGATCTATTCATTTCCCTAAAGATTTCATAATTTCATTTTTCTTTACTGCTTAATAAACTCCATTGTGTAAATGTACCACATCTTTATTACCCATTCACCTGTTGAGGGACTTTCAGGCTGGTTCCATTTCCTAGTTATTGTGAATAAAGCAGCAATAAACATGGTTGTGCAAGTATCTCTAAGGTAGAGAGAAGAGTCATTAGGATATATGCCTAGGAGTGCTATAGCTGGATCATATGGTAAATCTATTTTTAGCTGTCTCAAGAACCTCCACACTGATTTCCACAATGGCTGTACCAGATTACATTCCCACCAACAGTATAGAAGGGTTCCTTTTTTTCAACATGGTTGCCAACATTTATTGTCATTTGTTTTCTTGATGGTAGCCATTCTGACAGGACTGAGATGGAATCTGTTGCAGTCTGGTTCGCATTGCTGCTAGAAATCACCCAACCAAGAGCAGCTTCTGGGAAAAAGAGATTTATTTTGGCTTACAGGCTCGAGGGGAAGCTCCATGATGGCAGAGGCATACAATGGCATGAGCAGAGGGTGGACATCATCCCCTGGCCAACATAAGGTGGATCATAGCAACAGGAGGGCATGCCAAACACTGGCATGAGGAAACTGGCTATAAAGCCCATAAGCCCGCCCCCAACAATACACTCCCTCCAGGAGGCATTAATTCCCAAATATCCATCAGCTGGGGAGCTAGCATTCAGAACACCTAAGTTTATGGGGGACACCTGAATCAAACCACCACAGAATCTCAAAATAGTTTTAATTTGCATTTCCCTAATAACTAAGCAAATAGAACTTTTTTTTAGATGTTTGTATGCCATCTGCATTTCTTCCTTTGAGAACTCTCTATTCAGTTTGATAGCCCATTTTAATTGGATTGGTTGATTTCTTATTGTTTTGTTTTTTGAGTTCTTTGTGTATTGTGGGTATTAATCCTCCATCAGATGTATAACTGGAAAAGATTTTCTCCCATTCTATAGGTTGTCAATTTACTCTATTCACAGTGTCCTTTAAAGTTAAAAAAAAAAAAAAAAAAAAAAAAAAAAAAAGCTTTGCAATTTCATGAGATCCCACTGATTGGTTAGTGGTTTATTTCCTGAGCAATTGCTATTATATTCAGAAAGTCATTGCCCATGCTAATATATTTAAGTGTTTCCCCTACCTTTTTCTCTAGCACTTTCAGAGTTTCAGGTTGATCTTAAGGTCCCTGATCCATTTGGACTTGATTCTTGTGCATGGGGAAAGACAAAGATCTATTTTCATCCTTCTACAGATAGATATCCAATTTTCCTAGCACCACTGTTGAAGAGGCTATCTTCTCAAATAAATGTTTTTGGCATTTTTGTCAAAAATCAGATGGTAGTAGCTGCCTGGATTAACATCTGGGTCCTCTCTTCTGTGCCATTGACCTATGTGTCTGTGTTTGTGGCAGTACCATGTTGCTTTTGTTATTATGGATCAGTAATACAGCTTAAAATCAGGTATGGTGTTACCACCAGCCTTATTTTTGTTGCTCAAAGTTTTGGCTATTCAAGGTTTTTTTGTGCTTCCAAATGAATTTTAGGATTGTTTTTCCTATTTCTGTGAAGAATGCCATTGAAATTTTAATGGGGATTGCATTAAATGTGTAGATTGCTTTTGGTAAGATTGAAATTTTCGCATTATTAATTCTTCCAATCCAAGAACATGAGATGTCTATTTCTTAGTGTCTTCTGCAATTTCTCACTTGAGTGTTTTAAAGTTCTCATTGCAGAGATCCTTCACTTCCTTGGTTAGGTTTGTTCCAAGGTACTTTATTTATTTATTTTTAATTTTTATTTATTTGTTTGAGAGCAACAGACAGAGAGAGGAAGAGGAAGATAGAGATAGATAGAGAGAGAGAGAGAAAACAGGAGCACCAGGGCTTCCAGCCACTGCAAACGAACTCCAGATGCATGCGCCCCCTCGTGCATCTGGCTACTGTGGGTCCTGGGGAATTGAGCCTCGAACCAGGATTCTTAGGCTACACAGGCAAGTGCTTAACCACTAAGCCATTTCTCCAACCATATTTATTATTTTTTTGAGGTAATTGTGAATGTGAGAGATTCCCTGATTTCATCCTCCACATGTTTCTTGTTACTATATAGGAAAGCTATTGATTTCTGTGTGTTTATTTTGTCTCCTGCTACATTGCTAAAAGTGTTTATCAACTCTAACGGTTTGCTGGTAGAGTCTTTAGGGTCCTTTATGTATAGAATCATATAGTCTGCAAATAATGATAATTTTATCTCTTCCTTTCCAACTTGTATCTCTTTTATCAGTGTCTCTTGCCTTATTGCTACAGCTAGGACTTTCAGTACTATATTAAACAAAAATGGGGACAGTGTACACCCTTGTCTTTTTCCTGAATTTAGTGGAAAAGCTTAAAGTTTTACTCTACTTAATGTTATGATGGCTATAGGTTTGTCATAAATAGCTCTTATTATGTTGAGATATGTTCCTTCTATTCCCAGTTTCTGTAGGACTTTTACCACAGGGGATGTGGGATTTTGTCAAATGGCTGTTATGCATCTATTGAGATTATCATGTGATATTCTCTCAGTCCATTTATATAATGTATTACATTTATTGATTTGTGTATGTTGAACCATCCCTGCATCCGTGGGATAAAGCCAACTTGGTTGGGGTGAATAATCTTTTTAATATATTATTGTATTCTGTTTGCCAATATTTTGTTCAGAAGTTTTGCATCTATGTTCATGAAGGAGATTGGTCTGTAACTTTCTTTTTTGTTCTATCTTTGTCTGGTTTTGGTATCAGGGTAATAATGGCTTCATAGAAAGAGTTCAGTAGTATCCCAACATTTTTTATTTTATGGAAAAGTTTGATAAGCAGTGCTGTTAGTTCTTCCATGAAGGTCTGGTTAAATTCATCAGTGAATACATCTGGGCCTGGACTTTTTGTAGTTGGGAGACTTTTTATAACTGCCTGGATCTCCATACTTGTTATAGGTCTATTTAAATTGTTTATCTCATCTTGACTTAATTTTTGCAGGTCACAGGAATCAAGGAAATAATCCATTATTTTTCAGAATTTCAAACTTGGAGGAATATATATTCTTAAAGTATATCCTTATTATTTTCTGAATTTCTTTGATGCCTGTTGTAATGGTGACTTTTTCATCTCTAATTTTATTAATTTTTGTCTCTTCTCTCTTCTTTCTGGTCATATTTGCTAAGGGTTTATCAATCTTGTTTATCCTTTCAAAGAACCAACTCTTTGTTTCATTGATTCTTTGGATTTTGTTCTTTCCGTTTCGTTAATTTCTGCCCTAATTTTTATCATTTCTTCCTGTGTACTGATTTTTGGTTTGCCTTATTCTTCTTTTTCCAAGGCCTTAAGGTGAAGCATTAAATTGTTTACTTGTGAACTCTCTAATTTCTTAATATAGACACTTAGAGCTATAAATTCCCCTCTTAGGACTGCCTTTATTGTATCCCAAAGGTTTTCATATGTTGTATTCTTATCATCATTTGATTCTATGAATTTATTGATTTCATCAATGACCTATTTATCATTCAATAGTGTACTGTTTAGTGTCCATGAATTTCTGTATGCTCCATAGTTACCCTTGTCGATGATTTACAGTTTAATGTCACTGTGGCCAGATAGAATATAAGGGATTATTTAAATTTTCCTGTATTTGTTATGGTTTGCTTTGTTACCTAATATATGGTCTATTTTGGAGAATGTTCCATGTATTGCTGAGAAATATGTATATACTGAAGCATTTGGATGGAATGTTCTGTAGATATCTGTTAGGTCCATTTGTTCCATGACATCATTTAATCCAGATGTCTCTCTGTTTATTTTTCACTGGGATGACCTGTCAATTGATGAGAGTGGGATATTGAAGTCACACACTACAATTGTGTTTGGTATTATCTGTGACCTTAAGCCTAATAGTGTATGTTTGATGAAATTGGGAGACCGCATGTCAGGTGCATATGCATTTAGGATTGTAATGTCCTCTTATTGGATTGTTCTTTTAATCAGTATAAAGTGACATTCTTTATCTTTTCTCATGAATGTTTGAAGTCTATCCTGTCAGATATTAGGATAGCAACCTCTTCTTGTTTCCTAGGCCTGTTTTTTTGAAATACCATTTTCTATCCTTTCATCCTAAGACAGTATCTATCTCTTATTGAGAGAAGAGTTTCCTGGAGGCAATAAACAGCAGGATCCTGCCTTTTAACCCAGTTTGCAAGCCTGTATCTTTTGGTTGGTGCATTGAGTCCCTTGATGTTAAAAGTTATTATTGAAAGGTATGCATTTATTATTGCCATTCTTCTTATTTTGTAGTGCTTCCTATTTCCCTTTACTCTTTTGTTTTAACTGTTATTTGAGTATGGTTTATTTTTTCCCATTTCCTCCTGTATGTGCTTTGCTATCTCTTCAGTATGAAGAATTCCTTCAAGTATTTTCTGTAGGCAGGCTGAGTTGTCATAAATTCCTTTAGCCTATTTTTGTTGTGGAATGTCCTTAATCCTCCTTCAATTTGGATAGATAGCTTTGTAGGTTAAAGTATTCTTTGTTGACAGTTGTTATCATTCAGAACTTGGACTATATCATTCCAAGCCCTTCTGGCTTTTAAAGTTTGTGTTGAGTAATCTGCAATTATTCTGATGGACTTGCCTTTGTAGGTGACTTGCTTTTTCTCTCTCACTACTTTCAGTATATTTTCTTTGGTTTGCATATTTAGTAGACTAATTATAATATAGTGAGGAGAGTTTCTTTCCATGTTTTGTCTGTTTGGTGTTCTAAAAGCTTCTTGTATCTGCATTGGCATTTCTTTCCCAATTTGGGGAAATTTTTCTTCTGTGACTTTGTTGAAAATGCCTACTAATCTCTGGACTGAAATTCTTCCCCTGCTGCTATAGCCTGAATTCTTATGTTTGATCTTTTTATAGTGTCCCAGATACTTGAAATTCCCACTCATATCTTCATATTATCTGTCTTTCTCTTTGATGGACTGTATTAGATCTTCCATCTGATCTTCTTATTTAGATATTCTGTTCTCTCCTTCATCCATTCTACTGGTGAGACTTTCCACAGGGTTTTTTGTTTGATTGACTGTGTTTGTCAGTGGTGGAATTTCTGCCTGGTTTTTCTTTGTTATTTCTGTTTCCTATCTCATGTCTTGTAATGTCCTCCTTATTTCATTTAGCTGGTTTCCTGTGCTCTCTTGGAATTCCTTCAAGAGTTTGTTTTCACCAGGCATGGTGGTGCATGCCTTTAATCCCAGAACTTTGTAGGCAGAGGTAGGAGGGTCACCATGAATTCAAGACCACCCTCAGACTACAGAGTGAATTCCAGGTCAGCCTGAGCTAGAGTGAGACCCTATCAAAAAAAAAAAAAAAGAGTTTGTTTTCTTCTTTAATTCCTTTGTTTTCTTCTTTTATCTTTTTGAGTATTGACAAAATCTTTTTTTTGAAATTTTTGTCAGGCATTTCATCTAAAAGAGTCTCATTAGGGGCCACTACTGATGGATTTATGAGTTTTTGGTAGGATTGTATTGTCTTGATTTCTTGTGCTGCTTGTATTATAATGTTGCAATTTTTGCCTCCTGAGCTGATTTGGTGCTTGGGTTTTCTAATAATCTGTGGTGTTTTTAGATTTGGAAATCCAACTTTATGCACCTTCAGAGTAGTTTAAGGTGCCCACTGTAGCTCTTGTACTCCAATCCAGCTGCACAAGTAATTCTAGGCATTGAGTTGTCCTGCTATTCAATCATTCAGGTGGGCTGGTGAAGCAATTTACTTGCATGATTCTAAAATTCAACTGACCAATATACACATTCAATAAAAACCAGCACAGGGTATGCAAGTGTGGGGATTGAAACAACCAGATAACCTTATAAAGCCAAAATCCCTAAGGGTATGTGTTGCTGTACACCCTTGAGCCTATCAGTTAGAAGGTTGAGATTTCTGTTCTTAAATGTGTCCAGGTCAGCCTGGATCTGAACCAGACCCTGTCCCCAATAATGACAGAAGAAAAAGTCAAAGACCCTATGAATCTGAAAGCATCAAATGCAACAATAGTCAACCCCCAAATATAGCTTAATTGAGAATAGTAAAGCCAGCCAAGAATATGTAACCCATAACCTGCCCTAAATGTAAAGAGAGATTTGCACTTCCAGGACTGGCCTATGTACCTGTATTTTTTGTCAGTTGGCCTCATTACATTTTGGAGTGGCTTCAAAATTCACCAAAGCTGAGTGCCCACCTCAATTGTTGTGCTGTGAATCTGGTGTTCTCATCAGCTGTGCTGGATGCCCTGCCACCAGGAGTTGGAAGCATTCTCCACAGGGTCTCAGCTCTGTCAGTTGGGGGCATGGGAGTGTGCAGGAAGCCTGGAGTTAACTGGAACTGCTCAGCTGGTCCCTCCTGTGTCCCCTGTAGCAGCTCCTCTGCTGTTTCCCCTTCAGGCTTCTTGACTTTGCAAGGAGGCTGATGAGGTTGGAAAATTCCCTTGTTTGATCTGCTCCTGCAGTTGGGTGCCAAGCAGGCATTCACATGATTATGTGTGGAATATGTCCAGGTCTACAAGCCCCTTGGTGGGATTCTGTCCTACTTTCTACTTTCTGAGAGATCTTAGTCTGTCCTGCTTCTCCACTGTGGCCAATAAAAACCTATACACTTTCACTTTTCAGACAAAGAGTATATTTTGCTGTGGTTTTGCTCAAATTCTCCCTAGGTATGACTCCTATGCAGCCATCTTACCCAGAAGTCACTCCCACATTTCTTAAAAAGGCTGTCTTGAGATTTAATTCCATGAAATTCTCCATGTTATTTATGATAAATACACTTTAAATAATCTCCCAATGAAAGGATTCTAGTCCACACATAAACGGACTATGTGAAACTAGCTGTGGGCTCTCTGCAGGACAAGGCAAAGTGCCTCAGGGAAGCCAGCAGCTTATAAGTAAGGAGAAGAGAAGTTACCTTACTTGTTATCTGTTAAATACTCCTAGAACCTATGCCATGGGCTTCCCGAAGGTGAAGTGTTAGGGTTTTAAATAATAATTTCATGTGTTTAAAGGTATTGGTTATTCCTCATTATGCAAAATCTACAAGGGAAAGGATATATTGCAACTTAGATTTTCTTACTGAAAATAAGGAAACTTAGTTAAGGAGCCCTCTTAACCTGTTGTTCACTACCAGATTCCTCAAGATATTACCAAAGATTACTCATGCACCTGAAGAAATTGAACAGTGCAGTATTGTGCTATGGATTACAGTGTATTCAGAGTGCTGAGAAATCAAATTGGGACCATGGAGAAAAGCTGGGGGAGGGCTTGGAGAAACCTAGCTCTACCTGTCAAACCTTCCTTTTGAAGCACTTCTCATTAATGGATTCCAGGAAACAACTTTAATTTAATTCTTCAAGCTCTCCTTTAATTCAGATTTTCATTCCTTCCCATCAAATGGTTCCTGGTGAAAATAGTCATCATTCTCTTAGCTGTCTTCACCCTGTCCTCTAGCTATGTTTAGTATTCATCAGCACACAGCACACACAATTGTCCATTTAAATATGTCAACATGGACACAGTGGACAGTGCCCAACACTATGCATACAATTCAGTCAGTACTTCTTAAGATTACATGCTTTAAAAAGATGCAAGGGCTGGAGAGATGGCTTAGCGGTTAAGCACTTGCCTGTGAAGCCTAAGGATCCCGGTTCAAGGCTAGATTCCCCAGGACCCATGTTAGCACAAGAGGGTACACACATCTGGAATTCATCTGCAGTGGCTGGAGGCCCTGGAGTGCCCATTCTCTCTCTCTCTCTCTCTCTCTCTCTCTCTCTCTCCCTCTTTCTCTGTCTGTCTCTCTCAAATAAAATTAAATAAAAATAAACCAAAAAAAAAATTTTTTAAAGATGCAAAATCAGGTTGAAAGTCCAAAACAGCCACAAAAATTTGAATGCTTCCACACCAGAATGTTTATTCTATTTCTGAATTTCATTTCTTTATATAACTGGTAGTTCTATATTTTCCAGCAAGCTTCACAGAACATCAAACAATGGGAATACAGATTTTACTACTATGTGTGGTGTTTTGGTTAATATTCTAGGAAAAAATTTCTTGTGAGTTCAAGAAAATACTAACTATAGATTTACAAAATTGGTTGCATCTCTAGGAATCCCTATGTTGCAGTCAGCTTCACATTGCTGACAGAAAACACCTGACCAAGAGCAGCTTGTGGTAGAAAATGGTTATTTTGACCAAGAACTTGAGTGGAAGTGTCATGATGGCAGGGAAAAACAGTATCATGAGCAGAGGGTGGACATCACCTCCTGGTCAACATCAGGTAGATAGAAGGAGAGTGTGCCAAACACTGGCAAAGGGAAGCTGGCTATAACACCCATAAGCTTACCCCCAGCAATACACTGCCTCCAGAAGACTCCAATTTTGAAATTTCCAAAATATATAAATTTATGTGGTACACCTGAATCAAACCACCACACCCTGTGTGTTCCTTTAATTAACACATAGTCTATGATCATGATCATAGGAATATTCTTCAGTGTGAGAAAGAAATCATTACAATAGGTAGTGATTCAACTTACAAAGTGCTGGCCTCAATTGCATTGCAAATAACTGGACCAGAGTGTTATTTCCTTTTAACAGGTAACATTTAGTGTTGAAGTTATTCAGCTAGTGACTATATCTACATTTTCCTATGACAATCTAAATGATTTTAGTTTTTGAAGAGTAGAAGAAACAAAAAACAATCTTACTCTGAGAGGGACTAATCAGGTAACTTTGGCTGATAGGCAATTAGACAGGGGAAAGGCTCACAAGAAGGAAATCTTTCCTGTCACACTCTTGCTATGCCTACCTCAGATACAGGAGTCCGGTCATTTCATGCAATCATATATCTCTCTCTAGCAAGCAACCCACCTATGTGTGAGTAGACCCCTTCTCTAAGCCCAGGCCACTGGCTTTCATACCTGTGTCAACACTGGTGTGTCAACCTTTTCTGGAGCCCTGACTCCAAATACCTTACCTGGGCTCATGGAAGGGAATTTGCTTTCTGGATCTTTGGCTGTACACATCTCCATGCCTGGAACCCTGTGCCAGAAGAACTATGCCAGTAAGACTAGCTGTCAGAGTGGAAGGGTTATTTTTTTGTTTCTATTTTTATGGCCTTTTGATTTCCTTGAAAGCACATACCTTTATAAAAAATATGTCATGGGCTGGGCATGGTGGCACATGCTTTTAATACCAGCACTCAGGAGGCAGAGGTAGGAGGATCACCCTGAGACTACATAGTGAATTGCAGATCAGCCAGAGCTAGAGTGAGAAGCTACCTCAAAAAAAAAAATAAATAAATAAAATAAAATAAAATAAAATAAAATAAAATAAAATAAAATAAAAATATGTCATGGAACAAATGGACCTAACAGATCCATTGCTGGCCAGGGAAATTCCTGATCCCTTCAAAATATTAGAGGTTATTGCCAAGGCCCTTGGTTTCCCAAGAGTAACAGATGGTAAAAGCCTATTGCTGAAGACTTCTCATACCTGGGCAGTCAGGTCACTGAGAAATCAAGCTGATTCTGAGCTGAAAACCTTCTCCCTGAAGACCAAACAACTGAAAACTGGAAAAAGCTGCACTGTATGCATCCCTCTGGGAGACAGAAGCCATTATCAGTGAAAACAATGGACACTGGAAGCCTCAATTTTGGACAGACAAGCCAAATGATTGAACTGGTGCAATAGTGGCATGTCTTCTCTGGGGGAAACCAACTGCTCTCTGATTGGACTGAAGGCCCACTCTATGGGAGGGAATACATGCCTGGTACTGAAAACCTAATCAAGAGCCTATGGCAAGGGAGGTCATGAGCCTTAGGGGTATAAAGCCTCTTCTTTTCTCGATAAATGTATATATTATTCTCACCAAACTGCCTTGAAAGCACTACACTTAATGTTCATATTCATATATTAATACTACTCTCACTTCTCATTAGAGAAGCTTCTCTTTTCAGATGGTGATGACTCAGAAGTTAGCATAGTGCTGAGAAGAAGGGACCAAGGAGTGTCCAGCACTGAAACATCTTTATCACACCCTCCAAGACTCAGGGTCCATTGTGGAAGAGGAGGCAGAAAGAATGTAAGAGCCAAAGGAAGGGTACAACTCCTTACAATGCAACTTTCCAGAAAAAAATTGGCCTCTATATTCATGACCTTGCAGTGCCTAGCAATACCTACACAAGATCCTCATAATAGGAGAAAAAGGTGATGACATCAAATCAAAAGAGATACTAATGGAGAAAGGGAGGGAATATGATGGAGAGCAGAAAATACACCAACTCATGGATATTGAACAACTCACTATTAAAAATGCTCCACTGAAGAAATCAAAAAGGAGACAAAAAGTTTCTAGAACTGATTCACAATGAAAACACAACATACCAAAACTTATGGAACACAATGAAGACACTCCTAATAGGAAAGCTTATAATGCCAAATTCCTACATTACAAAAATAGAGAGATTGTAAATAAACTTAACGAGCCATGTGAAGGCTTTGGAAAAACAAGAAAAAAATCACAACACAAATGTACCAGATGGAAAGAAGTAATCAAGATCAAGGCAGAAATCAATGAATTTTATATGAAGAAATCAATCTAAAATATTAATAAGTGAAGAGCCAGCTCTTTGAGATGATAAGCAAGGTTGATAAACCCCTGGACATATTATCAAAAGAAAAAGTGAGATGACTCATATCAAAAGATTAGAGATGAAAGGGGGGATATTATAACAGATAGCAATGAAATTTGGAGAATCATCATGACATATTTTAAAAGCCTATATTCTACAAACCTAGAAAATCTGGAATAAATGTATGAATTCCTTTCTTATATTACCTACCAAAACTAAACACAAAAGAGACAACTTATATCTAATAAAATTGAAGAAGTAATTAAAATCCCCCTCACCAAAGAAAAAGTTCAGGCCCAAATAGATTCACTTCTGAATTCTATCAAGCTTTCATTGAAGAATTAAAACCACTGTTTGTCAAGGTATTTCTTTCAATTAAAAAGAGACAAATGCTCTCTGATTCCTCCTATGAAGCCAGCAGTATACTAATACTAATACCAAAACCAGACAGAAGCACAAGAAAACTATAGACCAATATACAAGATAATTTTTTCTACATGCAAAACTTCTCAATAAAATTCTTGCAAATAGGGGTTGGGGGATGGCTCAATGGTTAAAGGCAATTGCTTACAAAGTCTGATGGTATGCATTTCATTCTGCAGTACCCACAGAAACCTAAATGCACCAAGTGGCACATACATCTAGAGTTCTCTCTCTCTCTCTCTCTCTCTCTCTCTCTCTCTCTCTCTCTCTCTCTGTCTGCTTGCAAATAAATTAATAAAAATATTTTTTATTTATTGCAAATAGAATCCAAGAACACATCAATATTATCATCCACCTAGATCAAGTAGGTTTTCTACTAGGGATGGAAGGATGCCTCAACATACAGCAATCAATAAACTTATATATCACAAAGATAGACCTAAGAACACAAATCACATGATCATTTCAATAGATAAAGAACAGGTCTTCAATGAAATAAAATAGTCCTTCATCACTAGACACTGGAGAGAAAAGGGATGTAGGAATCATATCTCAACATAATAAGGGCTATAGTATACATACAGCCCATATTATACTAAATGACAAAAAACCCAATGCATTCTCATGGTCAGGAGCAAAACAGAGATGCCTACTCTCAGCACTGATTCTCAACATAGTGTTTCAAGTCTCACCTTAATAAATAAGACAAGAGAAAGAAATAAAAGGAATACAAACTGGAAAGAAATAATTTAAACTAGCCCTATTTGCAGATGACATGATTCTATACATAAGTGGCCCAATTATTTCTCCAAAGAACTCCTAGAGGTGATAAGTTCTTTCATCTAAGTGGTAGGATATAAAATCAATAGCCTTCATGCCATAATAATGGCAAAAATATTGAGAAAGAAATCAGGAAAGCAGTCCCATTTACAAAAGCCACAAGAATTAAATATCTTGGGCCATCCCTAAACAAGAAAGTAAAAATCTTATACAATGAAGACAAACAAACAAACAAACAAACAAACAAACAAAAAAACCCTGCTGGGCTAAAGTGAGGCCTACCTTAAAAAAAAAAAAACTGAAGAAACTGAGGAAGGCATATAACATGGAAAGATTTCTCATGAAAATAGATTAGGATAATTAATATTGTAAAACTTGCCATCCTACCAACAGCAATATACCAATCAGATTCAATGCAATTATAATCAAAATTCCAGCAACATTGTTCAGAGTTAGGAAGGTAATCTCAAAGTTCACATGGAAGCACAAAAAGTCTCAGATAGCTAAAAATATCCTCAGCAAAAATACTACTACTGATGGTATCTCTATACCTGACCTCAAGACATAGTTCAAAGATATGATAATAAAAACAGCATGGTACTGGCACAAAAACAGATACATAAATCAATGGAATAGAATAGAAGATTAGGTTTACATTATATTAGTTACAGCTACATGGCCTTTGACAAAGAGACAAAAGTTTCACACTGGAGAAAAGACATCATTTTCAAAACATGGCTCTGGAGAACTTTGACAACCATATCTGGAAGAATGAATCTAGACTTTCTTTTCTTACTCAACACCTCAATATAAAATCTGAAACTCTAAAATTACTAGAACAAATAATAGGGAGAATACTCCAAGATATAGTAATAGGGAATATTTCTGAAAAACATTCCAGTAGCTCAGGGAATTAGACAAACACTCAACCACTGGGATCTCATGAAACTAAAGAGCTATTGTCTTTACAATAAGCAAACTATCAACAGAGTCAATAGACAACCTACAGAATAGGATAAAATCCTCACCAGCTACATATCCAACAAAGGATTCATAACTAGACTATACAAAGAACTCAAAAACTAAGCAATAAAAGTTTAAGCATCCAACTCAAAAATGGGCAAAGAACTGAACAGAACTCTCAAAGAAAGAAATGCAAATAGCCAACAGTCACCTAAAAATATACTCTACACATTTAATCATCAGAGAAATGTAAACTAAAATGATTTTGAGATTCTATCTTACTCCAGTCAGAATGGCAATCATCAAAACAATAAAATGACAACAAATATTGGAGAGCGTTTGGGAAAATAGTAACACCCTCCCCACCAGCCTTCCACAGCTGGAAAGAGTGTAAACTTGTACAGCCGCTGTGGAAATCAATATGGAGTTTCCTCAAACATCTGACAATAGATTTACCATTTGATCCAGGTAGACAACTCCTGACCATATGCTCTCTTTTACTACAGAGATACTTGCTCAGCCCTGTTTGTGCTACTCTATTCACAATAGCTAGGAAATGGAATCAAACTTGATGCCTATCAACTGATGAATGGATTATGAAGATGTGGTACAGATACACAATAAACTTTACTCAGCAGTAAGAAAAAATGAAAATTGCAGGAAAATAGATGGATTTGGAAAAATTATGCTAACTGAGGTTCCTCAGGTTTAGGAAGACAATCACATATTCTCTCTCATATGTGGTTCCTAACATGGAGCAGCTTGATTTGTTTGTGTGCTGTAGCAAGCATCCCTAGTACTGGCAAGAAAACTAGAAGAATGGAGAGAATGGAAACAGGGAGGGATGAGGGGAGGAGACACTTGTCAGGCAAGTGGAGGGATAGCATACAAGGGTCAGAAGGATCATTGAGAAAATGAGAGAGAAGGAATACACATCAGTGTGATCACACAGGTAATAAAACCCATTAATGTGAAAAGGCCTTTAGCTGGAACTCAGGTCTCACTCAACATCAGAGAATCTACACCAGAGAAAAAGCCTACAGGTGTGTGACAAGAGCTTTAGCCAACAGCGCAGCCTTGTCAAGCATCAGAAGATCCATGCACAGGTAAAGATCCAAGAAGCTCATGAATGTGGCTCTTGTGGTAATGCCTTCAGTTGTTGAATCTCCCTAATTCAGCATCAGAAATTTCATACTGCATGAAGGCAGTCAATGTAGAACAGTCTATGCTCAGTCTTGAGACTACCTACCGAAGTGTAGTTTAGTGTGGCTCAGCTTGGGTCAAACTTAATGACAATGGAGATTCTGCTTGGCCTCTCACAAATAGTTTCTAGATAACCTATGAATGGTGGACAGTGCCTTGAGCAACTGACTTCCAATCACTCCTTGCTTTCGTACTCACAGAGGACAACTTAATTTCTCTAGAGCATGTGAGAGGTGGTCTTAGGACAAAGTTAAATTAGTACATGGGGACTGGGAGCAGCTAATGCTAGTAGTTCAGAGTCCTCTGTCCTCTGTTATCATCTTAGAGCTGCACTTTCCAGTACCATCATGTTTGGGTATACATGCCAAGACCCATGATTAGACATGTAAGCTGTGGTGTTTGAGTGGTTTTTAATCATGTACAACATGTCTGGTCATTGTTTCAGAGTGTTTAGCATGATAGTTCATGAAAGGCAGCTCCAGTGCCTCATGGTTCCCATATCAGTAAAATAAGTAAGTCATTAAGTTGACATGTAAAGATCTTGTGGGTAATTAACAGACTAAAATAAGTGTTACAGAGGAATCTTTGAGAGTGCCTTATTCTCTCAGGATGGGCCCAAAATAGTAGAAGATACTGTTTTTGTGCAATCCCATCTGTGAAAGAGATTTATAATACTATATAGATATAAGCTTATTCCTGCATATCCAGGAACACGTGAAAATGTACATGTTTTGGCCACCAAGAATTGGAAATAAAAAAACCTAGAATTTATGCTAGGAAGCTGGGGTATTTTGGTATTGTTTTGGGTTTTTCTGGTAACTACATTTTGCATGCAATTTAAAAATTCATATTTCTGGCTCTAGGGCTTCCTTTACTTAATAGTTGTTATAATCTTATTTATTCATCTATTTTAATTAGTACAACTTTTTTATTTTGTTTTGTTTTGAATTTGCTTTGTTAAAAAAATACCACTGTCAGAGGCTGGAGATATTGCTCAATGGTTAAGGTATTTGCCTACAAAGCCAGATGATCTGGGTTCAATTCCCCAGTATGAACATAAAAACAGATGCACAAAGAGGCACATGTGTCTGGAGTTGGTTTGCAGTGGCTGGAGGCCCTTGCAAGCCTATTCTCTCTCTCTCTCTTTTTCTCTTCCTGTATCTGTCTCTCTCCCCTCTCGCTCTGCCTGAAAATAAACTTAAAAAGAAAACCACAGTCATTTAAATATCACTGAAGTATATATATTCATTGATTTATTCATACATTAATTCACTCAATAAACATTTGCAAACATACAGTAATTTGACTTAATAATTACAAACAGCAGTTGAAGAAATTTTGGTAAGACAATATGAGAGATTAAATCATAGTTTGAGGGGAAGTGGCAGCAATCCTTCAGGCTCAAGGTACAAATGGTGACATGGAGTCATTACTATAGATATGAGGAAGTTAGTGTAATAGTACTAGTGGCTCAGGACACCATCTCTTCAATAGGGAATAAATTTCTGCATGTATGTCAGTCCTGTGGTCACATAGACCCATGTTCAGCAGATAGCTCTATCTACCACATACCTGCTGTCATCTAAGACTTGGTTTATGGGTGATTTTACCTGAAGGGCAACCCTGGGGACTTAGGTAACCATGTGTGACTAGTTTCTGAGACATAGTATTAAGTCACAAAATCGCCACATATCCATATATGGGGAGTACATAGAGTGGTACCAATTATTACTATTTACTCCAAAAACAAAGAGGCATGGTTTCTGGCTAAGACCACCTTAAAACTTACTGGCCAAAAAAAAAGGAGAGAAGAGAAAGCAGAAATTCAAATGACTAATAAGCTTAGTAAGGCTAAAGCATAAAAAACCACAATATTGAAATCCCAAAATTAACTAATGAAAATACAAAGATACCTGAGGCTTTTCACAGAGCTCCTAGCATCAAGCAACCAAGAAATTCATAAAACTATTTGTGTGAAAAAAAAAAAGCCGGAAGTCAGTAGACATAGCCACACTTAGGAAGAGTCCTTTTAAGCCTGGTATTCTCTTAGGAAACAAAGGGCAGGAGGATAAGCTTTACAAAGTTGTATCCTAAAGAGAATTATGGGGGTGGGGAGATGCTCCCAGAGGGAGGGAAAACCATCTAGATAAAGAATTTTAATATGTTTTCATTATAGGCCATTGCTGAAGCCCTTGGTTTCCCACCAGAAATAGATGGTAAGACCCTATTGCTGAAGACTCCACATACTTGGGCTGCAAGGCTGAGAAATCCTGCTGGAACTAAGCTGATAACCTCCTCCATGTAGACCAGCTGACAGAAAGCTGGAAGAAACCATTCTACATGTAATTCAATGAGAGAAAGAGATACCACCAGTGAAGATAGGGACACTTCAAGCCTTATAATTGGTCAACCAGCCCAAATGAGCCAATGGGTGCAATAGTGGCACATCTGTCATGGTGGAAACCAACTGCCCTCCAATTGGAGTTGAGGCCCGTTCCATGGGGGGAACACATCCCTGATACTGAAAACTTAAAACAGGGGTAGTCATGAGCCCTAGGGGTGTAACATCTGTTGATGTTTGGTTAAATGTATATACTATGCTTATCAAACTGCCCAGTAAGCACTTCTCTTAATATTTATACCCTTATATTAACACTACTCTCACTTTGGGTAGAGAATCTTCTCTTTTCAGATGGCAGTGACTTTGGGATGACTCAGAAGATATCATAGAGCTGTAAAGAAGTGACTGGAGTACTGAGTAACATCTCGATCACACCTTCTAAGGCTCAGGGTCTAATGTGGAAGAAGTGGTGGAAAGAATATAAGAGCCAAAGGAACGGTAGGACTCCTTACAATGTTCTCCCTCCAGACATAAAATGGTCTGGATATCCATGACCTCACCGTGCCTGACACTACCTACACAAGACCATCATAAGAGGAGGAAAAGATCATGACATCAAAATAAAAGAGAGACTGATTGAGATGGGGAGGGGATATGATGGAGAATGGAATTTCAAAGGGGAAAGTGGGGGGGGGGGAGGGTATTACCATGGGATACTTTTTATAATCATGGAAAATGTTAATAAAAATTGAGAAAAAATAGATAAATAAAAATTAAGAACAAAAAAAGAATTTTAACATATTTTCAACTTCCTGGAAAATATGCTAAGCCTAGGCACAGCTGAGATTCAGTTGGAATAAATCCTTGGTTTTTCTAGATTTTTCATCTTTCTTTTTTTAATCACTCTCAAATAAACACACTTTACTACTAGCCCAGAATTTAACTGCATATATTAGATATCCTTCCATGAACAGTTATCTGGATACTTCATATTGGGGACCATATAACATAACTCTATGAGGCTGATTACCTAACCAAAACTTAATTGGGGGGACTTTTTTATGAAGGAGAGAGAGAGAGAGAATTAATTGGCCAGGGCCCCAGTCATTGAAATCAAACTCCATATGCTTGTGCCACCTAATGGGCATGTGTGTGACCTTGTGCTTACCTCACCTTTGTGCATCTGGCTTACATGGGATCTGGAGAGTCAAACATGGGTCCCTAGGCTTTGCAGGCTAAGCCATCTCTCCAGCCCCCAAAACTTAGTTTTAAAATATTGTAGGAAAAATTTTTAAAAACCTTCTTTTAGTATGTGCATGTGTGTGTATTTGCCTCTGGGTATACATGCCATTTAAATATGTATCCACTCATTAATTTACTCATACATCAATTCACTCAACAATTATTTGTAATCACATAGTGAGTTGAGTTGTTGAATACAAATTTCAGTTAAAGAGACTTTGGTAAGAAAATAGGAGAAATTGAATCACAGCTTGAGGGGAAGTGGTGAAGATCCTTCAGGCTCAAGGGACAGGTGGTGACATGGAGCCAATATTATAGATTTGAGGGAGTTAATTAATAGTATTAATGTCTCAGAACACCAGTTTATCTGCCCAGAGTGTGAACATGTCAGCACTGTGATCACACCGAACCATATTCAACAGGTAACTATCACTTATCTTTTATCATCTAAGACTTTGGTTTGTGGGTGATTTCACCTGCAGGATAATCCTGGAGACTTAAGTAACCATGTGTGACTAATGTCTGAGACATAGTATTAAGCCACAAAGTCACCATGTATCCATATATGGGGAAGATATAGAGTGGGACCAATTGTTACTACTTATTCCAAAAAAAACATATAACTTTATGAAGCTGATTACTTGACTAAAACTTAATTTTAAAATTCTTTATTTTAGGAATAAACTGAACAAAAAGTTATTTTTTAATATTTTATTTATTTACATGAGAGAAAGAGAGGTGGGCAGACAGAGTATGGGTGTACCAGGGCCTACCACTGCAAATGAACTCCAGACACATGCAGCTGGCTTTATGTAGGTAATGGGGACTCAAACCCAGGCTGTCAATCTTTGAAAACAAGCCCCTTTAGCTGCTAAAGCTATATTTGACATGTGCATTGGTGTGCATTTGCCTCTGGGTATACATGTGTGAGTATGCATGTGAAAACCAGGACCAACTACATAGAGAAAATAACTGTTTTATGAGACAGAGTCTCCATTGCCTTGGAGCTGTCCAGTTAGGCTACACAAGCTGTTCAGTGAGTTTCTCTATTCTCCACCTGCCCAGCACTGGAATTACAGGCCTGTGCCACAATGCCTGGCATATTTATGAAGGTCTTGGGATAGAACTCAGATCATCATGCCTGCAAGCTAAACACTTTACCAACGAGCTATCTCCCAGCCCCACAGAAAGCTATTTTAAACAACCAGTTTCTACCTATTTCTACAACTTAGACTTATAAAACATTTTGAGCATTCATGTTAAGGATTCTGGAGTTGGATCTTCAGGAGAAAATGGTGACTTTTGTTACAGGAGGGGCAATGTATGCACAGGGCAAAGCCACTCTCAGCTTCCATCAGAAAATTTCTGCTTTAAAAATACAATTGTAATCATGCCAGAATATTCTTTCCAGATCTGAATTTTGTTTCTATGTAAAACTGCTAATTCTATATTTTGAAGCAAGCAGCATGAACCATCAAACAATGGGAGTATACAATTTTAATATATGTGTAGTATTTTGGTAACACTTCTTGGAACAAATCTCTTGTAAATGCATACTATTGATTTTAAAAATCAGTTGCATGCATAGCAATCCCTGTGTGTTCCATCATACATATATAGTCCCTGATCATAGGGACTACAAATTGACTTTCAGGATTTTGTTTGAGTAGATGAGACACTAGTTTTTAAAAAAATGTAAGTTTCTAGACTACCTGCTCTGTTGTGGTGCGGCATTATAGAAACTAGCCTTTGGAGTTACCCATGAGTGGGCTTGCTGCCTCTATCAGCAAGCCCAAGGAAAAGGGGAACTAACCCTTGGGGCTATTTAAACCAAGGGTGAGCAGCAATATCTGCCTTTGCTGCGGCTTTGATGTTTCTGCATCTGTAGTGTTTTGCATACAGGTACTCATTGGCATTTTTAGTGAACAGTCAAAAAACAGTAATATGTGAAGAATTACTATTACATGGGCAGAGGGGAAGGAACTTTTGACTTTAGATAACCCTTAAACATTTGTTAAAGGAAGGGATTTAGAGGTGGGTCCTGTTGGACCACGTTAATCTCACACACACCCTATTCATGAGTGTAGTCAAGCTAATCTACTTGTTGTCTTCAACAGCCCTGTGGCAGTTCTGTGTGCAATGTGTGAGTGATCTTGTCTTCAATGCAATGGCCAGCACATCTTGTGCATGCACACTTGTTCTGGGTCAATAGACTAATGAGGCCACTGAGGAAATTGGGCAGAGAGCATAGCTTAAGATCAGTCAGCATCTGTTTTTTTTTTTTTAACATTTTTTTTAACATTCATGATAAATTTTATTTAACTTACACATCTAAAAAATTATGATTTTTTTAAAATGTGAGCATAATTAATTATTTAAGATGAATTACATTACATATTCTCTCCTTTCTTAGATATCCAATGTGTATTTTGTTTGCATGGCCATAGTATTGGGCAGCACAGTTTGACAATTGGCCTAGTCCTTTTTTATTTTGGTGATCTTTACTGAATTATATTTTAGGAGAACTTCAAATAATTTAATCTCGGAAAATATATTTCTCAATACAAATTGAAAAATCTAAACATTCTTTGTCAATATTGGTCATCTATGCTGTTCAGGCCAAAGGTACACCAAGGCAGAGCAAACTTAGTCACATTGCTTTTAGCATGTGAGTTACATGGCTTTAAGAATGACTTTAGGGCAAGTTACAAGTAAGGAATTTAACTGAAAAGCATCTCACAGCAATATTCTCAGAAAAGTTATTTGTAAGGAATATAATAAATATTCCCTTAGTATTTTCCCATAGTTCATTCACATATTTCATTCATGCTGATGATTCTCACAGTTTGTTCTTATAGTTCATTTCCACACATAATATGTAGATTCCTACCAGAATCAGACATTTTATAAGCCTCTTAGAGGGTAGTGTTGTATGCAATTTCTTGTTTCATCCCTGATGGTCACATGCTTCTCTCTTGAGTTAACTGAGTAATCCTTGCTTTCCAGGCTCCAAGGAATAGAACAGGAGGGAGGGAGGGATGGGGTTACCTCTCTAAAATACTAGTCAGCCACCCCTTAACTTTCAAAACACAGCCTATGCCCAGCATCTGATATGAACATTTCATTGTTTTCATGGTCTATGCTGTTATTACTCCACTCAGTGTTCTCTGGCAGCCACCCCACTTTCCAGCCGATGCCTGTGAAGAGAGTGTTTCATCTTCATGACAGTTTGTTCCAATTCCTCTCCATCTCATATATGACTCCTCCTAAATATGGAAGTTGTGGTTAAGTGATTGAGAGGAAACGAGTATTTTCAAATCAGTCTGACCTCTATTGAAGTACATTCATGAATAAGATATGTTATTGGAGTGGTGAATGAATCCATAAGGGGATAAAAGTTCTTAGAAAGACAACCTTATACCAAAGGTATATTGGGAGACACCATGAGGACATGGAATGAACAAGTGGTCCTGATACTTCTCAACATAATGTCTCATTTAACTATTTTCCAGGAAAAAGAGAAGTAGAAGACAGACCAATTGGTCTCACTAAGGGTGGTATGAATACCATGAGTGCAAGTGAAGACAATTCAATGTCAACTATTAATATTTGAGTTCATCTTTCAGTAAAGTCATACATGTATTTTTTACACAAGAGAAGTTAAGCAAGATCTTTTGAAAGGATGAATACATAAATACATGGGTGAATACATATAGAAAGGATTAGCGGGGACAGAGGGGAAGGCTCAGATGTGAACTTGTGCTTTCAGCTTGAACATGAAGACATAAGTTTGACCCTCAACAAAAAGCCAAGTGTACCCTATATGCTATACCCCAGCACTGAGGGAGATGGCAAAAGGAAAATGATAGCTGGTGCTCACTGGTCAGCTAGTCATCCAAAAAAAACAGAACTTCAGGTTGAGTGAGGAACCCCATCTCAACCAAATAAGGTGGAAGAGCAATGGAGGACACATGTACTGTGGGCACAGAGTGGGTGCAGCTGCATAAATGTGTGCACATACCACACCCACACATGTGCATACACCACACAGCTGTACATACCAATTTACAAAACAAACTAGCACACACCCCCTGCTTCCAAAGAGGAAAGATGTGCCTTGGTCATGGGGCCCAAGGATAATTAAAAATAAGACCACAAAATCACATGAGCTTCTTTCTAGCCCCTGCCTCCCTGCCTCACCTGGTCTATCTGGACAGGTTATAAAAAAGTATTCTATGTGTCCCATGCTGCTGCCAATGCTCAGTACAGGGAATTATCTCATCACCCATCTGTGACCAAGGAGTCTTTCTAGACAAGGTTCTCAAATTCTAGGCCTGGGTTAAGATGAAGAAAATCCATGCTGCTATTGCAGCAGCATAGCAGATAGCTTAGCAAAGGCAGAGGGAGACCCCAGAGAAGCCAAGAGAGCCTGTGAGTTCTTAAAGCTTTGGTATTTTGTCAGTACAGATGCTGAATGATCATATGGCAGACACTGTTATTGATTCTAACCTCTGCCCTGGGTGCAAGGTATGGAGACACCAGGAGCATTTTATGATCAGGAGAATCAAGATGTAATACCGGTTTAGGCCATGACATGTTCTATACCTGTGTGTTAACAGGCCTTTCTCATACAGAATCAATATAAGTTGGAAAAACAAAAAATCTATTCATACAAGTCCTGTTTGATATTACCAAACTAACCCAAAAGGATCTTCCGGGAGTCACAGTTTCTGATGATGGCTCAATGCTTTCCTTGGTAATCAAGAGGATGTTATGTAACATGAGTCAAATAGCTTCGGGCATTCTGGAAGTGCTGGAAATCTCTCTATAAAGATGGAGCCTCCTAGATGGGATATTAGAGCAGCAGACAGGTAGGAGGCCTTTGGTGGTCTTGCCCTGAGAAAAAAGACAGAAAGCAGCGGCATGCCCAGTCTTCCTTTGTTGTTGCTGCTGCTGCTCCTCTGGGCTGTGGCTTCTCGTGGATTTCCAGCATTTTCGGAAGCCCACCTGTGCGACGTGGAGATGGTCCAGGTAAGTACTACATTACTCCTGCTATGAATACAAGTCTTTACTGTGCATCTGTCTGCCATAAGACAATAGTGTTTATACATTGATGGATTTCCTTCTAAAAGACATATTATTGGTCAGAAACAGAACCCTCTGAAAAATGTATATCACCAAGCCTAGACTTCCCCTTCTAGTTGAAGGTGACACAATCTCACTCTACAGTATAGTGTGCCAATCTCACTCTAAAAAATCTTTCTCTATTATGAAATTCAGAATTGTTAGCAATTAATAATGTGTGATTTCTGCTCTGAAATGGTGTTTTCTCCACCAAGTATAATGTGGATGGTATACTCTAATCAAGGGCTTTAAAAGTAGTTCTCCATTTTGGCTAAATCTGCAAGCTCTTTTTCTTTAAAAAAAATTCAAACTTTCATTTGGCTATAAGTTCATTATCACTTAATGCATGAAATCAGCATTCAGAATAAATAGCAAATTCATATTCAAGATAAATAGCAAGTTGCCAAATTTGTATATCATGCCTGATACCATACAGGCTCAATTTGTCATTCCACTACATAATTTTTAAACAGTCCTATGTCACAGTTTGAGCCTGAACTAAACTAACAGGAAAGTACTGACGCATGGTCACAGAGAGAGTCCCCAGAGGTGAATGAGGCCAATGCTGCATGCAGGAAGGTTGCAGGGAGCCCTGCTGGAATCCACACCTGGGAAGGATGGGGAGGAAGCGACACAGAATTGGCAGGGCAGGGGCTGGGCTCTAATGCTGGTGGAGGCCTTGCTGGCTCCAGAGGAAGCTCTGGATTTGGAGGGCTCTACTGAGCTATCCTAAGGCCAGGCCCTTGTAGCTCCATGTAGCGCAATGAAAGGGACAGGTGATCTGGGGTGAGGCAGGGCTATGCATGGGGGAGGGGGTCACAAAATGAGTGACTTCCAGCAGTTTGGAGACCATGACCTTCAGGTCTGAGCCCAGTACTCAATCACAAACACACAGCAGGTTTACCTATTGTACAGACTTGAGCCTTCAATTTTTGAAAAAGTGAAAAAAAAAATTCTCAGTGTTTCATTTTTTTTTTCTTTCATCAGAGATACCTGGAAAACTACTACAGTTTGAAGGATGAGAGCATGCTAAGCCAGATGATGCGAGGCAGTGGGTTGGTGGCTGACAAGCTGAAACAAATGCAACAGTTCTTTGGACTGAAGGTGACTGGGAAGTCAGATCCGGAAACGCTGAGGGTGATGGTGAAGCCCAGATGTGGAGTGTCAGATGTGGCTGCTGGGTACACCATCAGCCCTTACTACACTCACTTTGGTACTTGGGGGAAAACGAATCTGACTTACAGGTAACCAGGCTGAACATCAAAATGGTGGAGATATTCTCTATTAAAGCAGAAAGATATATGAACCAATGTGTTTCTATTTTATTCCATTCTAAGGGTTATAAATTACACACCAGATTTGCCAATACCAGTTGTGGACCTTGCTTTTGAGAAAGCCTTTCAAGTCTGGAGTAATGTCGCATCACTGACATTCTCCAGGGTCTCTGAGGGTGAAGCAGATATAATGATCTCCTTTGTTAGCGGAGGTAAGCTCTTCCCATGTTCCCTTAACTTGTATAATAAAAAGTGCTTGTTGAAGAGTGCTGTTGATTTTGTGAGGTTAAGGAGGAAAACTAAATTAAAATGGATAGAAATCTGTTGACCTCTTAACAGAGCTGATATTTTCCCTTCTGAGTCAACTTAGATGAGACCCAAAGAGACCTTCTCTTGAATTCTGTTTCTTACAGATCATTACGACAATAATCCCTTTGATGGACCTGGAGAAAAACTAGCTCATGCTTTTCAACCTGGCCCAAGGCTTGGAGGTGATATTCATTTTGATGAGGATGAAAGGTGGACCAATAATAATGAAGGCAAGTCAACTCATGTTGCTTCTCTCAATTCACCTGCCCTCTCATAGTTCATTATCGTATTGGCCAATTTAATGGACAGAATGCATTCACAGCAGCAGGCATTTTTATATCATGTCTCAGAAAATTAAGAGTATGTTGAGAAACATGTAAAAGAGTTTGTTTCAGTAGTATGTTATCTCACTGGTGGAAAATGGACTACCCTAAAATTTTTCTTGAGAAAATGTTGAAATCTTAAAAGTTTTTCTTATGAACATGGTTGTTCTTCACAAGAAATGTATAAAAAAGAACTAACAGTTAAATTTTATAGAAAACTTTGGTAGAAATCACATGGGGGAAAAGCTCTCTGTGTTTTCCAAATTTTCCAGCATGGAGCAGTTATAAGTTTCATGAATAACAATATTAAATGTTAATAGAAATGTATTTTTTTCTGAGAAGTAACATGCCAGCTAACCACCAGTAAGACAGACTCGTCTGCGTTAGACTTTCAGTCAGTATGTTTTCTTAATCGTATCCATGTCACCCTAGATTTTAGTCTTGAATTCATTATTAATAAATTCCTGCTCCCATCATCAGTGCCAAGTGGTGGGCACATTTACTTTTGAATGTAACTAAGAAAATACAAGCATTTTGTCCTTGCGGAGTATTTCTGCATTAAATAACCCAAAGCTGAATACAATTTTAGTGTAATTGGAAATGGATTTATTGATCCTTTTAGAATTCAACTTGTATTACGTTGCGGCTCATGAGGTGGGTCACTCCCTTGGACTCGCTCATTCTCCTTACATTGGATCTTTAATGTACCCCAGCTACACGAAGTTCACTGGTGAGGTCATGCTATCTCAATTTGACATTGATGTCATCCAAGCTTTATATGGTAAGTAAAACAGCCATTAGCTGTGGAAACTTCCATGACGAACTTTTCATTGTTTGGGTAGGCTTGCAACAATTGATCAACACTAACTCTGGCTCTCTTATTTTCTGTAGGACCTTCCCTGAATCCTGTCCAGCCAACAAGCCCACAAATCCCACAAGCATGTGATCGTAGGCTGACATTTGATGCTGTAACTACAATTCGAGGAGATGTAATGTTTTTTAAAGACAGGTAATATCTCTGTTCTTTGGGCTCTGTATTCACTACCATGGTCCCCTAATATGCTTCAGGTATTAATTTGACATTTGTTTACATTTATAATTATGTGGGGGCAATTGAAAGAGAAAATACCATTGTAGTAGGAAGTCAGTAAATACAATGCCCCTTTATTGATCTGTATTTTAAGGCAGAGAGAAGGAAAGAGAATCCCTTTGGGGATCAGAGCTTATGGGTAACTGAGCAGCTATTCACCTTCTGGGACTCTCTTCATAATGTCAGTCTGTATGTTGATGAGTATGTTGAAACTTAACTGGCAGAAATCAGTCCTTCTTGCAGAACAATCAAATCTGTGATGCCTTAGGGAGTCCTTTAGGTATTTCCTCCTCTATCCTTGCAAGATGAGCCTCTGTTAGTTATGAACATGAAGGATCTCTGTTGCCACCAGGAGGCTCAGAAAAACAAAAAAAGACAGTAATGCTGGGAGAAGCCTGAGTCTTTGAGTTCCCACCTGAAATAGACATGGGCGGCCAGAATATAATGCCTTCCTCTTCAAGAGATGCTTGGCAAGATTGGCTTCCTCTAGCCACTCTTCTCAGAGTGGGTTGGTGCCGTTTGGCTACATGTGGCATTCTATTGTCTTCTTCAACATTTGTGAGTATGAAATATAAGGCTTCATGTAAATCAAGCCATAGGAAGTGTTGAGACAATCTTAAAAGAAAGTTCATGGCTGGGGAGAGGCTCAGTGAATCTAGTTTTTTTCTGGGTAAGCATGAATAACTTAGTTAAGATCCACAGAACCTCTGTCCTATATATATCCAGATGCCATAGCACAAATATATGTAACTGTAGCATGCCCATAGTGAGAGAGCAGAGCCAGGAGAACCCTCCTGAAACTCTTAGGCCAACTAACTTTGCATATGCAGCCATGAACAATGAGAAACTCTCTTTGCCTCAAAACAAGGTGGAAGGCAAGGAATGATACCTAAAGTTTTCCTCTAGCTTCAACACATTTGCTGTAGTTCATGCATGCTCTCTGTCCCATCCCCTCTCTCATACACACACACACACACACACACACACACACATCATTAAGAAAACCTCCATACAATAGGATACACCTATCAATGGATTGTGCTAAGGATCAAAAACAATTCTATAATTTAAAGAACTAAAGGGACACAACTAGGTCAGATAATGTCAAACATCAGGAAGACAGAAAGCTAGAAACAATAACTGCCTTCCTGGAAGTCTCACAGCCAGGCAGAGACAAAGATCAGACTGAGAAGTGAGGTGCTGATCCCCATGGCTGCAGTCTGCCCTGTGTCCTAGAATCTGGAATCTCTCCCATCAGCCAGCCCACAGGGAATTCTACCCTGTGCCATCACCCTGGTCCTTTCTTCAATCGTGTGTACCACTGACAAAAGAAAAACAAAAATAGCTGCTTGAGCTCAGTGTAAAACTAAATTTAACCTCTTGCTAGCTGTATGGACTTCAGAAAATCCTTTACTGATCCTCAGCTTCTCATCTGTGACACAGGGGTCATGCTCTCTTGGACAGTATTTTTATTTTGAATTTTATTGTATGAACCTATTGGGTGCTGGTCAAATTCCCATCAGGTTATACTCATATCCCTTCTCACCCACCCCCAGTCCATTGAGGCTCCCCTCAGTGGGGTTATTGTTGTTCACTGTGGAATAATGGATGTATCAGTCTTGCAGAGTTTTTGAGATAAAGTATGATGTAACTAGCCTGGTATTTTTTAGAAATATATTTTATTTATTTATTTATGAGAGAAAGAATGGGCATGTCAGGGCTTCAAGCCACTGCAAATGAAACCCATACACATATGCCATCTTGTGCATCTGGCTTACATGGTTACTGGGGAATTGAACCTAGGTCCTTAGGCTTCATAGGTAAGCACCTTAACTGCTAAATCACCTCTCCAGCCCCAAGCCTGGTGTTTTATAAGTAGATTTAGTTCTGTATCTGTGTGTTCCCCATCCATAGGCTCAATTCATCACATTCCATGGATCCAACCAATACTTTTTAAAATTTCACCTGTACTGATTTTTCTCTTGTCATTATTCCCTAAGCAATGTAGTATAACAGTTATTTACCTACAGCATTTACACTGTATTATAAGTATTATTATAAGTAGTCTTTATGTACTTGAGTTTTTATGCCTACCATATCCAAATGATAGGGTTATTGGATAATGGTGTACTGTTATGACTCTTGAAGTTAGTCACAGCATGAGACCAAGGAAATAAGCAAGTGTTATAAACCAGAACTTTTCCATGCTCCAACCTCTCCTTTGAAAAGCCAAATATTAAACATTATGAGCACCTCACTAGCATATCCACAAGAAGGTACTAGGTGATCAGTCAGAGATTTCTGGAGGTTTGTTTTGTCTTCTTTTCAAATCAGGTTTTATCTGCGTAAAATTTCCTTCATGCGAGAAATTGAGCTCCACTATATCGCTACTCTCTGGCCACATCTGCCAAGTAGACTTGATGCTGCTTATGAATTTACTACTGAAGATGAGGTCAGGTTTTTCAAAGGTAATGCTTCTGGTTATTTTCCTCTGTTTTTATAAATTAAATTTTCATTCAATTTGTGGGTGAAATAAAAAGGTACTAGCTATAGTCTCTCCATGGACTTATGAAAATCTAGCAGTATAGCCAACAAAATCAATGGGAGCTCATAAGCCTAGTTAAAAAGTAATGTGCATGTTCATGGTAAATACAAAGTAAATGACTGGAGCTAGAACTCTAGGCCATTTTAAGAACCTGAGCTTGTATGTTTTCCATGCAAAACTCCCTACATTTTTCTAGGAGTGCTCAGTAATAGCATTGAGAGCCATGGGCCAACCTTATGTGGAGTGAAACCGAAAGATTTTGTTTATTTCATATCCTAGATGCTGTTTCAATATGATTCAACTTAAGAGAAAGGGAGATGAACTCTAGATAGCAGATAAGAGTCCTGCCAACTTACCTTTAGAACATGGGCCTCAGACCATTTGGCATCACCAGGCAATACAGAATCTCAGCCAGGTGTGGAGGCCCACATCTGTAATATCAACATGTGAACAACAGAGGCAGGAAGACCTTACATGCCTATATTACAAGATCCTGCTTAAAATGAGAGAGAGAAATGGAGGAGAGGGGAAGAGAAAAGGAGGGGGGGGGAGAAAAAGACCATTAAAGTAAGACAAATAGCAAATGCAGTTCTATTTTATAGATAAGTAAAGAAAGACATGTTACACACATTAGAGCTGTGGATAACCCTAAACCAGGGTTCTTTCCATGCATGTCAATCTCTACAATACTATGCTTGAACTTTGTTAGGAGAAACCCATCATCTGCCCAGTACCATCCTGGTAATGACTGTCTCAAAACAAACAAACAAAATAAAAACCAACAACAGAAACAACAGAATCTCAAGTTCCATTCCATAACTTGTTTGACAGAATCTAAATTTTAACAAATATTCTAGGTAATTTATGGATAGGCTGAAGTATAAGAAGTCCTAAAATACTGTGAACTGAATAGGGCAAAACTCTGTGATTCAACTAGTATGAAAGTGTACCGTGCTTCTGGCTTTGATTATTATACCAAACAACAAGTATCTTTGCAAATATGTGTTCAGTATGTGCCGAAAAAATATTGAGACACTTGAGCCAACACTCAAAGCTACGAACTGAATTTTTAGCCTTCATATCACAATATTAAATAAAATCTTATAATACAGCATTTCAAGTTGCCTTTTCATGAGTGCTGAAATGAGTATATCTGTAAATAAAAGCAATCATGGCTTTGGGACATGAGACCAGTTTCATGTGTTATTGGGCTCACTGGCTAAACAAATGGACTGTAGACATGGCACAAATCAACATATTTGGAACTATATACTTAGCAGTGATCTGAATTCAGAGTTGAACTTGAGTTGTTATATGAAGTGAATCATTTTAGTGCTCTGCCTTTGAAGATGCCATTGGTGTGAAAATCCACTTGAATTTGGTATTAAGTAGGTAGCATGAAAACTCTAGCCATGTGAGCATCTGACTTTGGGGGGGAAAGCCTTCAAATAAAAAACAAAAAATATCATTTTTGTAGCTTATTGCAGATTAGAATCACCTAGAATACATCAAAAACTATTCATGGGGGCTGGGGAGATAGCTTATCAGTTAAGTGCTTGCCTGTGAGGCCTAAGGACCCCAGTTCGAGACTCGATTTCCCAGGACTCACATTAGCCAGATGCACAAGGGGGCACACGAGTCTGGCATTTATTTGCAGTGGCAGGAGGCCCTGGTGTGCCCATTCTCTCTCTCTCTCTCTCTCTCTCTCTCTCTCTCTCTCTCTCTCTCTCTCTCTCCCTATCTCCCCCCCCCTCCCGCTTCTCTCTCTGTCTGTCTCTCTCAAATAAATAAATATTCATCGAAGCCAGGCTTAGTGGCTTATGTCTATAATTCCAGCACATGGTAGGCTAAGGCAAGAAGATTGCTACAACTTTGAGGCTAGACTGGTCTACAAAAAGGAGTTCATTTAATTGGTCTAGGATAGGGCCTTAGTATCATTATTTAAAAAACAAAACAGAACAAAAACTCCCTAAATGGTTCCAATCTGTAGCCAGGCTGCATGTCATAGCTGGAAATGTAGCTGTGTGTTAGCACTCTGAACAATTATCTTCATCCTGTGGCTTTTGACTGACAGGAAGTAGATATTGGGCTGTTCAGGGAGAGACTCCACTGGCCGGCTACCCCAGGAGCATCCACCACTCCTTTGGCTTCTCAAGACAAGTGAAGCATATCGATGCTGCAGTTTATCATGAAGATACTGGAAAAACTTACTTCTTCACTGATAACATGTACTGGAGGTAAAGACTTGCACAAACAAAAAAAAAAAAGTTAGAGTACTAGTGGTTTTGGTACAGAAGAATAACCAACCATATGACTTTCCAATGACGTTGGCCAGCTGCCTATTCTGTGCCACTGAGCATCCATTTAGCCCACTGACGGATCATTATGACATAATGCTTAGCTGCGAATCCTATGAGCATGTGGTATTCTGCATTTTGAAAATATGTAAGAGTGGGGCCTTCTCCTTCATGAGCTATTTTGATCTCAAGGGACTTCCATTCACATACCCTCTTAGGGCACAGTGAAAAATTTACTGGATTTAAGACAGAACTTGTAAATCTTTTCATACACCAAACAGTCTACCTTTCCTCATCCAACTCCTCATTTTAAAATGTCTAGGATTAAAAGTTCTTAATTAAATCTATGCTGCATTTCTTGTAAATACTGTAAGACGTCTGTGTGCTTGGCCAAAGGGTCTGATGCTCCTAATCACTTTGACCAGGTATGATGAATATCAACAGTCCATGGATGCAGGCTACCCCAAATTTACAGCACACGACTTTCCTGGAATTGTTCGCAAGGTTGATGCAGTTTTTGAGAAACAAGGTAAGTGAATATAAAAAGTATTTCATTCATTTTGTTGCCATAGTAACAGTATCAATATTGTTGCTTGGAACAACAGGATGCAGGGTACTTAAGCATTTAACCTAATCCTGCAAGCTGCTTGTACAATGTAATAAGTATCTCTTTGTTTCATTTTTAGGATTTTTCTATTTCTTTCATGGAGCAAAACAATATAAATTTAATCTTCAACAAAAGAGAATTGAGTCTTATGCCAAAGCCAACAGGTGGTTCAACTGCTAAAAATATCAACAAACTCTTACAAAGTTAAGGGGAAAATATACTTTGTGAACCCAAGGGAGTTTTTTTGTAGTAGTTTTTTGTATCTTATTCAATGTCTAGAACCATTGACAAAGCATAACTATTAAGTATAAATTAATTTATATCTCATTTTGCATAATTTTATAATGTATAATATAATGTTTTATGTAATGATATAATTTCATGCCACAAATGACAGCTGCAGAGGGTCAAGTTCATCATTTGTGATTCATATCAACCAGTATTGAAGAGATTATTTGCACATTATATCACTCTGTCGCTGACCCTGGAGATCAGACTCAAGGAGAAATAGCTCCTTGAGAGAAAGAGAAAGAGAAGAAGGGGAGTGAGAAGTGAAGGAGAGCCAGGAGACATAAGTCTTCACCAGAGTAAAAGCAAGTCTATGATGCAAGAGCAGATATTCAAAAGACAAATCATTATTTTTGTACTTGTTTTGTTTTGGTTTTTGTCAGGATCTTATTATATAAACCCAAGTTGGAATTTACTATGAAATCCAGACTGGTTTTAGATGCACAATTCTCCTACCTCTGATTCCCTAGTGCTGGGATTATAAGTATGTGCCACCATGTCTTAGCTGAGACAATTTTTCTTGTACAAAATAACCTAATAATGGTACCAAACTGACTGTATTTGCTGACTACAAAACTAATTAATAAGAAATTTAAAAAAATAAAATATTTGATATTTGAAATAAAAATGTCTTGTTTCTAATGTTTTATGAGCTTTTAAAATATTTATTATATTTTTATTGCCTGATTATGAAGCCACACTTGTAGAGATTAATTTTCAACTTGGAAATGAAAGATAATACAAAAAATACTCATATGAGAAATTAGTATATACAAAAATTTCAAATTTCTACATTCTTGTGACATTTATGTTACATCAGCTCCCCTTATCCCGGACAAAAAGTCCACATATGCTTTATAGGAAAATTATTGGAGGCATGTCAAAATAGTCTAAGTGCTTCTGAGCACAGGGTAGGTCACATTTCCCCAAAGTTCTAATCTTTGCTAACGCAAGAGGATGGAGGTTGTGGGCAGGGAGCAGGTGGTATGAAGAAGTGATAAAAACTCACTGCTGATAGAATATCTCAACTTCCCTGTAGCAGCATGTCCGAAAGAGTTTCCACAGATGTAACAAACCAGAATCACTGGCTACTGCTCCAATCAGTCATCCCAAAATTCAGTAGTTTTGCTCACATAAGAAATAAGCTTTTGCTCTGCTAAGCCACAAAGAATTTAGATTTTGTTCATGCTGCATGTATTTTGTCTAAATAAGTATTACTTAGTTTCCTCACAAACAATGTGAGAAGTTAGGAGAAGTTAGGAAGGTAGGAGGCCATCAAGATTTATGACTAGTTCACAAGATACTCGTGGAGATTTTCAAGCTTAAAAACTACATAAAGAAACTACATAAAGACAAACAAATATTTTATGTAATGTTAAATATCCTTAGCCATCTCTTTGAGATACATAATGTAATTTTATTCAGCTGTAGATAAAAATAAATTTTGCAGGAAAATGGATGAAACTGGAAATGATTATACTCTGTGAGATAACCACGGCCCAGAAAGACAAAATTTGCATATTGTCTTGCATTTTTAATGTTTCTATGTATCTAGGAGATGTAACAGTGAGATTAGACAGGAGAACAGGAGAGGGGGAAAAAAGAGATGTCACAGATCAGGAGGCCACAGGGACAATTGTAATATGAAAGCAGACAGAAGACTATGATGCAGGGAAGGCATGAGAGAAGAAGAGCAAAAGGGAAATGAAAAATAAAATTTGTTTGAAAAATACCATAACAAAACATAATTTTCTGTATGCTAATAAAAAAAAAGGGTGGAGAGGTTGCTTAGTGGTTAAGGTGCTTCTTGCGAAGCCTAAGGACCCAGGTTCAATTCCCCAGTACCCACATAAGTCAGAGGCACATGGTGGTACATGCATCTGGAGTTCATTTGCAATGAATAGAGGCATTGCATTCTCTCTCTTTCTTTCACAAATAAATACTTAAAAAATAAAAGAAACAAGAAAGGACCTAAATCATCTTGTAAACACCTACTGTTATGGAAATGACCTAGCTTCTACCTGTGGCCCTGGGTGAAGATGATGTTTCGAGCCCCACTTTCCCAAAGAAGTTCAAAGTTCAATAGACTTAAGTCACCTTGAATCATGTTCCAAGTCCTATATAAACCATGCAAGGTCCTTCTCTCACTGTGCCATTTCTCCCCTATCCTCCCTAAGCACCTGTAAAAATTTCCTCCTCTTACTGTGGGTTGTAAAGCCTCTTTCTCTTTTGCTTCATATCCTGCCAGTCTCTCCTAGCATTCAAATAAAATCTTGGGCCATCAGTCTCATTCCTCTATTTTAAACCCTGAACCTGACAATATTCAACTTACAGTTTGAAGGGGAAGTCTGTCATGGTGTGGAAAGAATCACAGGAGCACGCAGCCTCATCACGTTACCACCTCTGCATGGAGGAAGAAGAGAATAGAATGACTTCAGTGAAGCTGGACCACAAAACCTGTGCTGGTTAGGCCCTGGTTGTCAACTTGACAGGATTTAGAATCACCATGGAAATAAGTCTGTGCCCATGTCAGTGAGGGATTTTCTAGATTAGATTAGCTGAAGTAGGAAGAACCCACTCTTAACTGTGGATGCTACCATCCCCTGGTCTGGGTTCCTGAACTGCGTACAAAGAGAGGGCTGGCTGAACAGCAGCAGTAGTCACTCTGCTCTGCTTCCTCAGTGCTGGGCTGAATGTGATCAGCTCCTACTTCCCAATGCCTTCTCCACCATGGTGGACTGTGACATGGAACCAGAAGCCTAAATGAACTTTCCCTCCCTTAAACTGATTTTCTTAGATATTTTGTTCCAGAAAAGAGAAGTTGACTAATACAAACCTCCAGGCTCACCCTGCGTGACACACTTCCTCAAGCAAAGCTCTGCCTCCTAAAGGTTACACAACCTTCCAGATCAGTGCCATCATCTGGGGATTAAACATTCAAACACTTCATTCAAACCACTACAAGCCATAAATACCAATAAATACCAAAACTCCATTATTTCAGGAAAATTAATAAAACTATTATCATGTTAAGTGAAATAAGCCAGACTCAGTAAAGCAATTATCACATTTTTTCATATGTGGTCTACCTGTCTGTCTATGTATATATGGAAGATGTGAAAGCAGAAGGAGAATACTATGGAAGGAAGGAGTGAGGAATAAGAGAGACTAATAGAGGTAGAAGAAAAATATCACATGTTTTCTCTCATTTGAGGGATCTAGGATATATATACACATGCATATGGGATACACACACACATTTGTGTGTGTGTGTGTGTGTGTGTGTGTGTGTGTGTGTGTGTAAACAAAAAAAAGAATTATTTGTGAATGAGGAAGGGGACTATCCGGGGGGGGGAGGGAGGACAAGAGAGGGTAACAGGAGGTATGCAAGGAAAGGATAATGATATAAGTATATGAAAGTATCATAGTAAAATCCATTATTTTGACCTCTAAGAAATTCAAGTGTGTGTATGTGTGCATGTGTTATACATATATGCAAATAAACTATCCCTCAAAATAGACCCGTGGTCATTTATGAGGTTAACTGCACTAGGGAAGGAGGAAGACTCAGACTTTATAAGGACAGTTGGATATCAAACCAGGCACTAGTATCATAAGTCTCAAAATAGCAACTTAGAAGAGAAACTTACAAAGGTAAATGATAGGGTTTAAGCTCAAAGCCATCTAACACTCCACACAAGTCCTGTGGTTTTCTTCCCCCTTGGCCAAAACTCCCCTACTGGTTCCCTAACTTATAGAGTAGGACCCTCATGACATGAAGAACCCAAGACAGTCCATGTATTATTTGGTCAAGATAGCAGGTATGAAACAGTGGTAGGGAATATCTTGGAAATTTTTTGTATTCTAATGATACACTACCAGAGACTTAAAAGCCAAAAAAGTAGGTGGTCCCAGCATAATTCATCGAATTAATCCTTGAAATTCTTACATAAAGCAAATGGATCATAGTTGGTGAAAACTTTCCTAGTTAATACCTACCATTACACATGACTTTGTCAAGCACAAGTTCATTGCCACACCAAACCAACACAGCCTCAGAAACTTGATACAGAATAACATGGGAGGCATGTGTGAAGATTTCCTTTATTATCAATGGACCACAGAAGATGCACTGAAAACTAGGTTTGCTTGTTTATATTTTTCTTGAATTTTATTCAAAGCTCTTCTTTTAGATTGAACCTCAACCCTCATTATAAGAGAAAGAAGCCCCTCCTCTTTTCTAGACATGGGACATATGCCTCAAAGAGGCAACATAGTGGACAAAGAATTGTCATGCAGAACTCTAAGGTTTGCTCTGCCCCTCAACTTCATGTTCTTAGGAAAATGATCTTGTCCATCTGACTCTTAGTTTCCCTTCTGAGGCAAAGGGAAAATTGCACTAACTCTAGGATCGTCTTGGGGATGGACAAGGTCAACCACTTGGCCTAATGCCTGTCATGTCAAAAATATTCATGTCTAGAGGGTCTTACACTATTTCTAGAGGGTCTTGCATTATTTCAAGGCCAGGATTTATTTAAATTAATTCTCTTCTGCCCAACAAGCTTCTTTCAAAGTAAAACAGTACTACATCAGTGATTAACCCAGCCAGGCACCCTAATCCAAATCGGTCACACATCTGCAACATCATATAGCATTATTTCGCACATTTACCTTCTGTTGCTATTGCTGTTGTCACATCAGGTCACAGTTGACCCAGGATTGTATGTTTATGGGGAGTGTTAAAATTGAAGTCATTGAATGTTGGACTGGATAGCTCCCATGTATCCTCAAAAATTGGATCACCCATATGAAATATGTTGTTGTTAATAATAATAATCATCATCATCATCATCATCATCATCATCATCATCATCAAAGGAAGGTCAAAAAATTTTAATTGGATTGCCTGGTATGGTAGTTTGAACAGAAAATGTCCCCTATAACCTCTTGTGCTTGGAAGGCTTGGGCTGGTGGAAATTTGGGAGTTGGAGACTTGTTGGAAGAGGTATGAACTGCTGGTGGACCTTGAGGACTCAGCCCAGTGGGTGTTTAGAGCAAGCTCACTTGGGCTGCTTCCCTCCCTTGCTACGGTGAAAACAACATACTCAGTGCTGTGCTCTGCCAGGTCTTCCCTGCCATGATGGAAGTTCCCCTCAAGACTAAGCTGAAATAAACCCTTTGGTCATATAAGTCTAGTGCTTTCTTCTAGCAATAAGAAGGCAACTGCTACCTCTGGGACTGGGGAGCTGCTGTGCAGTCTTTAGTTCTAATCATCACAGGTTGTGATGGGCTCATTCTGTGTAAACCGCATCAGTGCAGCAAAAGCCAGCGAGAGCTGCGGGTGCCTTCAGAGCAGGCAAACACAGGTCAAAAGAAGTAGACAGATTCACAAAATCATCAGAGAGAACACAACCTCAGCTAATGACATAAGCTGAAGGCAAGATCAAGTGTCGTGAATAAGAGAAAAAGAAAAGTGTGTCAAAACTAAGATTAAAAAATACTGGGAGAGAGCCAGAGTGTAAGCCAAAAGATTGGCTTAGGAAAGGCGGTTTGTTGGGCACAGTGCAAGAGGGTGGTGGGCTAACGGTAACCAGTGTACTACCTGCTACTAAAAGGTCTGTTGACGAACACATAAGTCATAGTATTTGCACATCAGCTGGCAGTCCTGAGTAGTATCTTTCCACCTGTTAGCTACCTGACCTTGAGTTTATTCCTTGGTTTCTTTGACTTTAAATCTTGATATTGTTGGGTTGTTTTAAGGATTACAAACAATGTGCATTTATAACCTAAGATACACTAAAAGCTCTGTCCTAGGAGCTTCACTCTTCCTTAAAGATGGGGTAGATATTTCTGCTTGTTTAGCTCTATACATATCCAGTAAATTTCACAGGTAACAAATTTCCTAAGACATACTCAATTCATTGCCCAAGTCATTAATTTCTTTCAGATACGATGGCTGAAAACACAGTAAGTTTGCATACCAACATTGCCCCTATGAGGTGTGTCCTTTGATGTTCAGCCAATTATAAGCATAACTCTCATTACTACACAATACAGGATGTGCCAACACCAATAAAGTTATGATTCAAACAAATATGAGGCATTTCAGAACATGTGAAATCAGTGCCTAAAGGCAATATTATGGATATACCCAGCCAACAAGTTTTCTTTGTGAAGGATTTTGTAGTAATCTCACTCTTGGTTGAAGAATCTGCTTCTTTCTTTTCTTTTCTTATAGATGGTAAAGAATACCAGGGGCATCCAAGATCCATACAATACAATAAGAGAAAATAGACAACTGCTTACCTTGAAATGAGTTACATCTGCTAAGGCCCAGGAGACATTGCAGAGGAAGTGGCAATTTTAACACAAGTATTGCTCTCACTGCTAGCCAGACAACCAGCTCCAGAAAAATGGCAGCAGATATTGTGGACACTCCGAACTCATCAAAGCACAACTCCAAAGGCTACAGAGAACTCAACACTAAATCAGACTTCTAACACACCTGCCAAAGCTCTGGAAACACTGCAAAGAGGGGAAGAAAGACTGTGGGTAGGAATATCCTGAGACAGTCCCCCTCCACAGAGACTGACTAAAGCCTTCATGATTCCATAGTGTATACGAATAATCCCATGACAAGGGCCCTTAGAGAAATGGGGCCAGGGAAGAGGGAAGATAAGTATAAACCTTTAAAAGTAAAAATTAAATAAATTGATAAATAAAAGATTTGGGGTTAAAATGAAAAGGGCATTTGGTCCTCGCAAGAAGCATACACAATAACACAGAAGGGAGCTCATCTACATCCTGTTTTCATCAGTGAAAAATAGTGCTATGATGAAATCCTGTACTAGCTCCAGTCCACCTGACTTCATCTGACTCTGGTTGTCTGCTACGTTGCCTGATTGTCATGCCAGAAGCCATTTCACTCTGTTGTGGCTATGCTAAGTTACAAGCTGGCTTGGCTGCCCCGGTTCCTATCCAGGTGTCTCTCCAGTTCTGGCTCAGAGATCTCAAAGTCCCCCAGTTTCTGGATATCTTGTCTGATCTAGTCTACCTGTAGCACACCAGTAGATAGTATTGAAAATGTGATTCCTATACACTAGCTAAGTTGATATCTTATTAATTTGAATTTTATACTTCAGAGAAGGTAGAATCAATTTATCTTTCCTGGGAGTAAAATGCATTTCAAGCATTTCAGGGGCCTGTCTTTTAAGAAGGAAAGCAGTTATTGCAGACATTCTGCATTGCTATGTAAAAGAGCACTGTACTTGACTGAGGCAGGGAAGGGAAACATGATTCATGCGCAAGCCTGAGTGAAGAGAAGAGGAATTTGAAATCGTTCCATTATAAGTCTCACTGTAGCTTCTGAATTTTGAAAAGCAAAGAAGGAAGTAGTAGAACATTTAGTCAACAAGTAGTTGGTTGATCTCAGGTTTATAATTCTTTTTTTTCTTTTTTTTTTTTTTTACCCTTTTTATCAGTTATGTTCATACTCCTCCCTGTCCTGAGAAGTTGCTATGACTTTATCATTCATCCTGAAATGGAGAATGAGTGAACACCAAAGGTTCTTTCATTTACACCTTCCTTCTCCAACTTCTCTATGCCAACCTGTTTTTACAATATAGGGCCAGCAGAAACCTTCAAAGTCTGTGATCCAAGTCATACTCAAAAAACTGGAGTACTTTGCATTATCTTCGTCAATAGCAATTCCAACAGGTAGATTTGGATTTTCTTTCTATTAATCTGCTTAATCCCTATCTGGATATGTTTCAGTTTAAAATGTGTTCCTTTTAAAGAAAAGCACACGGATTGTGAAATATCTAAATATTTAGCATTTTATCAGGCATCTCGATGACTTCCTAGAAAATAAACAAACAAGAATTATCCGCCACTTCTTTTTTCCGCTTTAGTACACAGAAACCTCTTCCTGGAGATTAATCATTCTTTCAAGTTTGGTAGGTTAAGGGTAATTACTGGTACAGGCTCTATCATCTTCACAGTGAATTTCTATGAATATGCTTGCCGTCATTCAGATAAAAAATAACACACCCATGAATCACACAGCTGCTGATCTAAATACTGGCTCCCTATAAAAGAGTGGCCACTAGACGGTAGAGATAGAAGCCAGGAGGTAGACCTGCATTGCTTGTTCCAGGGGACGGCAGTCAGAATGAAGCATCTAGCCATCCTTGGGCTGTTGTACCTGCCAGTATTTTCAGCATATCCTCTGCATGGGACCCTGATGAAGGAAGACACAAGCATGGATCTTGCTCAGGTATTCAGTGGTGGTCTCTCAGCTGCCAGGCAGCCTGAGTAAAGGGATAACTGTGGTCACTTGGTCTTCCAGCATGAAGAAGATATATTGGTTAGGAATTACTGTGTTGGAATGGTATAGCCCAGGACAGTACCAAAGTGCTAACAGTGGAGATTCCATTAGTTTGCATAGAAAAGGAGAGAAAAGCACAGGAAGTAGAAATAATTACTCAAGGTTAGGACAAACAGGGGAAACAGCCTTGGAATAAATGAAAAGAACAAATGGAAAATAAATAAAACTTCTCTTGTATTAGAATTATGTTAGGCAAAATAATGGAGGAAGGGGAATGTGCTAATTTTGATCTCCAAAAACATCAAGAAATGATATTTACATTATCATTTGTCTGTGTGGACAAATTTATCTTACCTCAGTCTATATTAACAATGAAAGATGGAAATGTAAAATATATTTACTCCAACTAGTTACACAATTATGTAAAGTTCTTTACTTGGCTAGCATTCTAAATTACAATGAGTTAATGAAATAAGACATCTTAGCAAAACCTAAATTAAGTACAATACCTACTTTTGCCTAAATAACTAAGGAATAATTAAAATAGATTTGGAGCTTAGAGTGAATGGTTAAAAATGAAAATAATTACTTACAAACTATACTTATGCCATTAGCAATACCTAGAAAAGTACTACAACCTTGCAAAAGATGTGAAACAAGTTTTCAGAAGAAAGGATAGCAGTTCTGTTGTCAAAAAAATCCAAGAAATGCAGAAGTTCCTTGGGTTGAAGATGACAGGAAAGCTCGACTCCAGCACTATGGAGATAATCAGTAAACCCAGGTGTGGTGTCCCCGACGTTGGTCACTTCACTACCTTTCCTGGCAAGCCAAAATGGTGGAAAACCCAGCTAACTTACAGGTAATGAATAAGTTCAAGGGACTCACATACTATTGAAATTGTATGAGCTATGCCCCAGCAACAAAGACTACCTTCTTTAATGCTTTTCCCCAGGATTGTGAATTACACACCGGATCTGTCAAGAGAGGCTGTTGATGCTGCCATTGGGAAAGCTCTGAGAGTCTGGGAGGAGGTGACTCCCCTCACATTCTCCAGGATCTATGAAGAAGAGGCTGACATAATGGTCTCCTTTGAAATTGGAGGTAATGAAATAATATATCCATTTATTTGGTGTTCAGACCAGTTCAGGTCATTACACCGGGTAATTTGTAAACAACAGAAACATGTTGCTCAGAGTCTAAAAACTGGAAAATCCAAAATGAAGGTGCTGGCAGGTTTGGAGTTGGTGAGGGTCTGTTCTGAAGTAACACTCTGTGTTCTCCCATGGCAGAAGCAACCAGGAGAATCTCTCTAGCCTCTTTTATCTCAGATTTCATCTCAATATTATGTGAGCCTCTTGGACTCATTGCCTAAAAATATTCCTGTTCATAAAGCTTCATAACCTAGTTACCTTCTAAAGTCCCCACCTTTTAATTCTGTCACACTGGAGATTCAGTTTCAACATCTAGATTCTGAGAAGATGCCAATATTCAGACCCTAGCTTCTAGTATTGTCTAACTGGGAAAGGGCAGAAGAAATTCTGAGTAGCTAACCTATAGCTCAATGAATTTGTTTCCTCTCAGAGCATGAAGACTTTTACCCTTTTGATGGACCAGGTCAGAGTCTGGCTCATGCCTACCCACCTGGACCTGGCTTTTATGGAGACATTCACTTTGATGATGATGAAAAATGGACAGAGGATACATCAGGTATGGCATGAGCCTCTCAAGAGAGTTTCAGAAATAATGTCTACTATCTCAGAATAACTTAACTATCCAGAATTATTCATGAATGTAATAACCTAAGAGCTGAAGTTTCTGGTTTACTATGATAGCCACAAGATCTCTTCATTTAATCATCACTGAAGAATTATATAAAAAGTCTGCACTGCCTTCTTTATGACCCCTCCCCAAGTATAATATTGTAAATATCATTGATTTATAGTTCCTCAATTCATGGTCTTATTGAGGATTAAAGTCTATCATGAGGAATCATCTTTTACTTCTTAATTATAAATGATTAGCATATAATGAATTCCATTGAATTGGTTGAGACCCTAACATTTGCCCTTGGAGTTTATTCCCTTCCTCTCATTTCTCTGATTTTCTCCTAAACAAAAAGACAAGGAGAAAAATGTTAGTTTCACATAGCAAATAAAACATGTCATTATTTCTTGCTTGAGAGCTTTTAGCCCCTTGAATTTTTCCTGAAAGACTTTGAATCTCAACACAATGATTGAAATTAACTGTGTGCTATTTGACACTTTCCAAGCCATTAGGCTTCTAAGGCTTGGATACAGACTCACTGTGTCTGAGATTGGTTTAGGGTCTTTCACACAGAATGGCTTTACCAAGTGCACAGAGCTGGTTCATGCTGTATGAAGTGATTACTTTTACTTGAACAACTGTTCTTTTCTTGCAATTGCTTGATGCCTTTGTTAGGCAGCGAGTAGTAGTAATAGAAAACTCTAGTATAAGGAAAAGCTGAATCCATCTGAATTGAGTTGCAAAATGATTGACATTGGGCATATTTTATACTGAAGATTGAACATATCTAAGTAACCACAGTTTTGTTTGGTTAGAGTTAGAAGGACAAATAAATCCTTTGTGACTAATTTAAATAAGTTGAAACTACTTTGTTACTAAGTTGTAACAGTGATATCTGATTTTAGACAATGAGGATTTATATTTATCGATTGCTATTAATCTTAGTCTCTTCAAAGCAACATCATTTTGGAAATAATGTTTAACACTTGATATAAGAAAAGTGATCTAGTTTTTCTGACCAAGGAGAAACCTCCAGAGGCAAAAAATAAAAATGGGCTTGGGATGGAGAGATGACTTAATGGTTAAGGCACTTGCTTGTGAAGCCTAAGAACCCAGGTTTGACTCCCCTGTACCCACATAAGCCAGATGCCCAAGGTGGCACATGCATCTGAGGTTTGTTTGCAGTGGTTAGAGGCCCTGATGCACCCATATTCCCTCTCACTCTCTCTCTCTCTCATTCTCTCTCTGTGCCTATTTCTCTCTCTCTCTCTCAAATAAATAAAATATTCAAAGGAAATAAAAATAATCATCTTTTATAATGTCTGAATTCAAGTCAATCTTGACTCTCTTTAAAGCATGGATTTTAAAAAAAAGACAATGTATAACTCCAAGCATGACCTATATGGTTTGCATGTGATCTGTGAGCATATTTATGGACTCTGGATATTTTTTTTTCAAACAGGAATCAATTTATTCCTGGTTGCGGCTCATGAACTTGGCCATTCCCTGGGTCTCTTTCACTCAACCAACACTGAAGCTTTGATGTACCCAGTCTACAATTTGTCTCAGGACATGTCTGTGTTCCACCTTTCTCAAGACGATATTGATGGCATTCAGTCCCTCTATGGTGAGCAATGATGAACACAAGACCTGTGCATGTCCAGTCTTTGTGAGGAACATAGTAGAGTAATGTTCTTTCAGGAAAGCATTACAGTGCTGTGTAATGTTTCATATGGAAACACAAGACAGTTTGGAAAGGGTGTAGAGTCATCCCTTCTCTCTTAATATTTGCTTCCCATTACCTGTTCCCTTTAGGACCTCCCCCACCCATGGAATATGCCCCTCCAGGACCCATGATGCCAACTAAGTGCAATCCTGCTCTGTCCTTTGATGCCATCTGCAGCCTGCGAGGCGAGCTCCTGTTCTTTAAAGACAGGTCGGATAAGAAAATTCCATTGTCCTATGGACCCTTGTAATAGATAATGCTTGGAAAGGAGATAGCTTGTCACTGAAGTGTTTACCTTGCAAAAGTGAGAACCTGAACTTTATCCCAAGAACCCCTGTAAGAATGGCAGGCTGGGTAGCACAGTCCTCTAATCCCAGTGCTGGGAAGCAGGAGACAGGAGGATCCCTGAGCTTGCTGGCCAGCCAGTCTGTTCTAATTGGCAAGTTTCAAGCCAATGAAAGAACTTGTCTACAAAAAAAGGGATGGACAGACTGAGAAAGGACAACTCAAGCTGTCCTCTGGCCTCTGGCCTCCACAGGCATATACACAAACACACACACACACACACACACACACACACACACACAAAATGAAGGAAAAATAAACATAAACTCGAGATTTAAAATAATGAATTTCTGGTACATTTTGAAGTAATTCAGATCTGATTTTTATTGCATTTTAACACCTGCTTAGAGTTGCCCACTTTATTTATTTATTTATTTATTTATTTATTTATTTATTTATTTATTTACATATATGTGGGTTATATGCATGCCAGGGTCTCATGCCACTGCAAATGAATGTCCATCTGGCATTATGTGGGTGCCTGGAGAATTGAACCTGGGCCAACAGGCTTTGCAAGTATGCACATATAACCACTGAGCAATCTCCCCAACCCCAAGATCATCTCTTTAGAGAAGATGATTTGTGGTCAGTAGAATGTAAGAGTCATAAATGCAGGGAGAAGTTTATTTACTTTTTCACTTTTTAAATATCACAAGTGATAAATTTCTATGAAAGCTGGTAAAATTTTATAAAAAGATCTTTGGAACTCTTGACTTGACATTACTATTGTTTTAAGTAATGTTAGGATAAGTGATATATGTTTATGCACAATACTTGAAAATACCAAAAGATAGTTATAAGAAAATCCTTCCTATTTCTGGCCTGCCATCCCCTAATTCCTGCCCTCCATGCATCCTCTGATGTCAATCCCCTTTACCAAAGAGTTCTAGTCACAGGTATAAAGAGCTACGTGACATTTTAAGAAAGTATTAATGGGCATAATATATGCAAGGTTTAACAAATATTTGAATGTCATCAATCTCAATAATCATGCTGGAATTGGTTAACATTCCTTCCACCAATCTCATGACTCTGGAATCACATGCAAAGCAATACAGATATCTGCAAATGGGGAGATTAACATCTCCTGAGAGACTTTGTTCCTTTGCTCAAATCTATGTCCCTGAGTTTATTATTTAAAGGAAAAAGATAATTTCATATTTTTATATATTACAGATATTTTTGGCGCAGATCCCGCTGGAATACCCAACCTGAACTTAATTTAATTTCAGCATTTTGGCCCTCTCTTCCATCAGACTTAGATGCTGCTTATGAAGTTAATAGCAAGGATACTGTTTTCCTTTTTAAAGGTAAGTACTACACAACAATTTTAATTTATTAAAATAAAGCCAGGCTGGAGAGATGGTTTAGCCATTAAGGCAACTTGCCTGTGAAGCCTAAGGACCCAGGTTTGATTTCCCCAGTACCCGCATAAGACAGATGCACATTGTGGCTCATGCATCTGGAGCTGGCTTGCAGTAGCCAGGGGCTCTGGTGCACCCATTCGCTCTCTCTTTCTCCCTCTTTCTCTCTCTATTTCCCTCTTTCTCTACAAATATGACATTTTTTAATCAAAAGATTTGTCATGGAATGTAACATAATAAATTTATGTGGAAGAATAAAGGCCAATTATATCCAGAATACTTCTGAGGAATAACTGGACAGGGCCACCTATCCAATTATGTGGGTAAAGACTGAGAAAGTAACCCTGCAGTCGCACTGTAGAAGAAGCTCATTTACCAATGGTGCTTTCATGCCTGGTGGAGCCTCCAACTTCTAACTGCTCTTTCAGGTTGTTCTAGTGGAAAATGATACTCGAGTTTCTTCTACTTCTTGGGTTAATTTTGTTAATGCATTTTTGTAGGAGTTAGCCAATTTTACCTATTTTTAAATCACTTGGTACCAAGCTACAAAGCATCAGTTTGTTGTGATTGTTATATGTTTTCTTCTCCCTTTATTCTTCATATTGAATATTTTTGCCTCTGTTTCTCTAACAGTCTCATAAAATATGGGATAACTTTACAATTATTATTCAAGAACCTAACTTTTGGCTTTGTTGATCATTGTGTGTCTGGGAGGATGCTTGGGATCTAACTTGTGGCTCTTATACATGCTAGACAAATACTCCATCACTGAGAAACATTCAGTACCCTCTATTTCATTTTATTACCTATTTGATTGATTTTTAACTATATAATTATTGCCTTAATTTATTTGTTTCCATTGGATTTATTTATTCTAACTTAACATTTTTGCCTTATGAACTTACAACCTTTTTTCTAGTATAAAAAGTTATATTTAGTGCCCTTTTGTCCCTTCTCATGCAACTTTGATATGTAATATGTCTTATTCACTTTTAAGGTTTCATTCTCATTTTGCTCCTTGCCTTACTGTTTTTGAGAATATTTCACTGTCTAATTGAATAGGAACTTTAAAAACATTTATTCCTACCAATCTCATTTTGTGAATTTTGAGATAATGTGAAATTACCTTAGAAACTATAAAGGATTGTGTAATTAAAATGTGGCTCTTATACATGAACATTTCTAAAATTTGCTTATCACATGTTAGTCATTGGGGTCAATGGTATAGAAATAAGGGGTTCATATTCCAGAGAGCAGCAGAGATGGATCTGTCAGTATACCATATGCTGAACTGAGAGAGGAAGGGTGTCATGAGAAACCCACACCCATATCCAGGGCTTGCAAAGATCCTGAGATAAGGCAACATTAGGATGAGACTTGAAGGAGAACTTTGCTGTGCATAGATGGGCTGAGTATGTAGAGGAACAGAAATTCACTAACACAGAAGGAAGTGTATATACAAAGCTAAGAGTATATCTGGAGCTACTAAAATAGATATAAGTCATTCAGCTCAGAGGAAGCAAGAGAGATACAATAGCACAGCATTTTGTTAGTTAAACTGGTAATGGAATGGAGGTTTGGGATGGAGATGCTGCAACAGAGTAAGGACAGAAAGACTGATATTGTCAATTGTGCCAATTCACTTGCCTTTGAGTGGATTCTCCTAGTGTTTGGAAGCACAGGCTGGATTTGGAAATTGTGAGACTCAAATAGGAAGTGCCCCCCCCCCCAAAAAAAAAGCCAAACAAAACCTAAACTGCCAATGTGCATCTTAGGAAGGAAGTCTGTGTTAGAAATATAGATTAAGTGGAGAATAAGGATATTGCTCAATGATTAGAGGCATTTCCTTACAAAGCCTGCCAGCCCAGGTTCAGATGAAAAGTAATCACATAAAATGACACAAAGTGGTAATATATCTGTGATCCCAGCAAGCTTGACAATGGGAAACAGAGCCAGAGAGTACAAAGCTTAGAGGACATACATTATTTGCAGTGGCAAGAGACCATCTCAGAGAAGGTATAACATAGACAAATCTTCTGACCTCTACATATGCTCTATGACATTCATGCTCCCATACACACACACACACACACATGTTAAAAAATATAGATTAAGAGTCACCAGTAATTATAAGGAATAGCTAGAATTGGTTACTGTATTTTAAAGACAATAAATACAAAATATAAAGGACCGTGAACCAGTTCTCTACTCATTTACTTTTTTCATTTGCTTAATTATTCAATCATTCAGGAAACATTTATTGAATTCTATTTGGTAACTAGGCATTAAGTTATTGATATAATTAAAAAACAAGACTTAGCCATATGTATTGGTGCACACCTGTATTACCAGCACTGGGAAGCTGAAGCAATTACAGGCCTACCTGGGCTATGCTCTTCCTTAAAAGAAGAAGGAGAAGGAGAAAGAAAAAAGGATATAGGATGAGAGAGAGAAAGGAGAAAGAGACAGGGAAGGAATGAGAGAAGGAAGAAAGGAAGGAAAGGAAAAGAAAGAAAGGAAAGAGGGAAGGAAAGAAGTAAATTAAGTAAGAGACAACATCTTATCCTTAACCAGTTTTTCATCTTTAACATGAGTTGTTCTTATCATTTTTAATACCAAAGGCTTCACTCAAAACTTTTTGGGTTTATTTTTCAACAGGGAATAAGTTGTGGGCAGTCCGAGGAAATGAGATACAAGCAGGCTATCCAAGAAGTATTTACACTCTTGGGTTTCCTCCAACCATAAAGAAAATTGATGCAGCCTTTTCTGATAAGGAAAAGAAGAAGACATACTTCTTTGTACAGAATAAATACTGGAGGTAAGATACAGTAAGAACATTGTTTGGAGCCTAATTAGGGAAATGATTTTTTCTTTAACAATATCTGCCTGCTGTAATTTTCTATAGCTTAAAACTTTCTAATTATGAGAAAAATTGCTTATAGTTATTCAACTTCCCAGATACAAAGGGCTTTCACAATAAAAAGGGCATCACTAGACTATATGTATTGACACCAGAAAGCCTCAAGGGAGGCTAGCTGAAGTTCACAGGCACAGTTATTTTGGGTCCCATTGCCAGTCACCATGTGAAGCCAGGTGTAGCTTACTACAGAGACAAGAACCACAGGGTCTTAATGCGGTAAAGGACCAGATGTTTATTTTTAGCCAAATGATTTAACCTACTTTCATCCCATGTGTCCATAGTGCCCATGAATTTGTGACAGGTAGGCACTGGGTTCTATGTATCCAGACTTTAAAAACTGGCCGTAGGGCCTGGAATGAAACTCCCCAAACTCTAAGAAACTATGGCTTCCAACCCAAACTACTCTACCCAGCAAAAGTCTCCCTTATAATAGATGGTGAAAGGAAAACTTTCCATGACAAAACTCAGATTTACAATTATATGAACACAAAAACTGGCCTTAGGCATACAGCATGATAGCTGTATTTTAGGAAAAATGTTGTATATGATAAGCTTATTAACCCAAGAAAGTCTCATAGTATCATGGTGTTCCCTCCAAAAAAGAAGTATGGGCTGGAGAAATTGTTTAGTGGTTAAGGTGCTTTCTTGCAAGGCCTAAGGACCCTGATTTGATTCTCCAGTACCCACATAAAGCCAGATCCACATACATCTGAAAAAAAAAGTGGCACATACATCTGAAGTTCATTCACAGTAACAAGAAGAATGCCCATTCTCTCTCTCTCTCTCTCTCTCTCTCTCTCTCTCTCTCTCTCTCTCTCTCTCTCTCTCTCTGTGTGTGTGTGTGTGTGTGTGTGTGTGTGTGTGCTTGCAAAGAAATAAATTAAAAATATTTTAAAGTCTAACATTTTGCACAAGTTGAAAAGGTTGGCTAGGATTCCATGTTGGATACTGACATCATATCAAACTGTTGGGTATCACGGGACTTCAATATGGTGTTGGACTCTTTGACTCGGTGCAGGTTTGATGAGAAGAGACAATCCATGGATCATGGTTTCCCCAGACTAATAACAGATGACTTTCCAGGAGTTGTGCCAAAAGTTGACGCTGTGTTACAAGAGTTTGGTAAGAGGACCCTCATTTCACTTCCAGTTGAGGATACTTTGGGCATTTTATGACAACAAAATGAAATACATTTGGGGCTGTTTCAACTCTCTGAGTAATATTGAAAATGCTACAATAAATACTTGCATACAAAGTTTTATATAATATTCGCTAAAACTCATCAAATCACATTTAAAATTGGTTAGATTTTATACTTTGTAAATTATATCCTCATCAAGTAGCTAAAGTGTCAAAAGATGAAGCAAAGAATCCAAAAGCTTGCAAATTGTTCTGCCTTATGTATCTTTTGTTCCAAAATCTTTCTCTTTGTTTTGTTTTGTTTTTTCAAGGTAGGGTCTCACTCTAGCTCAGGCTGATCTGGAATTCACTATGTAGTCTCAGGGTGACCCTGAACTCACGGTGATCCTCCTACCTCTGCCTCTGGAGTGCTGGGATTAAAGGCGTGCGCCACCAACCCCGGCTTGTTCCAAAATCCTAAAAAAAAAAAAAAAAAAAAAAAAATTAATTAATTCATGAAAATTAGGTTTAAATTTTCTTTCTTGAATAGCTTCCAAATCTCTGTTTCATACTTGAACATCCTCTCACTGTAGTGACTATCTTTCAAATCACTACATTGGAATGAAAATTCCATCATATGTGAGCTGGGTTTAATTCTCTTCCACCCTATCCTGCTGTTATGCAGTCCAAGGGTCTTGTCTGGGCTTCTGTTGCAGTCTTTAATCATCCACATTAGTCATTTGTAAATAAGTAGTATACCCTCCCATATGCTTAAAATAGACAAAAGTTGATTTCTGGTCATGGGTATTTTAAAAAACAAAACTTGTGCTTGTTTACTCTGAAAGGATTTCCAATGGAGTTGACAGGACTTTGTAAGCATGATGCTCAGGGGTCTGATGACCTCGTTACCAAAACAACTTGACCACAGTATATACAAAGCAGGAAATGAGCCTCTGGTGCATTTTATGATTCTTTTGGGTCTGGGCCCCCCAAGTTGTGATTTAAGACCTAGTTGGAAGAAGAGAAGTAGAAAAAAAAAAAGAGGGGAAAAACCCCAAGCTATTTCAGTACCACAGAATTCCATCTATTTAGAACTAATATATTCTAATGTTTTAGCATAATAGCTTTGGAATCTTACAAATAAATTATAATTCTTACCTCATCTTTCACTAGAGCTATTGCCTTATGAAAAATTCAAAATGTACAGTCTTATATACATCTGAATTATACAACATACAAAACTACTGTTGAAGGGCTGGAGAGATGGCTTAGTGGTTAAGTGCTTGCCTGTGAAGCCTAAGGACCCTGGTTCAAGGCTCGATTCCGCAGGACCCACATTGGCCAGATGCACAAGGGGGCGCACGCGTCTGGAGTTGTTTGCAGTGGCTGGAAACCCTGGCACACCCATTCTCTCTCTCTCTCTCTCTCTCTCTCTCTCTCTCTCTGTGTGTGTGTGTGTGTGTGTGTGTGTGTGTGTCTCCCCTTCACTCTCAAATAAATAAATAATAAACCAAAAAAAAATTTTTTTAATTACTGTTGTAGTCCAGTGGTGAAAAAAAATAGCATGTTCAAAAAGCTGAAAGGAAACAAGTCCTTGTTAGAGTACTGGAGGACAGATGTGGACTAAGATGACATGAGACAAACAGACAGCAGCTCGTCATGCATGTGTCTATGTACATGCATACCTGACTATATAAGTTATGTATTTCAGTATATTGTATAACTCAGGTGTATATAAGACTTTCTAATTTTAAGTTGAGTCCTGATTTGGTTTTGCCACACATTTTTATTTTGAAAGATTGATGAGGTAAATCATATAATGCATTTGTCTCAGTGCCTGGCACAGACAGCCACTTTATAAACATCACCCACTGTTAGCTCACTCTTCTCCTAAGTCATACATGTCACAAAGTTGATGGATTTGGAGAATGTCTCATCACTTTCTTCATTGATGTTTACAGGGTTTCTTTATTTCTTCAGTGGATCATCACAGTTTGAGTTTGATCCTCATGCCAAGGCAGTGACAAACATTGTGAAGAGTAACAGCTGGTTACTGTGCTGACTGATAAGAGACGACAGATATGAGCATTGCAAATGAGGCAACTACTCTTTTACCTAATTTATTGTGTGTCAGAATCACTAAGTATCATAGCATATGCTGTGGCTCAAGAAGATGAGCCTTTGTGAGCCATGGAGTATTGTCTGAACTACTTCACTCGTTCTTAAGTCACATTGTACAGATTGAGAAATGTTCCCATGCAGTGGTAGAAGGATGTATCTTTGTGTGCGTTTTACTGTTTAATAAAGATCTTATTTTTGACACATTTCTTGCCTCCTAGAGTAATTAATATTCATAAACTGATCACACTGTGTGCTGACATTTGATAGATGATCTACACTGTAATGGAATCATACACTTTATGGATGGGTCATGTGGCTGTCAGCTTCCTTCTCCTATTCTCTACATCAAGATCTTGATTTTCTCCTGAGAGACATTTCAAAAATCTAAGTAAAGCCAGTGGTTGTCCTAGAGGACTGGCTCTGAGCAGATGGAGGACTGTGAAGTCTGCAAACCTAGCCTATCCTCCATGCAACTTCATAATTTCACATGTGAGGAAACAAAACTAGTTTGGAGTTCAGTCATCACTTAATTTATCACAAATATTTTGTCAGTGGCATTCAATTCCTGCCTGTAAGAGTAAATTTCTCATAATAAGTTTCCCTTTCATTAAGACTTTCTCTTGTCAACATATTCCAGTTATGAAAGCTTTGTCACCATTAGGTTATAGACCCCATATTAAATTGAGCACATTCATTTATTGATTCATTTATATACCACAAATTACCAACAAAGCACAAAACAATGCAAAAAAAATACATTAACCAAACCTTACTGATTCTTGTCCAGTGGGAAAAATAAACTAAGCAAATAAATACAAATTAATATATAATTTCAAGTGATAATTGTATTACTAGAGAAACAATGAAACATAAAGGAAGAATAATGCTGTAAGAGGGTCTACCTGTTAGTTTGGGTAGTTTGAGAATTCTCTGGGACAATAATGTTAAAACCAAAAGCATCTAAATCTCTGCAGCTAGATGGATAAACAAGAATAGAAATTCTAAGAAGATACAAAATTACTCCTGTATTCAAATGCAAAATAAAAATTCTTGGCCTGAAATAAGACAAGTGCCTCATTATAACATTGGAAGGGAGATGTGGACTAAGATGTTAGAGAGATGGAACCAAGCCATCTAAGGTCTTTCTGATGTATATAAGATGGTATTTTCCTTCTTGTGCATTCTGGATGTGTTGAAGGAGTCTTAGAGAGAATTGGCATGTTCTCTTGTACACTGTGTATGAACCGCTAGCAGCAGGAAGTGAGGATGAGAGCTGGAGCTGGGACAGAGAATCTCTAGGAAGGCTGAGAGTGATAACTGGATTTGAGCTATATTTTATATCATTCTTGTTTTGTGATAAACTACAAACATTGCTGAGGGAAAGGAAGATATTAAATAGACCGCTGGTTTGAATAACTTCTTGGATGGCAATGGTTTCAATAGTTGGGTGAAGATTGGAAAAGAAACATTTTTGTGGGAGTACGCTTGAATCAGGAGGACTGATGTACTTTTTAGACTTAGAAATCCCTGGAAGATAACAAAATAAAGCATTAATTCAAATAGAAGACATGGAGCTCAAAATATAGTAGATAAAACTGGGAGTGTAGTCCAGTCCAGGAAATAAATGAAGTTGTAGAGGGAAATTGTAGATATTACAAAATACAGTTCCGGACTAAACCTTATGACATGAGTGACATGAGGCAAGGATATGCTACGGTAATGAACAAACCTCCATTTTCAGTGAATTACACCTAAAAGTGCATCATGGAATCCCACTGGGGTCTCTACTCCAAATGCTATAACTTTAAGACTAGTGCTGATGGAAAAGCCACCATTCTGAATCCTGTCCCTCACTGTGGCAGAAGGAAAAAGCTGCTGGTAAAGTTCACATTGCCTCTTAAAGCTCTCTGTGAATATGACATTCTACTCACATTTTACAGTCAAAGTTATATTGCCTCATCTAAAGATGAGATCTATCAATGGCAGGAAGGAGACATTTAGTAGACTATTTAGTAGACATCATTGGTCACAATCATAAAGGGCTTTTTATTACAATATATATATATATATATATATATATATATAAACATATACATATATATATAAACATATACATATATATATATATATAAACATATATATATATATATATATATATATATATATATGGCATTTCTCTACAAATAACCACTAGGTTTTTTTTGTTTGTTTATTTATTCGTTTGTTTGTTTTGTTTTTCTGAGTCTCATTCAAGCCCAGGCTGACCTGGAATTCACTACGTTGCCTCAGGGTGGCCTCGAACTCCTACCTCCTCCTACCTCTGCCTCCTGAGTGCTGGGATTAAAGGCGTGTGCCACCACACCCAGCTCAAATAACCAATAGAAAATGTACATTAAGACTGCTTTGGGATTTAATTTCACTCCAATCAAAACAACTACTGTCATCAAGAAAACAAATGACAACAAATGTTGGTGAAGTTGTGGGGAAAAGGAACCCTCATTCACTGTGGGTGGAAGTGTAAACATGTGCAGCCACTGTGAAAGTCAGTATGGAGGTTTCTCTTTATAGCTGAACTATTCACAATGGCCAGGAACTGAAACCAGCCTACCTGTCTATCAACAGACAGATAGATAAAGAAAATATAGTACATAAACACAGTGACATGTTCACAGCCTTAAAGAAAAATTATGGGGTCCAGTTGCTATGGGTTACTTTTCTTCATTCATTGCACTACTACTTGTGAGCCAAATAATTTCCTTCAGTAGACTTTTCTTTGGCCATGGGGCCACAGTGAGTCATCCACTGTACAAATAAGACTGGCTTAGACTTCTAGATGTAGAGGTGTGCTTAATCTCACCCAGTCAGACTGTCACTGGATGGTGGTAAGGAAAGAGTCCATAGAAGCAATAACATCAGTGCTTTTCACCAAGAACAAGTGAGATGAAAACGTGGTAGTGATGACAAGGGAAATGTTGGCAAGAGAAGTGTCGACAAAGAACGCAGCTAGAAGATGTCCCCTCATTCTCCAGCCTGTATCGGTGGTTCTAATGACTTATACTTGCCTGGAGGTGAAGCAAAGAATTAAAGAGGGCTGGAGAGATGGCTTAGTGGTTAAACGCTTGCCTGTGAAGCCTAAGGACCCCGGTTCGAGGCTCGGTTCCCCAGGTCCCACGTTAGCCAGATGCTCAAGGGGGCGCACACGTCTGGAGTTCGTTTGCAGAGGCTGGAAGCCCTGGCGCGCCCATTTTCTCTCTCTCACCCTCTATCTGTCTTTCTCTCTGTGTCTGTTGCTCTCAAATAAATAAATTAAAAAAAATTTTTTTTAAAGAATTAAAGAGAAGGCTCTGTTCTATGTGCCCTACATACGCAATTCATTTAGTCCTGCCCCTGTTCAGAGCATTTGGTAAGAGCTTTTTACTGGAGATCCTCAGCCTCAGAAGGAAGACATTTTCCTCTATCAGTAATCAGTGAACCAAGATTTGAATATTTGCCTCCAGAACTCTCTGGCTTCTACAGTCTTGTCTGTGACACTAGGTTAACAGAATGCAAATCACACTGATTTAGTTTAACTTTGTCTTCACTACTCTTTGTTTTTAAAAGCAAAGAAGTTTGATGACATTGTGGTTCTCTGGTAGGGCTGAAATTATCACAACCATGGTGCTTCTGATGCTGCAGCCTTTAATGGGTAAGAAGGTCTGAGGACTGTGGGCTGGTTAGGTGACTGTGGGTAAAATACTTCCTGCAAAAGTATGAGGACCTGAGTTCAGATCCCCACTACCCACTCTAAAAATGAAAAGCCAGGCATAGTGGTGTGTACCTGTAATCCCATCCTGAGTCAAGCAGGTGACGTTTGAAGCCCAGTCAGTGAAGATCCCAGGATGTGGGAGAAGCACTGAGAACAAGCTGAGGTAAGCAAAGTTGGGACACCCAGATGAGGAGACAACCATTATGGAGGTTGGATGCCACTGGTTAACAAGGGTTCGAACTGCTTGAGAAGGGAGAGATAGAGCACGAATTTTAGGATTTATGTAATAGAATTATTGACCTGGTATCAAAACAAGAACCTCTGAACAGGAACTAAGGCAGAAGATAAGTAACCTAACTTGCCCTCCCGATACTCAGGATTCAGCCATGGACTTTTGAACAGAATTATAGTCTGTGTAAGAAACCCAGACTGCATTCCCTACTGTATTCATCACACTTCTGACACCAGATGTGTGGGGTGAGGCATTCTTTAAAAGCAATCACCTTCAGCTGTACAAACACCAATGAGGTATCCTGCATTTCAAGTAGGATAGTAACTAACTAGAATTCGTGCAGACCCCACAGGTCAAGGGCTCACTTAGGGAAGATGGCTCCTCTCACTTCAGTTGCACAGCAGAGCCTTCTAGGCTTCTGAGAGGACATCTGTCAACAAGGAGTTCCTACCCCCTCGCTTTGTGTTTGGTAATTTGCTATGACATGACAGTTCACAAAGCTCAGGGAAACAGTTATTAATGTTTGCTAGTTGGTCGTAAAGCACATTCCACAAACTAAAGTGGCACATTGAACAAGGTATATTTGGAAGCACATTGTTTCCCTACTTCTCCAAGCATGCCACCCTCTCAGGACTTCCACATGAGCAATTTTTATGGTGGCTTCCAATAACAAGTTGTTAGCAGGATTTCTAGCTTTTATGCCTTCTCCAGAAGATGGAGCTGAAAGCTTTCAATCATGATTGGATCTGTGTAGTAGCCAACCCCACTAAGGATCACAGCAAAGATCACCTTATTAAAACCAAAGATGCTCCTGTTACACAGGAAACTCCAATGGATTGGGATCAATGTGTCAGGAACCACAATCAAAACCAAGTATGAGAATAATACATTCATTTACCACTTGTTTCTACAGGGGTATTAGGAGCTCTGTCTTGAGAAATAAGACAGAGGCCAAATATTAAAACAAAAGATTCTCCTAGCATCTCTGCTCAGGAAATGCCAAGGGATTAGGAGCTCTACACCAGGAACTGTGGGTAGAGGAGAGAGGTGTACATGAGGAAACAAGAGGATCAGATGTGCAGACCTTGTGTCCATCACAAACCATCAGCAGTGTAGGGCTAAATCCTTTCAATCTTCAATATGCCACAAGCTAACGCTTTTGTAAAGTAACAATAAAGAGGAATTAGTAAGAAAATAAAAAGATATAGATACTACAAATGTCTTATTGTTAAACTGTTATGTTCAGTAAACATAAGTGGCCCTTCAAGGGTGCTATAAGAGTTTCTTACATATACTTATTCTAGCCTTGGCTCAATGTATATAAGTCAAGATGTGCCTTCCAGAGGGAACTCTACTGCCAGAAACCCCTTCTGCGTGCACTGATTGCTGAAAGCCAGGTCTAGAAGTCAGCTGTGCACCTGACTGAAATGTAGGAGAATCCTTACCAAGCCTGAATGCTGCTGCCACATTGAATGTGGTTCTGATGGAAACAGAATCCTCACAAAAGGAACTGGGAGAGGAGGGAAAGTGGGGTGAAGAGTTGTATAAAAGCAGACTGGCCTTCACAGCACCATGGTCATTGCCTATCTTCATTTCCAGTTGACCCCTCCCCCCCATAAGTGCCATCTGATCAAAACATTAAACAGAAAAACAAACCATGGAACGAGTTTGTCAGCCCCTTTTTTCTTTGCATGCAAGCCCCTTCCTGGGCTTCGGAACACGGTTCAGGACCTGCCTTCTCTAAGATGCCCTCCCTATGACCCTGGCTCTGGGAATCTCCCACTCAATTGCTCCCAAAATACTTATCACGCTCAATTGTGACTACTGCCTTCAATTTATCCCCCATCAGTCTGCAGCTTCTTGGAATCACTTGCTACTGTCAGAGAAGGGCTTGGTGAAGTGAGTGCTCAGTTGTTGATTGGATGTATATATTATTGCTCAGCCTAAGGAGGAAGTGACATCTATGCTAGTGTGAAGGTGGAATGGGAGCCACCCAGCCACAGCCCAGAGGAAAAAAACATTCCAAGAAACTGCATGAGCCATTGATGATAGGCAGGTTTGGGAAATTCCAAGGAGATTCTTAGGAATATCTAGAAAAGGGGCGGCTTCTGATAGATGTTTCTAAGAGAAAAATATGAAGCATTCAAATTGTTAATTGCTAATCAAGAGCAAGAAATTTTACTCAATACACAAAACAGTGGATCTGAAGGTCTCTACTTGAAGTGGTTAATGATTCATTTACCACATTTATTCATTTATCACTTGATCACAACATCAAATCTGTTCTTGAAGCATGTGAGATACAAATTAAAATAAATAGCCGGGGGCTAGGGTGTAAGCTTAGTTGGTAGAGTGCTTGCCTGTCAAGCAAGAAACTAGGTATCATCTCTAACTCTGAATAAACTGGGTGTGCCAATGTATGTCTGTATTCCTAGCTCTCAAGAGGTGGAAGCAGGAGGATCAGGAGTTCAAGGTCAGCCTTGGCTACAAAGAGCCTGTCTCAAAAAGCTATTAGCCAGTTAGTTAGATGATGATTGATAGATAGAAATAGATGATAGATAGATAGATAGATAGATAGATAGATAGATAGATAGATAGATAGAGATAGATAGATAAGATGGTAGATGATTGATAGGTAGTTGGCCAGGTGCAATGGCATATACCTGCAATCACATGTCTTGACCATATGAGGCCAGAGAATTTAAGAGTCCCAGGCAGCCTAATCTATATAAGGAATTCCAAGCTAGACTGAGCCACACAAGATCTTGACTCAAAAGACCACAAAAATAAACAAATAAAAACAAAAGCTTTATTTATCAGTCAACAAGCATACTACAGTAACCCCTACTATGTGCATACACTTCCTTGGACATCAAGAGACAAACACTATTGCACTAATAAGAAGAGGAAGAAGTGACCAGGTCTCTGCAGACTGAAGGGAAATTTTCTGTGTGTTGCTACATAACAGCAACAAAATTCCACTCCAAGATTTAGTGGCTTAAAATTGCACTCACTCGTGGTTATGTGGTGACCATTCCAGCGGTGGGGCACTTGCTCAGGCACTCTCACAAGGTCTCAGTCAGAAGATTAGTAGAGATGGTGTCATCGTAGGCCTCTGCGCTCACATGTCTGGCACTGGCTGGAACAGCTGCAACAGCCTGGCTCCCTGGTTACAGCCTATGCATTTGCTTTCATGGGCTTCGTTGGAGCACACAGTCTAAGGAAAGACAGCCTTCAGGGAGGAGACTCTGTGCTCCAAAGGAAGGAAAAGCTCCAAGGTTTTTAAAGCACGTCCTCATTTTGTTTGTTGTCATCAAAGTACCTAAGAATCCATCTAAACTTAGAAGGAAAGGATCTAAACCTAATCTCTCAAACAAAAGGAGATAGGATGCCAGAGAGTTGAAGTCATTTTAAATCTGTCACAGGTATTTAAGGGTTCTTACAAACTTGATCCCCGTGACGTCAGTAAAAAACAAGCTCTCTGGGGCTTTGTCTCTTCAACATGGGCATATCAAGTGATGGACCAGTGGGCATGTAGAAGAGGATTTGTAAATGATTATATTGGCATAGCTTTTACAACAAGATTAATAGGGTGGTAAAACACTATCGTAAGTGGAACCAGAAGTTTGGTTGTGTGCATTGCGACTTTAGGATAGTCTTTGTCTTGGAAACAGGCTGTTTTGACAATTATTCATAGCTTGTGGCAATGACAATGATGTGGGAATACCTTATCACATGGTCATTCCTGGATAAGACTCCAGATTTATACTGGAGATGATGCAACCTGTGGTTGATGATATATATTCAGTGAAAATATTTCTCTTTGAATTTATATCATCACACAGAAACAGTTTCCTTAGGAAATTTACTTGAAGAAGTGGAAATCTATTTCAAGTAATTTTGCCCAGTTCCTATGCCACAGCTTCTAGTTTTGACATGGGGCCTGGGTTTCAGACACTCAGGCTTGGTGGCAAGCACTTTGTCCACTGAGCCATCTCCCAGCCCCAATCCAATTGTCTTCTTTTGTCCTCCAAAAAATAAGATAAGTTAAAAATTTTGGACTTCAAATTTACTATCTCTCATGTTTTTGACAATTTTTGTACATGTACATAATGTATTTTGATCATCATCCAATCCTATTACCTTCACTTGTTCCCCCTCCCCTACCCCACTTCCACTCAACCCCTTCTTTCAAACCAGCCCCCTTGTACTTTGACATCTTTTATTTTTGCTTTTCCTTCCTCTACCACCCAGGTCGAATTACTGATAGACCCAATATTGCGCAGGGACAATCAGTAGGAATTCTTGAATGCAATAACCACCTCATGCCTGGAAGACAGCATTTTGGAGCATTCCTCCCCATCCCCTGGCTCATAAATTCTCCTATTCCTTCTTCCCCAATGTTCCCTGAGCCTTGGTGAGTGTGACACAGATGTCCCATTTAGTGCTGAGCACTCAACAGTCACTTATTCTCAGCACTTTGACAAGTTCTTAGTTTCTCTAGTAGTCATCACCGACTGCAAAAGGAAGCCTCTCTGACCAAAGGTGAAAGCATAGCTAAGCGGCAGGCACAAACTAAATATTTGGAGGACAATTTGATTGGCACAACATATCCATGAACACAAACAACTGCAGTAGCACTCTTCCTAGGACCTAGCACCTCCCCAGACATAGGCTTTGGGCTAATTTTCCAGTACCGGGCATGAATTACCTCCCATGAAACCACCCTCAAATCCAATCAGAAAGCAGTAGACCCCTGTAATAGTCATGCCACTATTGTATCAGTGGACATATCTTGCCTGGCTGGTCAGTTGTGTAGCTCACAGGACCCACTACTGCATGGGACCATTAATGATTCTTTTCCCTCAGAAGCCTGCAGAGCACTTTCAGCACCGACAATCAACACACAGGTGGCTTCCAGCTCAGTTCTGTCTTCATTTCTTAGTGTCCCACAACTGAAATACTGAAATGTGTTTTCAGCAATAGGGTCTGTTGCAGTCAGGTTCTTACTGTTGGCAGAAATCACCTGACCAAGAGCAGCTTGTGGGGGAAAAAGGGCGGTTTATTTTGGCTTACAGACTAGAGTGGAAGCTTCATGATGGCAGGGGAAAATGATGGCATGAGCAAAGGGAGAACATCGCCTCCTCACCAACATCAGATGGACAACAGTGACAGGAGAATGTGCCAAACACTGGTAAGGGGAAACTGACTATAATACCTATAAGCCTGCCCCAGCAATACACTGCCTCCAGGAGGCACTAATTCCCAAATCTCCATCTGCAGGGAACATAGCATTCAGAACACATAAGTTTATGGGGGACACCTGAATCAAACCACAACAGGGTCTTAGAATCTAGCTCTGGAGGCAACCTAAAGCATTGGCAATAGCCACTATCATTTTGGGCACTTCAAGGGCCTCTCTGAATGACAATTAATTGGCAGGTATCCCATCCCTAGCACTATAATAATGAAATATAATTTATGTTCAGAAAAATAGAGATCTGTCACCTCAAAGAATTAGCACTCATTGAATAATGTACTTCAATGTGGAAACTTGTACACCTATCTAATGCTCCCCAAGCCATTTATAGAAGATGTCGTTGTTACTTATTTCTGTTTTCCACACAAGGGAAACAAATCATAAGGTTATGAGTTGAATTCTACATGCCACACAGAAAGGACTCAGGCCATCTGCCTCTCAATGAGTTTTCATTCCTGCAAAGTCCTGCTTTTTACTCATGGTCCACATACCCATGACTATGAAATCACCCAGTGTTTGCAGGAAAGTCACGTACGATGTCAACCAATGGAGGGTTATATCCCACTTGCCCTGTATTTTTACTACATTTGTTTATATCCTCTTTTTTTATTCCAGGAAAACACAGTGTCAGCTAAGCTTCCTCTTTATATGCCTAATCATATAAAAATTCTTTAATGCCAAGGAGATAATAATTAATATAATTTTATTAATAGAATTCACAAATGACTCATTTGTGTAATTATTCTTTTATTTTTTTTTTCTTTTTAATTGTTTTTATTAGTTTTGTATTCAGCAAATACAAGCAGTTTGGTACCATTATTAGGCTCATCCATGACCTACCCTGTCCCCATTGGCCCCTCCTTGTTGAGGTATATGGGTCGTGCGTTGTGGAGTTAGCCCACAGTTATTGGTATGATAAATGTCTCTACATGTCATGACCCAACATGTGGCTCTGACATTCTTTCTGCCCCCTCTTCTGCAAAATTTCCCTGAGCCATGTTGGGTTCATTTTTGGTCTGCTTCAGTGATGAGGTGTTGGGGGCCTCTGAGGCTCTGGCTCTCTGATTTGGTAGGAGTTGATTTTTCTCTGTGTTGGTCTCCTTCCCCCTTGTGCTGGTACCCGCTTCATCAAGGAAACAGCACCCTTGCTTGTTTCACCAATTTTCCTTAGTTTCAACGAGGACCCTTTTGAAGTATGATGGGGTGGCTCTCTCCTTAGGATCTGCATCTATCTGGAAAAGAGAAGCAGATTCTCCACCAGAGAGTATGTTAGCACCAGGACAAATGAGATAACCCTTACTTTTTTATAGAGAGTTTAATAGGTATAGGCCCTCTTGTAGCCCATGATTGATGGTAGCTTGATTTTGGAGAGTGGGCCTATGTTTGGATATGGTTCTGACTCGTTTCCCAGCTCCAGCTATGGGTCCCATACCAATGAGGGGATCAGTTAGCCAAATCAAGAGCAGTTGGTTCCCCATCATGGCTCATTATGCTTTTAATAACATGGTGGGGCTGAGGTTGTGACTCAGCAGCTAAGAATTCTTACTAGGAAAGCATGAGAGCCTAAGGGGACCTGATGTTTGGTTTTCTGGGCCTGGGTTACCTCACTAAGTATAATCCTTTCCAGACCATCCATTTTGGACCTGATGTACCCTGACGTTGAAAGCTGGGTATGGCCACACGTCTGTAACTCCAGTGCTATGGGGAGCAGAGGCTGGAGAATTACTGGGACTCATCAGTTAGCCTCTATGACCAAACCAGCATCTCAGACTCAATCTCAAGGGAATGAAGTGAAACAGAGATGGAGAAGGACATCTGATGTACTCCTCTGGCATCCACATTAGGATGGGACATGCACATCTGTATGCACACATGCATTTAGCACATATTCATGCAAAAAGTAACCTGATAAATCAAGCATTATTATTTCCTTTTTACAAGTGAGCATCACACAACTTAAAAAATTGTGCATTTTTCAGGGTTTGTGAATGGTGAAGTAGGTTATTTATTTAAGTATTTATGAGAGACTTATCGTGGTCATCAGCTGTGGGAGTGTTCTGGCTTTTGGGTAAAATGGGATATATAACTAGCAACCACACAAGAAGGAGAGTTATAACTAAGCCAAAAATCAAAGGAGTAAGGCTTAGTTTCAATCAATGTCAAACCTAAAAGTGGATGTAAAGCAGAAACCACGCTTTTGGTGGTTTGAATGTAAAGGGCCTCTCATAGCCTATGTGCTTGTGATTAAGCCTCACACTTGATTCCCAGATGGTGGCAATTTGGAAGATGGAGGCTGGCTGGAGGAAATGTGTTACTGGAGGTGAACCTTGAAGTTTATTAGCCCAGTACTGAGACTACTTCTACCCAGATATGTGACAGCTTCCTCTCGTGCCATACTTTCTCTGCCACGGTGACCCTCCCCATCAAAACTGCATGCCCGAAACAAACCCTTTCCTGCTATAAGCTGCTTCTGGCCAAATGTCTCTCTCTCTCCCTCTCTCTTTCTTTGTCTTTCACACACCCAGATAAATAAGTAAATAAATATATTTTTTTTAAGTTTTAAAAACTTATTTGCATTCCAATGAGACACTCACCCATGATTGCTTTAAGCACATATTAAGTTTTGGCAAAAGGGGGGTAAAGGAGCTTCTACTCACAGATATGCTGTGACGATTAAAGGCATCAGTACACAAAAAGCACTTAGAAAGTCATGTGTGACTATTAAGTGTTATTATATCAATGACAGCAGTTCATGGATGCAGGGTATTTTCCAAAGGCATAATTCATAACTTCCTTGGAATTTACAAAAATGATGCTGTTTTCCACAATGAAAGTAAAGACGCCCAACTTCATTTTGCTGATTTGCCCCACCCGATCTGCTAACAGTCCTGCCTATGCAAGGAAGTCCTGTAAAAACCCAAAAGGACAAAGTAGGGGACCAGAGTGGGCATTAGGGATTCCATGTCCCTTCCTCCACCAGCCACCCTGTGTATTTTTTTCTTCTTTATCCTTCCTAATATCCTTCGTAGTCAACTGTTAAATGGGAGGGGGAGGGCAAGACAGCAGGCGATGGCATCCCTTTGTGACCAGCAGGGGGCAGACAATAACCAAAAAACAAATAGGCTGGCGCCTTTGTGGCCCAGAAGGGAAACTGCTCCTATGCAGGCCTTCGCAGAGCTCGCTCAGAATCCTAGCTCAGAATCAAAACCTAGCATTCACTGTTCTCTCCCTACCCTGAAGTGATATTCTTGACTCCATAGAGAAAGAAAGCCTCATGCCTAATTCTGGGACTCTTCATATGTAGGGGAGTGAGGCAAAATAATGCAGACTACCACTGGGGATGGACTAAAAGACAGTAGAAGAAACATAAAAGGGAGAAACTCCCCTTTGAGCTCACACTAAATTAAGAGACCTGAAACACAAAGCCCTGCCTCCAGTCCATTTTCTTTTGCTGTGTTTAATTACATAATAAAAATGTTCCTAACCTCTTACATTTCAAAATTTTTGCAAAATATATTTTAAAATATTGCTGTAGGGCTGGAGAAACCACAAAGCCTAAGGACCCAGGTTTATTCCCCAGTACCCACATAAGCCAGATTCATATGGTAGCATATGCACCTAGAACTTGTTTGCAGTGGCTAGTGGCCCTGGAATACCCATTCTTTCTTCCTCTCTCCCTCTCTCTCTCTCTTCCTTTTTCTCTCTCTCAAATAAGTAACTAAAGATAAAATATTTTTTAAAAATATTTCTGTAACTTCAGTTCACTAGAGTTTCACAGTAATATTTTTTTCCCAGTGAATTGAAGGAAAATGATTTGAGCAGTAAAGTATCATGTTAAGGGAAATAAGCCAGCCTCGTGACAAGTATCATATGTTTGCATCCTTTTGCATGTGAAATCTCACATGGTTTCACATGAAAGTAAAAGTGGGGCCACTAGGGGTGTGAAGGGAAATGGGGCAGAGAGGAAGAGTGCAAAGAAAAAGTAATACATACTCTCAGGTTAGGTTAGAGAAGCTTCTCTTTTCAGATGGCAGTGACTTTGGGATGACTCAGAAGGTACCTTGGTGCTGAGATGTGACAGACGAGTGCACAGCACTGAAATATCTCTATCACACCTTCCAAGGCTCAGGGTCCATTTCAGAAGAGGTGGCAGAAGGAAAGAGCCAAAAGAATGTAGGACTCCTTACAACGTGCTCCTCCAGACATAGAATGGCCTGGATACTCATGACCTCACAGTGCCTGACACTACCTACACCAGACCATCATAATAGGAGGAAAACATGATGACATCAAAGAAAAAAAAGAGAGAGAGAGTGAGACTGATTGGGGGAGGAGGGTATGATAGAGAGTGGAGTTTCGAAGGGGAAAGTGGGGGGAAGGGAATTATTGTTTATAATTATGAACGTTGTCAATAAAAAAGTAACTAAAAAAGTAATAATGGGGTGAATATGATCAAGTATGCTACATGCATGTATGGCAATATTATAATGAAATGCCTTACTTTGTACAATTAACATATTCTAATAAAAGGGAAACCTTGCACCTCCATAACTTTTGGGGTTTATAATTCTAAATAATTCTCTAAAAGAACCCTCAAGAGCACAGATTAGTAATCAAGTGAGCAGCTAACATTGCTGACAGGACAAGTCCTCACTGAACATACATGACTCTGAAAACCCTCAAAAGGGATCTGTGATGTTGACTCCGCTTTACAGAGGAAGAAGTGAGCCTCGCTGAAAGCAAAAGAATCACATTTGTCCATGTGCTTCCTAACACGCCGCGCCCGCAGCAGAGGGCAGGCAGCTGCTCAGAGGTTTAGCACCTAGGTTCCCAAGAAATTATGTCCCTTAATGTCTGTGTTCTGACAAACATTCAAATTGTTCTGCTTTCTCCTGTGCTTTCCCTTTGCTTCCCAAAGATGATATTGTTTTATCATGTCCTTACAATCTGATAAACGTTCATGACTCTTGATGGAAGACCTTAGTGACAGAACATAACAAGCCAAGTTAGGGCTGGGTGATGGCTCAGCAGTCAGACACTTGCTTACAGAGTCTGCCAGCCCATGCAAAGTTGGACAGGCACTAGCTTGCAGTACACATAAGCAAATAAGTAAATAAATAAAATCTAAAGGCAAAGTTTTTGTAAGCAGTAGGTTCAATGGAAAATAACTGCAGGACTCAGCCTCCAAAACATTGTTGATTTTTCTTACAGCATCATATGCCAATGATGATTCACAAATTTTATCACATTTCAAGATCAGAATTCTTTTTTTTTTTTAATTTATTTATTTGAGAGCAACAGACACAGAGAGAAAGACAGATAGAGGGAGAGAGAGAGAATGGGCGTGCCAGGGCTTCCAGCCTCTGCAAACGAACTCCAGACGCGTGCGCCCCCTTGTGCATCTGGCTAACGTGGGACCTGGGGAACCGAGCCTCGAACCGGGGTCCTTAGGCTTCACAGGCAAGCGCTTAACCGCTAAGCCATCTCTCCAGCCCCAGAATTCTTAATATATATGATGGAAAGAAAGAGAGAAATCGCTGGAATCTCTTTTATAAGAATACTAATTCCCACACATGAGGGCTCTACTCTCATGACCCAATTACCTCCCTAGAGGACTCCTAATTTCATCATATTAAGGATCAGGATTTCAGTATATGGATTTGGAGTAAGAAGACTCAACATTCAGCCAGTAAAAGGAATCTATGTACTCATACCTATTTTTTATGCAGATTCTGATGCTGAACCAAGGCCTAGAAACTTATTTTTCTCTGAGAGAATAAAGGTGATTATTGGAAATGATAAATGAAAAGACAAGTTTGAATCTTACTTATAAACCTCAGTTTCCTCATTTTTTAAGTTTATTTGCAAGGAGGGAAAAGGAGAGACAGAGAGAATTGGTGCACTAGGGTCTCTAGCCACTGAAAACGAACTCCAGATGCATGCACTACTTTGTGCATTTGGCTTTACATGGGTAATGGGAAATTGAACCCTGGTCATTAGGCATTGCAGGCAAGCACCTTAACTACTGTTCCATCTCGCCAGCCTTCTTTTTTTTTCTTTTTTTTTTTTCTTTTTTTTTGTCTTTTTTAAATTAGTTTTCTATTCTGCAAGTACAGGCAGTTTGGTACCATTATTAGGCTCATCCATGACCTACCCCCTCCCCATTGGCCCCTCCTTGTTGAGGTATATGGGTCGTGCATTGTGGAGTTAGCCCACAATTATTGGTATGGTAAATGTCTCTGCATATCCTGACCCAACATGTGGCTCCGACATTCTTTCTGCCCCCTCTTCCGCAAAATTTCCCTGAGCCATGTTGGGTTCATTTTTGGTCTGCTTCAGTGATGAGGTGTTGGGGGCCTCTGAGGCTCTGGCTCTCTGATTTGGTAATGGAGATAATATGTTTACTTCTTTGGTAGTTGTGTAGCTTATGGGAAATAATAGATATTGAACATCTAAGGTAGATTTCTATAGAGTACAAATACTTCATACATGATTCCCTTGTGTAGTAATAAGTCAGCTTAGCACAGTATTTCATAAAAATGATTTGTGAGGTTCATATTCTGTACAAAGCCTATAAGTCATGCAACTTGATCCCCAGTTACAATAAATACTGAAGGCTAAAGGAAGCCCATGGAAGTTATTTCAGCATGGATGCATAAGAACAGAGAATTAGCAGTTAGGCAACTAGGCCCAAGATGATGTCAATTAGCTAAAAATACAAAAATACTCCTCTGCATAAACAATACAGGGTTGGCATTTTACATAAACAAAAAATGCAGGCCTTTAACCTCTACATTAGTGTCTTGCTCTTACATCTTGACCATCCAATATATAAGAGGAAACATCAAACTTAAAACCAACAGTAGCAAAATGTGCTCTTTTTAGATTCTTGTAGGACTTCCCCAGTTTTGTGTACTAAATCACATTTTAAAATTGCATAACTGTCATAATGTAATTAGCCTATATTGCTTCATAATCCTGATGCAGCAATTGCTTCAGACATGGCTTTATAATAATCAAGAGAGAGCAGGGATTGGTAGGCGATGCTGTGAACTTCGGGGCTCCATCAGAAGGAGCCGGCCGAGACAGGCAGAGAGGAAGGCTAGGAGAGGCTTGGTTGGAAGCGAAGGTCATGCTTGGACTGAAGATACTTCCATTTCTGTTCTTACTTCACACACAGCTTGCTAAGGGCTCTCCAGTACATTCAGAACATGTGGAGGATGAAAATGCAAAAATTGTTGAGGTAAATCAAGTGTCATTTTAGGTGGTGGCTGATTTGTTGATGACTAGGAATTGAGGAGATTCATTTTCTCTTATTAGTCTAAACAGCTAAAAGAGGTTATCTAGATTGTTTTTCTGAGGGTCCATATCTTCTTTCAGTGGCTTGGAGGGTTCCAAGCTGATTGAAGCCAGGCTCTCAAAAATTTAGATCTAAGAACAAGCTGGACTCTTTTAAAGCCTGGGGAAATGCTGATGTAGGGCTGGCTCCTGCTGGGAATCCTTTGAGAATGAATGGTTTCAATTATAAATGTAAATGATTTTCTTTCTTACCTAAGATTTTTCTTTCCCTGTAAACCTGCAAATCTAGTTATAGTGTGCTGGTTGAAGGTGCAACTCAGTGGTCAAGTGGAATGCTGGCTACCAGCACAAGTCCTGGTCCCCAACACTAACAAAGGAAGGAAAAATAAATAGAGCAACTGCCCTGTGTCTGCTCTTCCCTGCATGAATGTTTATTGGCAGCCAAAAACACCACATGTAAAAGATAGTGTGAAGATGGAATATTATAATGAATCAAAAATTAGTACATTGTGTAACCAGATTTCCCAGCCCTGTTTATTAGCTCTTAGATACATTGGGAAAGCAAGCCAGTACAATTTCTCCATTGCCTTACAGCATAAAAATTCAGGACAGATTTTTTTTGGGGGGTATTTGTTTATTTTTTAACAATTTTTTTTTTTAGTTTTGTACTCAATGAATACAGTCAAGTTGGTACCATTGTTAGCCTCCTCCCTGTCCTCCCCTCTCCACATGGACCCTCCTTCTTGGGGCATATGGGTCATGCATTGTAGGGTTAGCCATCAGTTATGGGTAGGAGGCAATGTTTCTGTGTGTATTGACCCAATGTATGGCTCTGACATTCTTTCTGCCCCCTCTTCTGCAAATTTCCCTGAGCCATGTTGGGTTCATTTTAGGTCTGTTTCAGTGATGAGGTCTTGGGAGCCTCTGTGTCTCTGGATATCTGATTTGGTAGAGGTTGATTGTTCTCTGTGTCGATCTCCTTCACCCTTGTGCTGGTACCAGGTTCACCAAGAAAACAGCACTCTTGCTTATTTCACCAATTATTCTTAGTTTCTGCTGGGGCCCTTTTGAGGCATGATGGGGTGGTTCTTTCCTTAGGATCTGTGTTTGTATGAAAAAGAGAAGCAGATTCTCCAGTGGAAGTAGAGTTAGCACCAGATAAATGGGATTACCATTACTTTTTAGAGAGAATTTAATAGGTATGGGCCCTCTTGTATCCCACAATTGGTGGTAGTTTGATAATGGAGAGCAGCCTCATTTTTGGATATGGTTCTGACTTGTTTCCCATCTCCAGCTATGGGTTCTGTTCCACTGAGTGGATCTGTTAGCCAAATCAAGAGCAGTTGGCTTCCCATCATGGCTATGAGCCACTATTGTACTTGTGTGAGCATCATGACAGGTTATTTGCTGCTAAGTAGGGTATACCATGAGTTGCTTGGACAAATATTGGGCATTTTTCCCCAGTCACCATGTAGCACCTTCTGGCACTAGACACGCTGTCTGGGGACTTACTCTCTTCCAGCTTCCAGCCATATCACTCCATGTTACACACCTACAGCATATGATGTCTTCAGCAGGGTCTTACCACTAACTTTTGGTGGGTCATCAAGTTCTCTGACAGAAATCTGTCATTCTTTTAGGAAACCTTGTAGGTCTCTCTGATCAAAAACTCATTGTGGATGACAGCCACCTACTGGTACTGGGAGTTACAGGTCAGTGCCCACGAAGAGAAGGAAGAAAAAGATAAGTAATATAAAAGAGTTAAAGAAAAGAGAGAGAGAGAGAAGCAGTAGAAGATTAAGGTCAGTCTTCATCGTACCCTCTATAGGGCCTTGTGGCTCAGGTGTTCCCTCAAAGGACCTAGTGAAGGTTCAACCTTTTGGTCTGCTTTTTAGGATGTAGAATTTTGTGGTACCATTGTCAGGACAGATTTTTTAAAATGTTATCACACAAGTATTATGCACAACTTTCTTAGTATTGTAATCTTAGAAAGACATTCTTGTTGGCTTGTTGTTGCTCTTTGTTCTTGGTATGTTGTGATGGAAATACAAGCTAATATCTAGAGTGCATTTCATTCTGTACCAGGTTCTCTGCTAAGCACTTGACAATGAGGGGAATACCATTTCTTCCCATTTTAGAGACAAAAGTAAACTTCAAATCAGTCAAATGGTGTATCATTTACTCAGCATTAACCTATGGTACAGCTAAGACTTATCCAAATCTTTTGATTCCAAAGTGTAAGCTTTGTCCAGTGTCACACGTTAAGTGCTGGGTATCCATTTACACAATTGGCCGGCCTTGTTAACACTCCTCAAGGAAAGTGACTACTGAATGGAGACTGGCCCTTGCAAAGTCTTATCTTCATGACTAAAAGGCTAATATCAATGATGTGGCAATCACCCCAAAGCATATATGGAGTTCTTTTATTGAAACAATCATTTCTCATTTGAGAAGTTTTATGTTGAATTAGGACCTGAACTGTCATTTGGCAAGTTTCCTGTTTCTTGGTGCATACATTTCTTCATGAGGCTAATTAAACATGCTCTCAAGTAGTAAAACAAGCAAACAAAAAAAAAGGATTAAAAAAAATCTGCTGTGATAAAACTAACAGAGGTTTAAAAAATTAAAAAATGATCTTGGGTGCTAGGAATATGGCTTAGTTGGTAAAGAGTTTATGCTGTAAGCATAAGACTAGAATTCAGATCCCCAGCACCCACATAAATGGTTGATGGGCATGGCCTGACTATAGTACCATAATTTAGGAGTTAAACCTCCAGGAAAAGAGGGCTAGCTTGGCAAACCAAATCAGCAAGTCTGAGCTCAAGCAAAAGACCATACCTCTGTGAAATAATATAGATCATGACAGAGGAAGATATCCAAGGTCAACTTCTGCCCCCTGCCATAAGCACATATGTATATATGTGCCTAAACATATGCCTATACATATGCAGACACAACACACATATATACACATGCAAAAAAGCTGGCCAGGCATGGTGGCAAATGCCTTTAATCCCAGCACTCGGGAGGCAGAGGTAGGAGGATTGCTGTGAGTTTGAGGCTACCCTGAGAAGACAAAGTGAATTCCAGGTCAGCCTGGGCTAGAATGAGAACCTACCTCAAAAAACCAAAAAAAAAAAAAAAAAAAAAAAAAAAAAAATCTAATCCTAGCTATGGTAGTATTTTGCAAGTGAGATACCTATTTTATGTATAAACATATGTGCTTATTTTAAACAGAATTACCTGAGAAAGTTCTACCACTTAGCAAGCAACCAGTATCAATCTTCACAGAAGAGCAATACTAATGTGATTGTTGAAAAGCTTAAAGAAATGCAACGATTTTTTGGGTTGCGTGTGACAGGGAAGCCAGATGCAGAAACTCTGGAGATGATGAGAAAGCCACGCTGTGGAGTGCCTGATAATGGTGATTTCACGTTAACCCCAGGAAACCCCAAGTGGAAAAACACGAACTTGACCTACAGGTGGTATTACTAGAGTTTCAGAATTCATTCACTCAGTATGTAGTGACTGAGATCTTCTGGTATATTAGATACTGTTCCAGGACCTGGGATCCACCAGGGGAAAAAATGGACAAATATTCCTGCAGAGTGTGAGTGAGTGTGAATACCGAATGAGTAAAGTATGTAACGGGTAAGAGAATGAAAGAGTACAGGTTCTTTCAGTTCTACAGTTTACCATGTTGTCTTTCCTCTTCAGCTATCTAAAGAGACTATTGGCCATATGAGACTGTCCCTAGACACTCACTTTAGAATCTAGGCTACCTTCCATATATATTGGAAATGACAATGATAATAACCAATATATGTGAAACATTATTTGGAAAGTTAGAAACTAAATGCTTCGTGTGCATTTAATTCCCAAGCAACTCCTTGGGGGTGAAGGGGATCATATTTTATTAGGTTCATTTTGTGAGTAAGGACCCTGAGGTTTAAAATAATATAATAAGGTGCCCAGAGTATGGTGTGAATTCAACACTGGAACTTACACCTCTCCTGATGTCCTTTCCAACAGTAGCCCATCACATAAGCGGCTTACTCCAAAATAGAGTGATTCACTCTGCTATTAGAAGTCTGCTTTAAACAATAACAAACCCTTAACACACCTTCTTATTTTCAAGGATTATAAACCATACCCCACAGATGTCGAGGGCTGCAGTGGAAACAGCCATTGAGAAAGCCTTTCACGTCTGGAGTGTGGCATCACCCCTAACCTTCACCAAGATCTCACAGGGAGAAGCAGACATCAATATTGCTTTTGTTCCAAGAGGTAGGCTCAAAGCAGCCACACAGCTCTGCTTTCTGTGGCTTACCTGAGACTGGGCAAGGCCCAACCACAAGTTCTCTAATTTCAGACCATGGTGACAATTCCCCATTTGATGGACCCAATGGAGTCCTTGCTCATGCCTTTCAACCAGGCCAGGGCATTGGAGGAGATGCTCACTTTGACTCAGAAGAAACATGGACTCAAGATTTCAACAGTAAGTTAACCAAGGTTAGGTCCACATGCAATTTCAGAATTCATCTTTCCACACTGGAATCAGCATGTGCATGCATATACATCCCACCTAAGACATTGTAATATATCAAACATACAAATAGATCATTTAAGGTTATAGTTTTTAACAGTGAGTCAATTTATATTTTTTAAATATCCAGAAGCTAATTACTGAGCATATTTTCCAAAGCAGTGGAAAAGTCTGCATGTGCTACTATTACAGGAAAACTGAAAGCAAGTGTTGAGGTTTGAGCGTAAATTGTCCCACATATGCTCATGCATTTGAATGCTCGGTCCCCACCTGGTGGTTCCCACCCATGAGGTACAGGAAACTTTAGGAGGTGGGATCTTGCTGGAGGAAGTGAGTCACAAGTGGTGGGCCCCAGCCTCCACTTCCTTTTGATCCTCTGCTTCCTGACTATGAATACAATGTGACCAGCCATCTGCCTGCTCCTGCCTCCTATGCCTTACTCACCATGATGGGCTGTCTCCTCAAACTGTAGACCAGAATAAATCCTTCCTCCCCTCAGTGATATTTGATCACATCAATAAATAAGGTAACTAATATGCTGAGTAATTATTAAGAATTAAAGTTTATTTTTCAACTGTTTTAAAGCCTGGGAAGTTCACAATCATGTTTGTGACCCATGATGGGGGTCTTCCTTGTTGTATTATTGAAAGACAGAGGCAGACAGTGAGAGAGAATAAAAGAGAATGAATATAGAAGTTTAAACCTTTTATAACATTAATCTAAGCACTTCTTATTAGGACCCAGCTCCCGACACTGTATCATTAGAGATTAATTTTCTAAAAGATGATTTCTGACATTCAAACAATAGGAAGCAGGGGCCCAAAACTACAAGCCATATCCAATCTTCCCTGGCCCTCTTTTTACAAAACAAACAAACAAAAAAAAAGTTATACTGTGGGAGGCCATCCTCACTCGGTTATGCATCATCTGAGGCTGGTTTCACTCTTCACTGGCAGATCTGAGTAGTTGCAACAGAGACTATTTGGCTCCGAAAGCCTGAAATGTTTGCTGACCACTGATTTAGGTCATATCTCTCTTTGTTTAAAATATTCTGAAATATGTTTTGAGAAGGATTGTTCTTCAAATTTTTGGAGACTTTTAAAATAATTGGTTTCATATGGACAATGGTCATGATTGGAAAAGAGCAGCTACACTCACTTCTCCAGTTACTTCATCCACGAAGCCCCTTTCAGTGTGTGCTTCTGTGTGGCAGAACACACTTGCTAGGAGCCCTGTAGCAATTGGGCTCGGCTGCTTGAGGGAATAAAGGAGCTGAGGTCAGGTATAACCAGACCACAGGGTCCTTGACCATGGGTCATACGCCAGAGAACACTTTTCAGAAGATAATAGGAAAGTCACTGCTACTTTGCTCAGCACATACAATTCTCAGCATTTGCTCAACTTGTGTTATGAGTGCCTACTCAGTCCCTTGCTAGGAGCTGTATGTGCCAGAAAAAGAGCACTAGTAACACTTTCCATGGTTGTTTTCCCATAGTCCTCACTATTCATTTAGGTGATCATCACTTCTCACCTGTGCTAAATGATCCAGATTGCTCTTTGGACGCTCCCCCTCCAGTTTCTGGTCACTTTCTCCCTCCCTCTCTCTCTCTCTCTCTCTCTCTCTCTCTCTCTCATTCACTTGCTCTCATTTTCCTATTGTAGCAAAGTTTGTCTTTCTTGGATCATCTCACTCTCGTGATAAGTGTCATTATTTGCAGTCTGCAACAAATCATATCCAAAGACCTTCACGTGGTGTTGAAGGCTCTTGGTGATTTTCCACTCTCGTCCTTCTTGGCTTATCTTTCTATTTCACAGACACCAGCCACTGCGTTGACTGCTGCTAGGTCACAACCTGACCTTTCTCTCTCCCCTGCATGTGCTCGCATGACTTCCTCTTCCTGAAATGTCCTTCCCATACCTCAAAACTCACCTTTCCAAATCTCTCTTGCCTGTCCATGCTATGTTCAAAGCCATATTCTTGGCTAGAGAGATGACCTAGTGATTAAGTCACTTGCCTGCAAAGCCAAAGGACCCAGGTTGGATTCCCCAGGACCCACGTAAACAAGATACATAAGGAAGCACATGCATCTGGAGTTTGTTTGCAGTGGCTGGAGGCCCTCTTACTCCCATTCTCTCTCTCTCTCTCTCTCTCTCTCTCTCTCTCTCTCTCTCTCTCTCTCTCTCTCTCTCTCTCTCTCTCTGTCTCTGTCTCATAAATAAATAAATAAATAAAATAAATGTTTAAAAAACATATTCTACCTTATCTTCTGCTGGAAATGAGGCTTTTCTCCAAGATTCCTGGCAGCCTCAGCCTTTGTATCTCCTTCCTGACTATTCTTGTCTTTTCTCCTGTGTGTTTGAGTTACTCGCATACCTATCTCCCCCTGTAGGTTATGCACGTCTGGAGAGTAGAAAATACCACCAGCCCCTTGTACAGTATGTGGAGCATCCAGTGAGGTTTCTTGAAATGCCCCACTGGCTGCCTGAATAGAAGAATATGATAAGAAAGTAGGTTTTGAAGCCTGGGTAGAACTTTACTAGAATGTTTATAGCAGAAAGTTGAACCCTGTAGGAAGGACACATGTCTTGCCATTATACCTAGATTGTGAACTGTCTATAATGTAGGAAATTACAAAGTAGGCAAAGTGAACAAGGTTTGCCTCTGCTCCCTAGAGCTGCTGGAGAGGATGGAAGGAAGGGAGAGCCATGCTAGCCCATGGGCTGCTAGGGAGTCTTGTGAGTCAGCCCTACATCTGAGGGTTCCTCACTGAGGGACAGGCTCTTTCTAACCAGCCTTTCACTGAGTCTTTACTAATGAGACTGAGTCTCAGAAACACTGGAAAGGACATGGGAGCACCAGGGGAGAAGGGTTCCTATCATGAGATACATAGTTCTGCCAGCATTTCTCAAGGCTTCAAGTTCACATCCATAAAATATGAGAATCAGAATAAAGGCAGATTGGCGGGGGGGGGGGGTTCTAGATGTGAGAAGAAGTTCATGACTCCTACCTTGATGCCTCCAAGTGCCATTCTTTAGGTGCCTAAAGAGAAAATGTAAAAGTTGTTTCCCCTTGACATTGAGTCAAGTCTGAATTTTGAGATCACATTTCTACCACCCTTGGGTCCACTTGGAGCCACTCACTGCACATTCTTACATTTTAGATTACAACTTGTTTCTTGTGGCTGCTCATGAATTTGGCCATTCCTTGGGACTCTCTCATTCAACTGATCCTGGTGCCTTGATGTATCCCAACTATGCTTTCAGGGAACCCAGCACCTACTCACTCCCTCAAGATGACATCAATGGCATTCAGAATATCTATGGTAAGGTCATCTGAAGAACATTCAGACTTCTATGGAGTCTGTGCATAAAGAAGTTCAAAATGATCTCTGAAAGTCACCATAATATATTGTCAACAAGAAAGGCCTATGGAGCTGAGCGTCTAATATGCTTGCTTTGCAGGTTGGTTTTTAGTTACTCATTTTACTGCCTTAAAGGAAAGGTTGGAGGACAAGCTTGGTGGTGGTTGCCTGTAATTCTAGCATGCAGAAGGCTAAAGCAGGAGAAGGAGGAGTTTGAGGCCATCCTCACATAAGTAAGACCTTTTCTGAAGAAAAGAGAAAGAAGGAAAGAAGAAAGGAGAGAAGATATGAAGGAAAGGAGGGAGAGAGGGAGGCAGAGAGAGAGGGAGGGAGAGAGGGAATGAAGGAGAGAGGGAGATCTGTTAGGGAAAAATGTATCACATTTCCAGCCATTATCTCTGAATGATGGGGACTTCCACTTTTTTATGCTTCCCAATTTCAAAAATTCTAAAAAGACATCCCCATCCCTTTTTTTATATAACAACCATCCTCCTCAATGCATTTATTATTAAAGAAATGCTCACATAGGTCAATAAGGGGACATGTATAATGAAAGTGTTGGATGTTCAGTAAAGTCTTATTTGTGGTATAGAAAGAGGGGCCACTAAGGAAATCTCTAGGTAGAAGACATCAAGTTGAGCTTTGGGGGATGCACACCATGGAAAACATGCAGCCATCAGAACAGGATTAAATATACATATGGAAACAACATAAAATGGGTCTCTAAAGCTTTATACTTTGTGAATAAGCACCAGAATGATTTATATTATCCTTTTTATAAGTTAAACTATACAACATATGACTCTATATAAGTTGAAAATGTATATAGACAAAGCAAGGAGTGTTCAAGAAACATGCAAACAAAAAGACTTAGTGAATATGTTGATATAGTTGCCTATGGGAGTATAAGAATAGAAGTAGAGACTGGAGAAAAAATCATTTTAGGAATAGAGGGATGCCTCAATGGTTAAAGCACTTGCCTGCAAAGACTAATGACTCTGGTTTGATTCCTCAGTGCCCACATAAAGCCAGATGCAGCAAGTAGCACGTGCATCTGGAATTCATTTGCAGTGGCTAGATGTCCAGGTGTTTCTGTTCTCTCTCTCTCTCTCTCTCTCTCTCTCTCTCTCTCTCTCTCTCCTCACTTTTGTATCTCTCTTCTTGCAAATAAATAAAGTACTTTAAAAATTTTTTAAAAAACATATAGCAGATAGTTTTCTGGGAAGTTACATGAGCCTTTGGTCTGCAGAACTGATGTCCAGGTAAGACCATAGCACCTCTCCTCCCTTTTGCTCTCCTGCTGGTTAAAAGTGCTTTCCCTTCTCTGGGTAGGGTAGCCTTTTACAATCAAGAGTGTCAAGGTACCACAACTATGGATGTGGTTCATCATAAAAGATTTTTCTAAGAATAAGGATCCTTACTCTAACTAACTGTGTTCCCTTATCTCCCCACCCCAAAACAGCTATTTATTTTGCTCAGTAATGCTTTAAATTTGCTGAACTCTCTAGTAATGGTCACTATAGACTTTCCTTCTACAATATCAAAGCATATTAAGATAAATTTTTTTTAGTCTTACTTTATTTACTTACTTATTCACTATGCAGCTCAGGCTGATCTCAAACCTACAATTCACCTGCCTCTGCCGCCACAGTCCTGAGATTGCAAAGCATGTGTCACTAAACACAGCCAAGATGTAAATTCTTTTAGAAAGGACACCAACTTATATTTATGTTGCAGGATGAAAGATTAATATCAGATTCCTTTCTTGAATTTGAGTTTTGATGAGGGAAGAAGTGGGTCCTAAATGACAAAACAGGGGAGAAGAGGAAACAAGAAGTGTGGAATTAGAATTTGAAAGGGAATGGGCCAAGGAGATAGCTGCGTGGGTAAAGTGCTTGCCATGCAGCCTGAGGACCTGAGTTTGACCCCTAGGACCCACATAAAATGCCAGGTGTGGCAGCACGTGCCTATTATCCCAAAGCTGGGAAGGCAGAGGTAGAAGGATCCCTAGAACTTATTGGCTAGTTAGTCTATCCTAATTGGTCAGCTCCAGGTCAGTGAGAGACCTTCTTTGAAAAAGAGTTTAACAGCATTCTTAAAGATAACACTGGATGTTGCCCTGTCACCTCCGTGTACACATATGTATACCCACACATATGTACCCAAACATATATGAACATGTCTGTACACACATGCAAATATTAGAATTTTAAAGGGAGCATAGAATTCAAATTCCTGCACTCTCACTGAGCCATGAACAGATGGGGAAAACAATCATTACTTTTATTATGCAAACAAAAGCATTAAGAGGATCACATGTACAGTGACTGCAAACCTGGTCAATTAGTCTGGTAGCTGTTCTCTTCACGGGAAGCCACTCTGCCTTCCTAAGAAGTATATGACTGCACCAAGAGTCACTCTGGGTTTATGATCATGCAATGCCTTTGTTTCCCAGGACCCTCAAACAGCCCTATCCAACCTACTGGGCCAAGCACACCGACAGCCTGCGACCCCCACCTGACATTTGATGCCATCACCACACTCCGTGGAGAGATATACTTCTTTAAAGACAAGTATAAAACTAAACCATTCCTTCCCTTTACTTCTCTTTTTGCTGTGCATTAAAACTGGATTCTAGTTAAGTTATACATTCTTCATTTTTTCCTTTTATTCTATACACAGATAGCTCACTGGAATTTTTAGAACTTTCTAGGTATCTCAAAACACCCAAGAAAAGAAAAAAAAGCAGAACTAAAATATCCATAAGCATTTAAATATTTGTGGTGATATAAACAGATATAGGGATTCCATAAGTTTAGGTAATCCTAAAACGTCATTTAGTTCCATCTACCATCACAAAACAGCCAGTGGAAAATGGAACGTTCAGTCAGATGACTTGCCTCACTGTGAGGCAATTTTTTTTTGTTTTTGCATTCTGCTAGTGGAACCCCAGGCTATTTGGGTACTGTTGCTTTCATCAGTGGCTATCCATTCTTATCATTTAGTAGGTACAATAATGATCCTGTCCAAGTAAGATGTGTCAGTGTGTTGCGAGAAGATGATTCCAAATGAGAACAAAGAATATCATGCCTGTGCCAACCTCTAAAAACTGCAAAGTGCACTCCAGATGGACAGTGTCATTATAAACCAGGGCCCTGTATGTGTCATTGTGCTTGATCCTGCAGACATTTTATTGATATATACTGCAGCAATCTTACAACAACCAGTTTATCCCAGAACCACAAAATGTTTCTATGTGTGTGTGTGTGTGTGTGTGTGTGTGTGTGTTTCCTTGTGTTCTGCTAGGTACTTCTGGAGACGCCATCCTCAGCTGCATCAAGTCGACCTCAACTTTATCTCTCTATTCTGGCCAGCCCTGCCCAGTGGCATTCAGGCTGCATATGAAGACATTGATAGAGACTTGGTTTTCCTATTTAAAGGTGATTTCCTAACCTTCTTATTTTTGTTCTTCCTGAAGACAAGGCCAGTACTTGTCTATAGCCTTGTGCAGATTTAGGAGAGGGGTGTCTAGGAAAGCTTGGTGCTAGCCAAGCTCTTGTCAGATCCCATTGCAATCACTAACTTCGGGATGAGTTTAACTGGCTATATTCTCAATAGTTGTCAATATTCTTATGCACAAATGAAAAGACCACATTAGATGGGCATGTTCAGTATGTTGCCTCTGTTGCCATTGATACAATTCACTAAATGTTCTCAAAACTATCATCTACTTTCTGTACAGAAGCCACATTAGATACAGCATGTGATTGTGGAGCTTTGAATGACAGTCTTAAGATGTTTGAATGTAGCTGGGTGTGGTGGCACATGCCTTTAATCCCAGCACTCAGAAGACAGAGGTAGGATGATTGCCATGAGTGTGAGGCCTTCCTGAGACTACATAGTGCATTCCAATTCCAAGTCAGCCTGGGCTAGAGTGAGACTCTACCTCAAAACAACAAAACAGCAACAACAAAAGAAAGAAAGAAAGAAAAAGAAAGAAAGAGAAAAAGAAGGAAGGAAGGAAAGTTAGTTAGTTTGAATGTCTTTAAAGGTCTGGGAGGAGTTCACTTTGCCATCCTCATCTTTCAATAAGTGTTGCATTTTCATTTCTATGGTGATCAAGGAATGATGTGTGTTATATTGAACAACTAGAAGAGCTTTATTTAATGTGTAACTGGAATTATTGACAGGTAACCAATACTGGGCTCTGAGTGGCTATGACATTCAGCCTGGTTACCCCAAGCATATATCAAACTTTGGCTTCCCAAGCACTATCCAAGCAATTGATGCAGCTGTATACTACGGAGGCAAAACCTACTTCTTTGTAAAGAACCAGCTCTGGAGGTATGGAGAACAGTTTTTTGATTAGAAGTTGAAATCTGTGTTTCTACCAACCACAAACAATTAGGCCTCCAAAGGTTATGTTAAGATCGAGCTGGTTTTCACAGATTGAGTGAAGATAGATTCTTTTTCACAAGATGATGTTAACATGGCTTCTGAGAATTCCATTTCTGTAATGTTAAAACACGTTCTGCAACATGAAATGGTTCACAAACTCATAATGCACCAGGTTGGTTGATTCTTATTGATGAGGTGAATTCTGACATACTCAAGTGTTGTCCAGATTTCCTGTAGAATTTGGTGCACAACATAAAACCACTAAAACATGGGAGCAGAAGGGAGACTATGTGTGGAAGGAAGAGGAGTGGTGAGTGGGGGCAAAGCACAGTAATGGGGAGGTGAATATGAGTGAAGTACAGCAACATATCTATATGAGAATGTCATAATGGACCCCATTATTTTATATGCTAGCTAAAATGCTTATTAAATGGGATTATCATTTACCTTTATATGTATACATACACTCATACAACACAGTTATACTTAATTTACAAATTGAGTAAAATCTTTGGAAAATATAAGCTCGTGTCCAGTGAATTAATGACACTCATACTTATAAATGAGTATGTATCATTAGGTAGAGAAATTAGCCATTCCTAGTCTCAATAAAAAGCACTGTGAAGACTGAAAAAGAAAAAATGTGTACAAACGCACTTTGTAACATATAGATAATTAAAAGAAAACTGTTACTAAAGTCTACATTTATGATAAATCATGTGACATTTTGTTGTTAGATATGACAACCAAAGGCACTCTATGGAACCAGGTTATCCCAAAACCATCTCAAGTACCTTTCCAGGAATAGGATGCAAAGTTGATGCAGTTTTCATGCAGAATTGTAAGTAGGAAAAAACCTACCAACAAATTTGTGTAATTTTTTTATTAAGTAGAAACTTTGTATGGACACATCATGTGTTGGAACCATCGTTTCCTTCCTCCTTGCCCCCATTCCACTGAGACACCTCTTCAGCAGGATTGGTGGTATTCCCCATGGAGTTGTGGGCTATGAAATGTAACAACAGTAGCCAGTCAGTACTGAACAGATCGCTTAGCCAGTCATAAAGCCATTGGTTACCCACCTATGCTGGGTGCCGCAATTGCACAGGTGCGTATGTCTTCTCAGGCTGATCACATTCTTACAGCAGTGTTCCCTGCCAGCTCACAATGTTGTTGGCCATTTTCCCTCAGCAGCTCAGACAGCACTTACCAGCACTATAGAGACAGACCATTTGGGAACTGGCTTCCTTCCAGATTCCAGCCAGGTCTCTCATGTTATGTGACGACAATGTGTAGTGTCTTCAGAGACAGAGTCTTACCTTTGACCTCAGGCAGGTAATCAAGTGCTCTCACAGAAGTCTGTCTTATTTTGCACAGTTGGATATTATATTGGGTCAGGGGGTGGGAATGCTTATGCAAACATATCTGAGATCTTCTATGAACTAATTCAACACATCCTCTCTTCTTTTGTAGCCTTATTCCTTTTCTTCAGTGGACCAAGATATTATGCCTATGACATCACTGCTCATAGGGTCACTAGAGTTGCAAGAAGCAACTTATGGCTCAACTGTAGATAGAACTGAAGCAAAACCAAATGTGCTTGCATCCATTTATGAATGTGAAGGGGAAGCGCGGGTTGTATGCTCATCGCCGTGTCCTGGTTGTGCTTTACTGCGCACCGAGTCCTGTCGCTGCGCTCACTGCGAGTAGTCTCATAGAGCAGGGGTTAGCAGTGCTCCATTCTTGGCAGAAGCTCTTGCACAGTCCTCTCGGGTTGTGAATGCATCATAAGAAGGGAAGTAAGCCCTGTGTCACCTCCATATTCACTATCTCCTTATTGGATCGTCTGACTTCTAAAAATCCCTGCTTCATTATTTCTTTACCTGGCTCCAAATATTCCTAAGATTTTTTTTAACATATCTAAATGCATCTTTTGCATACAGTTTCATAGTAGATTTTAGTTACACTTAAGGGTAATAAACAAAATAGAGAATATCCTTTGTTTTTACAGAGAATATGCTATTTTTTACCTTTAGAAAGAAATATGGAGAACATAGATTGTGGATTGAATTGTGCCTGCCCTCAGCTAAGAAAAAAGATAAGTTGAATTCTTAACCTCAGGCTACTTATGAATGTGAGCATGTTTGGAACCAGGGTCTTTGCAGATGTCATTAACTAAGTGAAAGTGGCAAAAATGGGCCCTAAACCCATTTGTGTGTCCTTATTAAACAGAGAGAACTTGGGACATAACTCTGTGACAATACATTTGCCTAGCATGCAGGAGTTCCTGAGTATGATTATAGGTATAGGAAAGACACACAGGGGGTGGGGGGATGATCCAAATCATCCAAAGATAGAGACAGAGATTGGGGTGATACATCTACAAGTCAAAGTATGCCAAGAATTGCCAGAAAGCAGCAACTAAGAAAAGGCTATGCAAGATTCACTTCCACAGCCTCCAGAGAGGAGATCCTGGCCCTGAGATCTTGTTGAATTGGGACTTCTGACTTCCAGTATTCTGAAAAATAAACTTCTGTTCTAAACCACTAAGTTTGTGGCAGTTTGCTAGACATCTGCACTTAAGAAAAGAAAGCAACCTAAAATTGGTAAGGGGCTCCTGCTAAGGATAATGGGACAGCTTCCCAGGGCAGCAGCAAGGGGACATTCCACTTCCTCTCCTCCTTCAGTCCTGTTCTCTCCTTATAGAGCACAAACAAGTGGATGAACTGGATCTATAGCTCCTCAGCTTTTGTTTTCCAGGGATACATAGGTGGGCACACTTGCTGCACAGAGAACAGTACTGGACATGAAATTCAATACAAGTCATCAAATTAAGCAGCTTCAGTGAATAAATTTGCTATTCGATTTTTTTCTGTTGACAATTTGAGGACTTATTGAACCGTAATACCTGAGCCATACATCAAAATCTCTGTCACACAGCTTACAACACAATAAACACTGAGCTGTTAAATATGTTTTCCATTAGCACATTCTGTTATCATTCTCCATGAAAATTTGTACACCCCACAGATAATTAATGTGACATTTTATCCTAATTCATAACAATGAATTAAGGGATGTGGAGGTAACTCAGCAGTTGAGGCATTTGTCTGTGAAGCATAATGACCCAGCTTTGATTCCCCAGTACCTACATAAACCCAGATGCAGTTGCACAAGGTAGCACATGCATCTGGAGTTTGTTTGCAGAGGCTATGGGCCATGGCATGACCATTCTCATTCTCTCTCTCTCTCTCTCTCTCTCTCCCTCCCTCCCTCTTTTTGCAAATAAATAAAAATATTTTTAAAAAACAGAACAGAGATCGAGAGATGGCTTAGCAGTTAAGTCACTTGCCTGCAAAGCCAAAAGGACCCAGGATTAATTCCCCAATTCCCATGTAAGCTAGATGCACAAGGTGGCATATGCATCTGGAGCTCATTTGCAGTGGCTGGAGGCAGTGTCTTGAAGCCCTGGTATGCCCATTCTCGCTCTCTCTCTCTCTCTCTCTCTCTCTCTCTCTCTCAATAAATAAATTAATAAAAAAAGTTTGTGAAAAACAGAACAATGAGTTAAAAAATAAAGATTGTTATTTTAAATGACTGATTTAGAATTTCTTAAAATGCCACCAGAGACTTCATGTGAAGTACAGAAACAGCGAATATGAACTATCTTAGCAACCATTTTTATATTGTTAGCATTATTATACTAATACTAAACTTTTAATAGCTGTCACAGTTTATGAAATATTTTGTATGTATCATGTCCTCAAAAATTATCTTTGCTGGACATGGTGGCACACACCTTTAATCCCAGCACTCAAGAGGCTAAAGTAGGAAGATTCCTATCAGTTCAAGGCCACTTTGAAACTGCATAGTGAATTCCAGGTCAGCTTAGGCTAAAATAACACCCAACCTCAAAAAACCAAAAAGAAAAAGAAAATCTTAATAACCTTATCTTATTTCACAAGAACAAAAAACAGAGGCTAGGATATATTATATATATATATATATATTATCATTCCACTTATTTGTTCAATCACTTAGTCAGCAATAATTAGTGAATCACTTTCAAGTTCATGGTGTTGTGCTAGACAAAGTGAGAGAGATGTATAACCAGCTCATTACATCAATGTTACAAGTGTTAGAAGAACGGCCTGTCCATTTCTAGCAATAGTTAATTTCAGACTAGCATTTTTCTAAAACTTCCCATGATGTCAGTTTTTGAAAGCAGAAAGACCCAGAACACTTAGGGTTGGACTTTGTCACAGCAAGGTGAATTATACAAATCAGAAGTGTGCCAGGGGAATGTGGTTTAGGACACTAAAGATATCATATACAGTTTTGCTGTTAGGAGACCAAGGTGGTGGGACATAGGAGTGTCTTCACTAGAGATATCACACACTCTTTTGTTGTTAGGAGACCAAGGGGTGGGAAATAGGAGTTTCTTCTCAGGAAGAACTTACCAATACAAGAAAAACATCTACAAATATAGACTCTAGGGAAACCTCAACATGGCAGGGCTGTTGGTTACCTGCCCTAACATCCATTCTTCATTTTCTCCACTTCCCTATCAACAATGAGACTCCAGTTCCTTTAGGATTAGCAATACAGTCAACTAAGATTGTGTGGCCTTGCTTACAGATAGATGTGGCCATATGTTTAATTTAATAGTCAAAGTGTATAAAGTGAATATTGTGTACAGCTTCTCAATATTAAGAATTGCCTGTTTTGGCTCAGCAGTTAAAGGTACTACCTTGCAGAGCCTGATGAACCCAGATTCAATTCCCCAGTACCCACATAAAGTCAGACACAAAAAGTAATGCATGTGTCCAGAGATCCTTTGCAGTGGCAAGAGGCCTTGGTATACCCATTGTCTCCCTCCTTCCCTCTATTTCTCTCCCTCCCTCATAAATAACTAAAAACATTCTGAAAAAATAAGTGGCTTTGTGTGGGTGGCATCTGAAAAGATAGCTCAGCGGTTAAAGAAAGGCATATTTGCAAAGCCTGCCAACTCAAGTTAGATTCTCCCAATACCTACATAAAGCCAGACAGAAACCAGTGCTGCATTTGCAACCCCAACATACCTCTCACAATGGGAGGCAAAGTGAGAAGAATCTGGAGCTCATGGACCAGCTGGGTTGAAACATTTTAGCCATGGCAAGAAACCCTATCTCAAAGAAGGTGAAAATTGCACAGATACCTCTAGTGTGTGACCTACACTCATGCACCATGCATGCTTACACACACACACATTAACCAATGTTTAAATCAAGAATTTTCCTTCTCTTTTCTTTCCTCCTTGCTGCCTGTATATACATGCAATGGTTGCATTTTGAGAAGCCACATAGCATGAGGCATTGCACTAAGAGGGTACAGTAAGATGGCAGATGTTTCCTACATTCCTTATGATACAGAGTTATTATAGAAACCTTGGACTACATGAGGAAAAGGGAAATTTTGTTTTTAGTAACCATCTGCTATTTTGAATTGTTCTCATTGAATTGATCTCATTCTACTACAGCACAGGGAATGCTTGGGGCCCAGCCCATCTCCTGCAGGAAAGACCACCACTACACCAGACCCACTCATGCTCATGAGAGCCTCCAGCCAGCTTTTGTTTTTTTTCACTCTTCTTAAACAGATTGCATAATTCAAAGTCACTAGGCATTTAAAGAAAGATTACAATGTGAAAAATAAAAACCAAAAAAGAAAAATGTTTGAGGGAACAGAAAATCCCAGGAGCAAAAGAAAATGTGAAAATCAATGAAAGTATGCTTACCTTTAACACTCTCCAAAGAAAAACTATATTTTAAAACCAAAAAAGTCCTTAAGTACAAAAATATCATAATAAAGAAATGCAGTAAAATGTTATTCAGAGATCTGGAAAGAGTTCTTTAAAATTAAAAACATGACAGCTGAAGGAAATGACAGGTAAGCCAAAATGTAACGTCGGTAGAAAACAATGAAGGACTTTTTTTTTTACTTGTTTTTATTAGTTATGTACATACTCAGTATATAAACAGCCCATGTTGGTACCATCCTTAACCTCATCCTTGCCCCCCCACCCTGAAGGGACCCTCCTTGTTAAGGTGCCAGTTATCCCCATGGGGATTGTGGGTCATGCATTGTGGGGGTAGCCATCAGTTATGGGAAAAGGCAATGTTTCTGTGCATAATGTCCCAACGTGTGGCTCTAACAATTTTTCCGCCCCCTCTTCCATGAATTTCCCTGAGCCACGTTGGGTTTGTTTTAGGTCTACTTCAGTGATAAGCTCTTGGGAGCCTCTGGAGGACTTTTTTAAATCAAAAGCTTAGCTGGGTGTGGTGGTGAATGCCTTTAATCCCAGCACTTGGAAGGCAGAAGGGGGAGGCTCACCATGAGTCTGAGGCCACCATGAGACTACTTAGTGAATTCCAGGTCAGCCTGAGCTAGAGTGAAACCCAATCTCAAAAAACCAACCAACCAAACAAACAAAAAAGGCTTAACCTGAAAGCTTCAATAAGTACATGTTCCAGAAAGAGAACTAGAAAAAGATGAAGAGAAAGTGTAAGGAAATAATATAGAAAACTTACTTCCAATCTGTTTCATGAAAAAGGGCCCATGTATTGCCTATAAATGTTAATACAAGAAGACTCACACTCAGAGACATAATTATGAAATTCAATAATAACTGGGTGTATTAGTTGCTTTCTCATTGCTTTGGTCAAATACCTAACAAGAAGCAATTTAGGGAGGAAGGGCTTATTTTGGCTTACAGTTTAAGGTCCATTATGGCAGGGAAGACAGCTAGTCACAATGGGTCCAAAATCAGGAACTAGAGAGTGCTGAACACTGCTGCTTCACCTCTCTTTCTTTGCTTTATTCAGTCCAGAACACAAGACCATGGAATAGTGCTACCCAAACTTAAGATGGACATTCCCACCTCAATTAACATGACCCAGATAATCCCTCACATGCATGCCCAGAGGATCATTTCCTAGGTGATTTTAGGTCCTGTCACATTGATAATCAACATAAGCCATCACAATGGGTAAAGAGAGAATTTCCAAATTTTTTATGTTACCCAAAATCAGAATAGAAGCCTTCTCAAAAGCAACACTAAATGGTGGAAATCAATGCCTTCCAAGTTCTGAGGGAAATTTATTTTAGCCTAGCCACAATCTCACCTAAGTGTGAGGAAGAAATAAAGGACATTCTTAGACACAAAAAAATGTTCAAAATCTTCATTTTCCTTATATTCTTCTTTAGAAAATTCTTAAAGCTATATTCTGATAAACAAAAGAACTAATTAATAAATGGATAGAAATTAAATCCAGGAACTGGGAATATAAAAGAGTCATGAGAATGCTCTAATTGAAAGATAATAGCTTGTGATAGACTTGGATTGAAGAAAATAAGTGTCTCAAAGAAATGACTTCAAAAGGAAAAATAGTGTCTCTAGATTTCTTATGTTTGTCTACTTTGAAAAGGGCTTGGGAATTCTACTGACAAACTTAGGATAGGACTCCCAACTAAAAACAAAAATCAATTCAGCTACCAATTTCAGAGATGACAAAAGTTGGACAAGAAAGAAATAATCATAGTAGACCATATGGCTTCCTTGTGAGTACTATTTTCTGTAGGCATTTTAAAAAATAAAACAATGGTTAAGGGCTAGAGAGAATGCTTAGTGGTTAAGGTGCTTGCCTGCAAAGCCAAGAGACCCAGGTTCAAGTCTCCAGGACCCACATAAGCCAGATGCACATGGTGCATGTATCTGGAGTTTGTTTGCAGAGACTGAAGGCCCTGGTGCTTCTATTCTCTCCCTCCCTTCCTCTCCCTCTCTCTCTCTCTCTCTCTCTCTCTCTCTCTCTCTCTCTCTCTCAAACAAATAAAAGTAAGTTTCTTAAAAAAACAATAATTAATTGTTTAATAAAAATTTTGCTAACCCAAATTAGGAAAATGGAGGGCAGAGATGACTATTCAATCCTCCTCTTCCATAGAGGGACATTAATGAATAACATTTAATATAAAAAAGTCAAGTCATGGGCCTGGAGAGATGGCTTAGCAGTTAAAGTGCTTGCCTGTAAAAGTTAAGGACCCAGGTTCAGTTCCCCAAAACCTCATAAGCCAGATGCACAATATGTGCACAAGATGGTGTGTGCATCTGGAGTTTGATTACAGTAGCTAGAGGCCCCGGTGCACCAATTCTCTCTCCTCTCTCTCATAAATAACATTAATTTTTAAAAAAAAAATCAAGTCATAGCCTAAGCATTCTATTTAGAAAATGGGAGTTAAGTGATAAGAAGAGGAAGTTGTAAAAACCCTTTAAGGTTATTCTGGGGAGTGGGACTTGAAGGGCTGAAGGGTTGGGACAGGGGACACACAATTTGGATTGTTATTTTACTTTTGATAACTTGGTAACTTAAAAACTTTTTCTCAAGTGTTTTAGAGCTTAAATATCACAGGAGAATAATCTAAGAGACATAAATATACTCATGCAAGCTTCCAGATCACTATAATACAAATCTTGATTATATCTACATACTGCCCTCCATCTTTCCCTTACCAGAGGCTATTCCATCTTTCCACTCTACATATGGAGTAAACGAGTAAATATTTTTGAATGTGATTTACACCAGAGTGAGCTTTACATGCAGAGAATTATATGACTACTTAGCTTTTAAGTTATGTTACAACAAAATTCTTCAGAATATAGTCAAGGCAGAAAATTTGGAAAGGTCTACGACTGAGGAGCTAATACTTAGGAAGAATGGGAAAGAAATGCCAATGATTGGTAAAGTGGGAGAATAAGTGAGAGGAAGGGAAGCTGTAACAAGCAGTGGTGCTTCATCTGAAAGTGGCCAGCGTTAACCAGGATAGGACCCATTGAAATAATGCAGAGGACTCTCACACTGTATCTTCACTTCTCACATTAACTTTGGCCTTCAAAGTCCTTCCTAACCTGTGGCATTCATCTCCCCAGCCAGCTGTTTTCTCCAGACACCCTTGGTCCTATCTACCCTGACTTTCTGCAGATTGATTTGCTAGAGTGAGACCAGATTTCCCGTAGCTCATGTCTGTAGCATTTTTGCTTCTTACGGAGTCCCTCCACTCAGACACCCACCTTCCACCTGTAAGATTCAATTCCTTCTCATGTTGCAAGACCCAGTGCCAGCCTGAGGAAAGGCTGTGCATCCTGCAGGAATCATCCAGGCCACACCCATCATCAGTCATCTGTCTGCCTCTGGGCCCTTCTCAGTTGCCATCACTAACCATAATTACTAAATTGATTGCACTGAGGAGCACAGAGAAGAACAGTAAATCACACTTCTGGGTGTGCTTGTGAGGAGTTCCCAGAGATGATTAAACAAGTTGGGAGACCCATCTTGAAAGTGGGCTATACAACCCAGTGGATCTGGATACAAATGAGAAGAAGAAGGATGCCCACTTGTGCAGGCATTCTCTCTCTCTCTCCCTCTCTCTCTCTCCCTCTCTCTCTCTCCCTCTCTCTCTCTCTCCCTCTCTCTCTCTCTCTCTCTCCCTCTCTCTCTCTCTCTCTCTCTCTCCTTCTTGGTTACCATGAGATAAGCAACTTTGCTCTGCCAGTCCTTTTTACTACAATGTGCTGCCTCACCATGGTCCAGAGATAACAGAGCCAGCTGGCCAAGAACTCAAACTGACTCAAAACAAAGCCTTTATCACTTAAGTTATATTCCCAGATATTTTGTCACAACAGTGAGAAGTCTGGCCCACGCATCCATCTTTTCTCCACTTTTACCGCTTCTGTCCACCTTCACCTGTGCTAGTCTTCCTAGAAGTCTGAAGTCTCCAGTGTGACTATGTCCACATAGAAATAACCACAGCAGCAGGTGCTGGATCAATTTACCTTTATTAATTAACATAAACTTATTCTTAACGCAATTGTCTGTTTATATCGTGCTGACAATATATTTAAAGCTTTTCTTCAAAAGAAAGTGATTTCAAAATTCATGAGAATTTATGTGTACAAAAGCTACCAACTTTACAAAGATAAAACCGGCAGCTTACTGGTTGCTACTTAAATTGAAATGCGCTTGATAAATAATCACAGACCATGATTGCAAAATCAAGTCCATCTAAGAAAAAAGAGCAAGCCATGACACATTTCATGGCAAGTGTCCTTTACTGTTAGTAATTAAATGAAGACACAAGCCAATCCATGCCACGTCTCACTATTTACTTTCTAAGTTCAGTGCAAACAGAAACAGGCTTTAATTGAAGAGAAAGAAAAATGAAGAGCCTTCTGCCTGCACTTTTTCTTTTCATAACATTTTCTTCAGCATTTCCTGCAGACCGAAAAGTGGAAAATGAAGAAGATATGCAACAGGCTCAGGTACTGTGTCAATAAATGCTAATAACAAACTATCAACAAAATGTTCCTTTTTAGAACATTTGTTTTTATGTATTTTATTTATTTATTGGAGAGAGAGAGAGAGAATGGGCGTGTCAGGGCCTTTAGTCATTGCAAATGAACTCCAAACGCATGTGCCACCTTGTGCATCTGGCTTATGTGGGACCTGGAGAATCAAACCTGGGTCCTTAGGCTTCGCAGGCATGCACCTTAACCAATAAGCCATCTCTCTAGCCCTAAAATGTTCTTTTTATTGCTTCCCTCAGGACCTAAAATGATGGCAAATTCCTGTAAAAGAGTCCCAAGCTTCCTTGTGAGAAATCAGGGAATTTCACGAGTTGGCCTATGAGGACATGAAGAAGTGGGGTGAGGGATGAAAGGCGGAGGTAGGGTACGCAGCAGAATTTGCTCCAACTTTGAACAATGGTCACCAAAGGAAACAATAGTGAGAGGAGACAGTGGGGCACCTGGAGGAAATGGAGATCTCGGTAAACATGTTTCAAGACAACCAGGAGTGCTCAGTCTATCATTTGGAGCCTTTATATGCAGATAGCTTATGAGTGTGAAAATGAAAATTCTATGGCCTCGGTAATTAACCCATAAAAATCAGTCCAGAAGTTTATTTGTTATGCTTGGTGAAATCACATAAATTTGCAAAACAGATAATTATCCATTTGTTCTGAATTTGCTACAAGAAAATACCAAGATGAAGGCTCTACAGAAACCTGTAAGACACGCCATCGCTTACCAGGTAGAAGCAGCTATGGTCTCCTCGGCCGGAGTTCCATGGGCTGTGTGGTTTGGCTAAGTCTCCTCACTCATAAACCAGCTGACACTTGGCACTGAATGAACAGGGTGATTCCTTTCTCTCCTCTTCCCATCCCCCCTTCTTTCCCTCACTATTTCCTTTTTATGCTCACTGCCACTGGAGGGGATATCAGACCATTGTCTTTTGTCGGAAGAGGAATATTTGCTATTTGCTCTCCTGTAGTTTATGGTTTTTTTTGTTTTCTTTCTTTCTTTTCTTTTTCTTTTTTGGTCAGGCTTATCTCAACCAGTTCTACTCTCCTGGGATAGAAGGGAGTCATCTTGTTCAAAGTGAGAACCGGAGCCTCTTCGAAGGCAAAATTCAGGCAATGCAGGCATTTTTTGGGTTGACAGTGTCTGGAAAACTGGACTCAAGCACCCTAGAGATCATGAAGATGCCCCGGTGTGGGGTGCCCGACGTGGGGCAGTACGGCTACACTCTCCCGGGGTGGAAGGAGCACAGGCTCACATACAGGTAACATTACTGCCAGCGTCGGTCAGCTGACCCACCGAGCTAACACCAAGAAGGAGTAATGGTGATCACTCATCCTCCTGACCCTGCCGTGTGCATGCCGCTTTGTGGGCTGCGTGGGTTCCATCCTCCCCGCTAACCTGCTGTGCAGATGCACAGAGGCTGCGTCAAAAGACCGTGTGGCCAGGATCACACAGGAACGTGGCTCTAGCAGATAAGCTCCGGTCTCTAGGCCCTGCCTTCCCATGCGAGCTCCGGAGCAGTTCTGTCGTCTGTAGTCTTTAGTGCGTGCGTTTGTGTGTCGTTTATATGTTGAATGTGTATGTTATGTGTGGTATGTGGTGTGTATTTTAGGGAGTGTGGAATATAGTATGTGGTATGTGCCACGTGTGGTATACAGTGTGTGTATATGTGTGTGTCAAAGTTGTCAAATTTCAAATCTTAGGTGGGTTTCTGTGCAATGTGGGTTTTTTTTTCTGACGAATCTCAAGGATCAGGTTATTGGCTCATTGCCCAAAAGAAGGCGACTTGTGATCTCTATGTGGAAAAAAAATGTCAGTGACCTTAACCACTGCTCTGGAGCCTTTGACTTGTATTTGTCTTCCTTCATCTTTCTGGGTCTTAGGACTTGATACCAAAATAAGTTCACAAGATGAGAAATATGAACAAAAAATATTTTCCAGAATAACTCTGTGAGACTCTTCAGACTCATTCTGTACAATACATGCCCAAGACTGAGTTCTATAAGCCAAATAAATTAAAGTAAATCTCAACGCCTTTGAAAATATACTTATAATGGACTCACATATAGTCAAACATATACATGTGGTTAGTGCTATCCCATTTATGGTGTGATCTTACAAAAACCCAGTTAACATTTTTGAGCCCTCTTTATTAAGTGCTATAATAATACTAACTGATTCATAGGGAAGATGAAAGGTCTTAATTAGCATATGTGAAATTACTTCACTTAAATAAAGTGATATGCAAATATGATTAAAAATTAACAGCACTGTACCAAAGGTTAGCACAACCCATACTGGTAAGCTACAAATGGTTTTGTACTTCACGTGTATGGGGGAGGTGGGGTTGGCATCACAATAGCTACATTTTTATCATATTTCAGAATAGTGAACTATACTCCAGATATGCCACGAGCTGATGTGGATGAGGCCATTCAGAATGCTCTAGAAGTGTGGAGCAAGGTCACTCCACTAGTATTCACCAAGATTTCCAAGGGGATTGCAGACATCATGATTGCCTTTAGGACTGGAGGTAATGTGTGTGGCAGCAAGAAAAATACAGCTACTTTCTTCTTGGGAGATTCAAGGAGGCTCATTTTTTCTCTTCCTATAATTGTATCTCAGTCCATGGTTGGTGTCCTCGTTACTTTGATGGTCCCTTGGGAGTCCTTGGTCATGCCTTTCCTCCTGGACTGGGTCTGGGTGGTGATACTCACTTTGATGATGATGAACACTGGACCACCAAGGATACAGAAGGTGGGAATTTATCTTTATAATTTTTTTAATTTTATTTTTATTAATTTATTTGAGAGACAAAGAGGGAAGGGAGGGAGAGAAAGAGAATGGGCATGCCAGGGCCTCTAACCACTGCAAAAATAAATAAATAAATAAACTCCAGACACATGTGCCATTATGTGCATCTGGCTTATATAGGTACTAGGGAATTGAACCTGGTTCCTTAGACTTTGCAGGCAAGCACCTTACCTACTAAGCCATCTCTGCAGCCCATAACTTTCTTAATGAGAAAATGGTATCATTCTAAGGAATCGCTACAAAGAATCACTTTGAAACTTGTTGCCTTTTGCTTCAAACTTCATCTCCCCCATAATTGTCTAGATTCCAAGATGGAATTAGTGATGTGTTCAATACCTATGCAGACAATTGTGCAGTTCTGATACTCTTACAATATGGCTAGTCCTAGTGTGATCTAGCCTTCTTTGTTTATTAATACACTCATTCACATATCCATAGTGCCTGAGGATCAGCTATGTGTTCATTTAATGCCCCAAAGATGTCCTAGAAAAGTCCTGGCCTTTCTGAGATTCATGAGCTTGTGCCTAACCCTGTTTGCCCCTCACCCAGGGCAGAATTGCTCCATACTGTACCAATGATGGAAGTCATCTATAGATTGAGAATTGAAAGGAGACTCTGGGGAAGTAATAATTTTGAGATTACAACTAAGGAATCATTGGTGGATTCCTGGCTCATAGAACATTGATGTAAAAGCATGAACTTTTTCTTTTCTAACTTTTTCATCAGCAAAGGCATTTGACACTAGTTCATATATCTAACCTATTGCTTTAAACTAAGTTGGTTTTATTTGTCTTAGTGGGTCTGACTAGCACTGGAAGTGTATTACTACTTTGCAAATATAAGTGAAAACTTTACTATAGTAGCACTGTATACATTAAACAAAAAAGCAGGCTCAATCAATCCCCTGGTTCTTTCCTTTTTTTCCTATTATTGACCAGACCATTTGGGGTCTTGGGTCTGGCCTCCAGGGTCACAGGAAAGTACTAGTTTGGGCTCGCCTGGTGAGCAGAATATAGAACTTTGGTCATTCCTGGCCCACTTCTTGGGTCAGCTTTACAGCTTCTGCAAATATGAAAGCCAAAGGCAGAAAAACGTTGCAGCCACTCATTGCTTCATTGGAGCACAGGAAGCAACTTTTCTCCCAAGTGCTGGTAAGATGTGTCAAGAGGTCAGTACTAGCTGACTTCAGGCAGTGGGGGAATCTGTGAGCTGCTGTCTTTGTCACATGGTTTAGCATCCAGACAGGCACGATATGCAAAAGGAACATGGGCACTCAGACAAGTGAGAGATGGAGAGATTTGTGCCTTGTTGTATCTTCTGCTGAGATATGATCCAATATGTTTTTGGTCTTTGTCTTAAGATAGTGTTATAGTAACTAATACTGAATTATTACCCAGATAAATGATTGTGCATATAAGAATCAACTACTGAGGGCTGGGGAAATGGCTTAGCGGTTAAGGAGTTTGCCTGAGAAGCCAAAGGACCCTGTTTCAATTCCCTAGGATCCACATAAGCAGGATGTACAAGGTGGCACAAGTGTCTGGAGTTCATTTGCAGTGGCTAGAGGCCCTGGCATGCCCATTTTCTCTCTGTCTCTATCTACCTCTTTGTCTCTCTCTCTCATTAATAAATAAATAAAAAGAATCAACTACTGAATGTCAAGACTTCCTCATTCCTTTTAGTTATTTCTAATCTCAAGTGGGCAATCATTCTCCTCTCTCTCTCTCTCTCTCTCTATGTATTTCTTTTCCTTTTCTTCTTCCTCCTCCTCCTTTTCTCCCTATCTTATACCCTCCTAGAGCCTTATAAATGCTTGGTAAGTGCTTGTTGCAGTCAGGTTCACATTGCTCATAGAAATCACCCAACCAAGAGCAGCTTGTGGGGAGGGGGGCAATGTATTTTGGCTTATAGGTTCAAGGGGAAAGCTCTACAATGACAGTGAAAATGATGGTATGAGCAGAGGGTGAACAACACCCTTCACCAACATCAGGTGGACAATAACAACAGGAGAGTGTGTCAAACACTGGCAAGGGGAACCTGGCTATAACACCCAATAAGCCTGCCCCCAACAATACACTGCCTCCAGGAGGCTTTAATTTCTAGTTGCCAACAGCTGGGGAACCTAGCATCCAAACACCTAAATTTATGGGAGACACCTGAAGCAAACCACCACCGTACTCTTACCATTGAACTAAATCCCCAATAACTATATATTTTTCAATCAACTCACATACTCATGTTTGTTGTTGTTGTTTTTATTAAGGGTTCAACTTATTTCTTGTAGCTGCTCATGAATTTGGCCATTCCCTGGGGCTCACTCACTCCAATGATCAAACAGCTTTAATGTTCCCAAATTACGTCTCCCTGGATCCTAGCAAATACCCACTTTCGCAGGACGACATCAACGGAATCCAGTCCATCTACGGTGAGAAACATGATAAAGCAGCATGAGAACTAAACAGGAAACCCTTCAGAAAGGAAATGGAGAAAGTGACTCTTGCAATACCATCATGAAGCAAATGCTCACTTAGGAAAGATCCTTATGTAGACATATTTCCTATACCTTTTTGATTCATTGTGGTATTTCTTTTCTCATTGAAGGAAGTCCACCTAAGCCACCTGCCAAGCCAAAGGGTACCCCTAAGCCCCACACCTGTGACCCTGACTTGACTATGGATGCTATCACCACCTTCCGCAGAGAAATAATGTTCTTTAAAGGCAGGTAAAGCCATTCCCTTGACACTCCAACTTCCTATGAAGGTTGCACTTTGCAAGGGAAGTAAGGGTAAGCAGGGAGCGCTGAGCACATGAAATGTGTACCTTTCACTCGCCTATACATGCTGTTTAAATGTTTTGCTATATGCATTTGTCTCATGCCTGCTTGATAAATTAATTTAAAATGTTTTGAAAGCAACTGTTATGTTACCATAAGAAAATGAGATAATCTTTTTCCAATGACTTCTTGACCAAAATTAAACACTAATCCCAATGGTGTCCTAAAGTCAATTTAAACCTGATTAGCCTGTTGTTAAATTGTCAGGAATTTTACAAACCTTTTGCATCAGCTTAAAACCAACCACAGTTGGAATGTTTACATAGTTGAAATCCTGAAATTAGCATATGCTAAAAAGCAGGCCTTGTTCCTGACTTGGCACATAAACAGCCAGTTGTTAACCATGTAACAGCTCACCACTGACCATTTCTTAATGTTGTATCAAAAAGTGTTTTTTGTAGAGGTAAATCTCTTCTTTCACTGGGTATAATTTACTGAACTTAATTGCAACATTGATACACAGTTATGTTCACCATGATTATATTTCAGGACAAAATATCAGAACATGTACTATTTGATAAGGATATAAAGGCAAAAAGAAAAGAAAATTTGAAATAGGCTCAATTCACCCAGGGCTCTCTACCACTATAATAATGTGGTATCACTGCCTTGGTCTGGCCAGCAGAGGCCAAGAGAGTCTGCTGTAGGTATTAGAGGGGATCCATTGTTAGAAGGAATGGAAAACAATGATTTCTCAGTTATCATTCATGGATTCAGAATTTTACAGCCAGAGGGAAATTTGGGGGAAATGTTTGGCAAGGTAATGGTATTTCTTCATCCCAGCAAATATCCACATCAAAATTTCCTCTTGGGATGCTTGATGCTGGCTCACAATATTGGGTGTTGCTATAAAAATGAGGCAACTATGCAATCAGGACTTTTTGTTTTTGTTTTTCAGGTTAGGTTTTTGCGCTAACCCAGACTGACCTGGAATTCACTATGTAGTCTAGGGTGACCTCAAACTCATGATGACCCACCTACCTCTGCCTCCTGAGTGCTGGCATCTAAGGCGTGCGCCACCACACTGGGCTCCCCTAGAACTGTTTTATAAGATCCATATGGGTGATTTGTAACTTCAAGAACCAAGAGGGTGGGCACAAAACCATATCCTGACCTTAGTAATCCAGTGAGTATAAGAAAAACTCACAGCACTCTAAATTTTCTGGAGGGAAAATTGTACTAATTCTATAAACTGTTTGATGAAGATATCAGCTGATCTAATCAAAGACATGTCTGAGATTTCAACATGGCATTTGCATAGATACATAGGTTATACCTGTAAAATGATTTTGTTTGACACAGGCACTTATGGAGGCTGTATCATGATATCGCTAGTGTTGAACTTGAATTAATTGCATCATTCTGGCCATCTCTGCCAGCTGGTCTTCAAGCTGCATATGAAAGCCCCAAAGATAAGATTCTGGTTTTCAAAGGTAAACTTTCCTACCATGCTTTCTCTTCCTATTCTGAATGTCTGTGCAGGACAGTAGGTATATTTGGGTAAAGAATATAATCTCCATGCATGAATCAAGAGACAGAGATACTGCCTAACCTGTCATAAGTAACAATGAGGCAAGGGACTCTGTTGATTGTGAAGATAACCACCACCCCAATTGCACAGGGACAAAAGAAACCTATATGATAAAAATTGTGAAAGCTCATTTTTTTTCTTCCAGGTAAAGGTAATCTCTTTCTCTCTCTCTCTTTTATATTTTCCTATTATAGGATTGTCATATTTAGCAAATAAATATATAAATTGCTATGAATTTCAGATAAATAATTTTAGCAGGTCACTTATAATTAGATTTACCAAAACTATTCATTATTTGAAATTCAGATGCAAGTTTTATTATATTTCATCTAAACAACCTTACTTTTTACACTAGCCTTTAAGAACAGTTAGGGCTGAAATCAAGAAATATATCAAAACATTCAACCATTTTGACAGTTACTCAAAAGTAATAATGAAGTGAATTCATAAGAGTACACAGACCACCGACTACAGTTACATGCGATGTGTGTATAATATTAGTGGTCCAAGCAGCTAAAGGAAGTGGTAATAACAAGTGAAGAAAGGAGAGTACTAAGCACTGGAGCTAAGAGGAATGAGACATGTGGCTACTTTCAAACTCAACATCAATTTCTATCTGAAAGACATGGGTCCAAAATTTTTCCCTTTTTCTCTTCCCAGGTAAACATTTCTGGGCCATCAGAGGATATGCTGTCTTACCAGATTACCCCAAATCTATCCATACACTTGGCTTTCCAAGACGTGTGAAAAAAATTGATGCAGCTGTCTGTGACCGTAGTACAAGGAAAACCTACTTCTTTGTGGGCATTTGGTGCTGGAGGTTAGTGTATAGACAAGTAACCCTTTCATTTGATTATGAAGAAAAACACTCATAATAGCAACACTTTGGCATGGGCAAAAGTAGAACATATCTATACTTTTCTTCAAATGAATTGCACTAAAGGCAATCTCTGCTAGGAGGATGTTTCACTGAGTCCAATAACATTTCAACATAAAAAAATAAATAAACATTGGACTTGAACTAGAGAGATGGTTTAGTGGTTAAGGAACTTGCCTGCTAAGCCAAAGGACCCATGTTCAATTCCCCAGAACCCATGTAAACCAGATACACAAGATGGCACATGTGTCTGGAGTTTGTAGCAACTGAAGACCCTGGTGAGCCAATTCTCTCTCTCTTTCTCTTTTCTTTCTTCCACCCCCTCTTCCTTTCTCTCAAATAAATAATTTTTTTTTATTTATTTATTTTGCTTTCAATGAATTTTTATTTATGCTTGTTAATTGCATACATTTATGTGATTTGGTGGGACTTATCCATAATTATTTCATTACCATATTACAGAACCCATTTTCTTTCTTCCCAGTATTTGATTACTTCAATAAATACAAGAGTTTGTATTCATTTTGTTTTATCTCAAACCAAATAAATAATTTTTTAAAGGTAAAATAAAATAAAAAAATTAGTGATAGTAATGAAATGTCCCTTGACAGAAGCATATCCTGTCAAAATCTAGGAAGGTTCCATGATAAGTGCTCTGCTTGATTGACAGTTCCTTGGAAGGGCACCAGTCTGACAAATGATGGAGCCTTTTGCTCTGGTCTTTCTATTGTTAGTGCTACTGCTCCTATTGTTTTGTTGTATTGAGAATCAAACTCAGGGCCTTGTGCATTCCAGCCAAACTCTCTTCCACAGGCTTACATCCTCAGCCCTCAGATCACATTTTGTAAAATCCTCTCCATGTTTTTATTATCAATCCCATTAGTTTCCATCTCCAGGACCTGCTTGGTTCCCCCATGCCTGTTTCACTCTATGTTGGGCAATGGAAGAATTAAGCTCCCTGTTGCAGTTACCTCTGTGTTACTGGAACAAAACACACAACCAAAAGCAGCTAATGGGAGTTTATTTCTGGTTACGGCCCCACGGGGAAGCTTCATGATGGCAGAAAAAGATAGTAAAGCAGAGGCTGGACATCACGTCTTGCCTCAGCAAATGGAAGAAAGCAGCAAGAACGTGAGCTGACCTAACACTGGCAAGCTGGGGACTAATAAACCTCAAGGTCCACTCCCAGTGACCCACCTTACCCAGCAAGCTTCCACCTCCCAAATTGCCACCGGCAAGGGAGCAAGTATTCAAACAATATAAATTTATGGGGGACACCTGACCCAAAGCACCACAGCCCCCAAACAGAAAACTAGTAGAAACCTTTTTAATTCATGCATGCAGGTATGATGAGATGGCCCAAGCCATGGACAGAGGGTACCCACAGAGGACAGTGAAACACTTTCCAGGAATCGGCCTCCGCGTGGACGCTGTTTTCCAGCATAAAGGTAAGCATCAATGGCTCTGACAGCAGGGTGCTTAGGAGATTGTACTGAATGTAGAAGCAGACAGCACAGACTCCAGTATTTTGATGTTAGGGTAATTTTACTACTCCCTAGTATGTACATAGACTAATAAACGCTAATTCTGAAGACAGTATCACAAACTGAATCAGTAGGTGCTATACTATACTCTTCATGACACTATTTCAAATCTATGTAAAAAGTACCAACATTGATTTTAGTTATTATTGATCTAAGACACCCCCAAAACACACCCTCTAAAGTATAAAAGATGACTAAACTCATGAGCTGTAAAATGATTCTCAAACTTTAATGTATTCAGGTACATATCCAAAGACACTAAGTTTCAAGTATCTGTGGCAAACAGGGTTAGGGGTGAGACCAAGGAATTTGCAATTTCAATGTGATCTGAAAAGACCCTTCATCAATGGATTTTATATGTGAAGGGGTATGCACGTGTACACGTATATGCACACGCACATGTGTGAAAAGATTGGAGGATAATCTCTGATGTTATTCTCAGGAACACCATCCAACTCTTTTGGAGACAGGGGCTCACCAATTAGGTTAAACTAGCTAGCCTGTGAGTTTCAAGGATCTTCCTATCTCTGCCTCCCCAGTGATAAGATTACAGGCGTGCACTGCTATACCCAACATTTTACATGAGTACTGGGGACCAAACCCAGGTCGTCATGCTGGTAAGTCAAACACTTTACCCACTATTGCAGTCAGGTTCGTATTGCTAGCAAAAATCACCTGGCCAATAACAGCTTGTAGGGAAACAAAAATGTTTGTTTTGGCTTTCACACTTAAGGGGAAGATGATGGCATGAGCAAAGAAGGGTGGACACCGCTTCCTGGCCAACATCAGGTGGACAATAGCAACAGGAGAGTATGACAAACACTGGCAAGGGGAAACTGGCTATAATACCCATAAGCCCACCCCCAACAATACACTGCCTCCAGGAAGTGTTAATTCCCAAATCCCTGTCAGCTGGGAACCTAGTATTCAGAACACCTAAGTTTATGGGGGACACCTGGATCAAATCACCACACCCACCAAGTTATCTCCCCAAGCCCAACTGTTTTTTTTTTTGTTATTGTTGTTGTAGTTATTTTTGGTTTTGGCAGTACTTAAGATAATCTAGAACCTCACATATACTAGGCAAGCACTCCACCACCGAGTTTTATCTCCCCTCACCTTAGGCAATTTAACACATACACACAATCCATCTGCTGTATTTTCAAGGAAAGTGACCTGGAGCAAGGAACAATCATGAATACAAAATGTTTGAGTGATACAATCCACAATTACCATGCCATCTAACACAAAACCTCTCAATTTAAAACATGAAGGTATAACAGCTCCATAGAAATGAAGATGTGGGCTCGAAGCCAAACCTTCTTCTCCCGGCTGAACTTTTCTGTGGAAACCTAGTTTGAGAACCTCTGTCACAGGCCATTGTCTGGCCATTCAAAGTCACAAATCCTTTGAAATCTGTAATTCATTCTGTGGTTTCACCCTTGGAGAAACAAAAATAATAGGATGCCCTATGTGGCAGCATAAGAGTAAAATGTACATGTATAATTCCAGAACTGTCTTTGTTCTCTATAATGTCACTTAATTCAATGTTCATAAAATTTAAATGTAGAAGACCATTATATAGTTGCACAAGGTAACTAATCATGCTTTTATGCACCTAGGGTTCTTCTATTTCTTCCATGGATCCAAGCAATTTGAATATGACGTTCAGGCAAAGAACATTACCCGAGTGATGAGGGCCAACACATGGTTCCAGTGTGAAGAACCACTAAACTCCTCATTTAATTTTGCTATCAAGGAAAATGCACATTCGGGAGGAGTAGGGATATTCCGTCATCAAAATTTAAACATGTTTACTTTCAGCATTGTTCATATTCTGAAAACAATGTGCAACTACCAATAAATTCAAATGCCTAAAATACAACCCTGGAAATCTTTTAACCTGAACTCTGCTTCAAGTGAGAACTATGCCACGCTTTAGCACTTAGTTATTAGTCCTGCTTCTAAATACCTATTAAGTAAAGATTCAACAACCAGCTTAAAGCACTTCCTTCTCTCGCCCTCTCTTTTTCTTTCTCTCTCTCTCTTTCTTTCTTTTTCTTTTTTGGTATTTGAGTATTGGATTCTTTTAATAGTAAGCTATTAGATATAAACAAAATTTCTGACTCTACTTAAAGCCTATTTCATGCATTGTGGACTTGGAAACACAAGACATGTCTTTAAATACTAAAGACAGCCATTAAACTAATTTTTTTTTTTTTTTTGAGGTAGGGTTTCACTCTAGGCCAGGCTGACTTGGAATTCATTATGTATTCTCAGGGTAGCCTTGAATTCATGGTTATCCTACTACTTCTGCCTCCAGAGTGCTGGGACTAAAGGCTTGTACCATCTCCATGGCTCTAAGCTAATCTTTAGCATTCTAGTTTGTATGGTACTTTGGAGTTCAGGAGGAATAATAAATTGTGTCTCATCCCTATGTGAACTTACAAATCAGATGAGCCATTCCACTTCCCAAGAAGAAGGATGAAAGCCTGGGCAAGATACAGAGTGTGTTATAGCTGAATCACGTCCCCAACAATTAGGGGGAAGCAGGAAGAACAGGAAAGAAATGTTCTCTTCAGCATTCTGATGAAGTGATGCACTAACAATGTGTTAACCAAAAGAGAGTATACACATCTCATGAACAATGAATGTAACAGACACTTTGCCCCTTGTGTTTTTTCAATGGCTTGTGGTCAGGTATGGAAAGAGACAGATTTTAAAATGAGCATGAACAAAACTATGTGGACAATAATTATTGACCTGGAAATCCGAGCAGGTGAGACAGAAGAGAAATGGGTTCACAGAGATAACATATTTGAAGTTCTTGCCAGAGAGCAAAGAGAAAAACAAATCAGCTTTGTTTTATTTATTTATTTGAATTCAGACAGTATGCACAACTCATCAGAGAACAACTGTTAGGTATCAATCTTCACTTGCCACATGTTGAAGCAGTCTCCCCTCCCCCTCTCCTCCCTCTCTCCCTTTGTTTACTGCTGCCCTCACCATGAACTTCTAGGAAATTCTCCAGCTCGGGCTCCCATCTAGCTGTCAGCAGCCTGTAATTACAAACGCCTGCCACAGCTTCCAGCTTTTTACATGGGGTCTGTGGCTTGAGCTCAGGTACTAGGGCTTAAGTGTGAGTGCTTAATCCACCGAGTCATCACCCCAGCATGTAACCACCAGCTCTCTCTTATTTACATGAGTGGCCTCTCTAAAACACCCACCTGAAGCCAGGCCCAGAAGTGCACACTTGACATCCCAACCTTGAGAAACTGGAAAAGAAGAACAGGAATTTGAGAAAGAAAAAGACAGACAGAGAGGGGGAAAGAAAGAAAGAAAGAAAGAAAGAAAGAAAGAAAGAAAGAAAGAAAGAAAGAAAGAAAGAAAGAAAGAAAGAGAAGGAAAGAAGGGAGATAGAAAGAAAGAAGGAAAGAGATAGCTCAGTCAGGAATATATTTGCCTCACAAGCATGTGAGCCTGAGTTCCATTTCCAGAACCTACTTTATTTTCAGGCTGGCCTTGAACTCACAATGAGCCTCCTACCTCTGCCTCCCAAGTGCTGGGATTAAAGGTGTGAACCACCACACTCGGCTCCAGAACCTACTTCAAAAAGCCTAACATAGGGGCCCGGTGCTTATAATCCCAGCACTGGGGAGGTAGAGATAGGAGGATCCCTGGGGTTTGCTGGCCAGCCAGTGTAGCCTACTTATTGAGTTCTGGGCAAGTAAGAGACTGTCTAAACAAACAAAAAAAGAAAAGTTGATGGTGCCTGAGGAATGACACCCAAGGTTGGCCTTCACATGCACATGTACAGATGGGCAACATACACACAAAACACAAACACAACACACACACAGCACATAAAACACACCACTCACCTGAATGATTTGTTTCAGAGAAGAATTGCATAATGTTTTTGGCCATGAAGTTATTTTAAAAAACATGGTATATCTTCATGCTTCAAATCTATCCCTTTGTTCATCTTCAGGTAGAGAGAATATTTAGAAAAATGACAAACAGAGGGACTAGGAGGGAATAAACCCCAGTGGCAGAGATGGGTCACACCCGACAATGAGCTATTGGTCAGGGAGGTCCATGAGACACAAAACAATGACCAAAGCACTTGGTTACCCATCAGAACCAGATAGTAAGACACCACTGCTGAAGACACCATGGGCTGCAGTCACAGGACATTGAAAAATCAAGCTGGAACTAAGATAGAAGCCATCTCCCTGCTTGGTGTAGTGCTGGAAAATGCTATATAAGCTTCTCAAGGAGAAAAGTCAACAATACTGTGAACAAGCAGTGGATCCTGCAAGCTACAAAATCGACCAGTCAGGCAAGACCTACCCAACAATCCACATTGAATTAAGGGATAATCATGGTTTCTTTGGATATGAGGCCACACCAAGCAGGAGGAAATTCATGCTTGGTACTAAGAACAGAGTAAAAAAGCCCTGGGCTTAAAGGCTATAGACACCAGAGGGAAGTCACCATTGTCCTTTGGCTAAATGGAGACATTATACCAACCAAAAGACCTTGTAAATGTATGTTTATACCCTTTGATTAATGTTGTTCTCTCACATATTTAGTTAGAGAACGTTTTTACAGATGGTGGCAAACGCACACGGGAGACTCAAGACTCACCAAAATGACAAGAAGAGAAAGCCCAGCAGTTAGCACTGGATGAATCACCTCCATCATACCCACCAAGGCTCAAGGAACATTGCAGAGGGAGTAGCAGAAAGAATATGAGTGCTGCTTTCAGTGCCAGCCAGAGAAGCTTCTCTATGGAGATGGTGGAAGATACTCAGGAGACTCAAAATTCATCAAAGTGGAAAATAACAGTCTGTTGAGATAGTTACCATACCCTCCAAGGCTCAGGGAATGTTGTGGAAGAAGGGCAGAAAGAATGTAAGAGCTACAGACTGAGAAGGTGTATTTTGAGGGACTGTCCTCCCAACATAAACCGATCAATATATTCAAAGACCCCACAGTGGTTCCCAACGCTGCCATAAGACCTGCGCTGTTCTGAGCCCATCAATAATTTGACATGAAGGATGGAAGTGGACAAAAGAATGAGACAACAAAGCAGAGAAAGGACTACCTAGGAAGAGTGAAGTCCTCAGTGGACTGGGGATGGGTGAGAGGGAATAAAAGAGGATAATGGAATGGTAACTCAACCAAATTATAGTATACTCATATATCAAAATTCTCAATTGTAAAATTATTAGTGGATCTGGAGAGATGACAGTAGTTAAAGTGCTTGCCTGCAAGGCCAAAGGACCCAGGTTTGATTCCCCAGGACCCATGTAAGGCAGATGCACAAGGTGGCACATGTGTCTGGAGTTCATTTTCAGTGGCTGGAGGCCCTGGTGTGCCCATTCTCTCTTTCTCTCTCATAATAAATAAATAATAAATATAAATAAATAAAATAAATAGTAGCAAAAGTATCTTTAACAAGTTCAAAGTGTTTTAACAAGCTTAAATTGGTCATAAAATTCTAATTTTTATGTTTTTCACTTATTCAGCAATCTATCCAAAGTCAAAGACAAATGAAAATCAGTATGTGTTCATTCCTTAAATGCCCACGATGCACCCAACCCTATTTCAGGAGCTATGGAGGCAGCAGTGAAGAAAACAACTGTGTCCCTGCCCTCAGGGTCTTACATTCTAGGCAAAGTGGCAAGTTAGAAGGGGAGATACGCAGTTTATCTGCTGTCCCTTGCTGACATCTCTTTGCTTTTGCAGCTTCTGCCACAACACTGGCTTTGGCCAGTAGTGCAAGTGCCCCTGTCCCTCTTTCCTTGGGGATGGGGTCAATGCTTACTGTTGGTTTTAATGTGTGGCTGCTTCAGTGTGCCTTGTTTTTGTTTTTTGTTTTTTTTTTTTTTCAGCCTCTTCCATTGCAAATGTGTAATTTCATGCATTAAATTCCCACTGATTCAAAGGTAAGGAAGTATTTTTGTGCTTCTACGTGACACTCAATTGATAACTTTTGGTAAGAGAGTAGTGACTGGGACAAATGCGGAGTGCTGTGGGTAAAAGCTTGTTTAGAGCTGGCTCCTAAGTCTGAAAGAAGAGATGATATTGAGAGAGATGACTGTTCTCACCCAAAGTCATAGGCTAAATGTTGGAATCTAAACTTTGTCTCATATAGTCACTCTGACAATATTCTCACGGAATATGGACCCGTGCTTACCGCCACCACCCCAGACAAGAATAGAACCCGGCCGCAGTTATCTGTTCACCTGTGGGAGGCTGACTCTCCTGCTCGCTCTCAAGCCTGCAGCCACACCCACAGCCCTTGGCATGATTGCCTGGCTCTTCTGCGGGATGTTTCACCAACATTCTGATTTCATGATTGCTGTGGTTTATTTGCTCAATGTGTGTGAAGGAGAAAGGACACATAGTCCCACTGAGCGACCCACAGCACAGCCCGGGACGACTGAGAGAGTCAGCTACTGTACCCTACCGTAGTCAGAGCCTGTAGCCCAGCATCCACCCGTGAGTGCAATCTGCACGGAGGCTCTAGGGCACCCAGCAGTTGTAGAACTCTGTCCTGCAGGCATGACGCGGCCACTGGAATCTTGAAACCTTAGCAGCTACCACTATCCACATAAACTCCTCAAAGATATCAGGCCTGTAAGCATGTCATGAGACCTTTGCCTGAGATGCCAACCCCTCTTTCCCGCATGCACCCCTCGGTCTCACATGTTCTCATGGGTGCCAGAGGAACAGTGGAACATTTAAAGGGGAAACCAATTAAGTCCTTTGCAAGAGGTCATCAGCCATGCTGAGGTAGAACTTTTGGTGATGCAGCTGTTTGGGGGTCACACAAACGTACATATTGGATCTGCCATCTGTGCCCTCTCTAGGGTGAAAAGACATCTGTTATGTCTTCCAGGAAAAGTCACACAACACCAACTATAGTTCAACTGCCTAGACTATCAGTCTGATAATGCTCTGTTTCACCATAATAAAAATGACTAAAGGGCTGGAGAGATGGCTTAGCAGTTAGGGCACTTGCCTGCAAAGCCTAAGGACCCATGTTCAATTCCCCAGTACTCACATATGCCAGAGGTACATGGTGGCACATGCATCTGGAGTTCATTTGCAGTGAATATAGAGGCTGTAATATGCCCATTCTCTCTCTCTATCTGTCTCTCTTTGTCTCTCTCCCTCTCCCTCTCTTTCTCTCATAAATAAACAAGAAATTCTAATAAGTGACTAAAATATTGGCTTGTAAGTTGCTTGTATAGAAAGAAACCAGGCAGCTATTCAAGTGGTGACGTATACTTTGTACTTCACTAATTGTTTGCATGTCCATGATCTTATTTATTTCTTAAGATGACATTTTAAGGTAAGGAAAAACATATACCCAGGAGTATATATACCCAGTTACAGGGGAAAAAAATCAAAATGTACCTTAGCTGATAACAAAGGTTAGTTTCATATTTAGATACGTTGGCTGGTGGTCCACTATTCCTTTTCTATCATTCTTTTCTATATAATAATTTTTGCCTGTCATCGTGTGTGTGTGAAGGCCACAGGAAACCTCAGGCATCATTCCTCAGGCATTGTCTACCATATATATATATATATATATATATATATATATATATATATATATATATTTCACTTATTTATTTATTTATTTGAGAGCAACAGACACAGAGAGAAAGACAGATAGAGAGAGAGAGAGAGAATGGGTGCGCCAGGGTTTCCAGCCACTGCAAAAGAATTCCAGACGCGTGCACCCCCATGTGCATCTGGCTGATGTGGGTCCTGGGGAACCGAGCCTCAAACCGGGGTCCTTAGGCTTCACAGGCAAGCGCTTAACCGCTAAGCCATCTCTCCAGCCCTTGTCTACCTTTTTTGAGACAGTCTCTCACTGGCCTGTAACTTGCTAAACAGGCCAGACTGGTTGGCCAGTGAGCCTCCCCCCCAGCACTGCCTATCACCTCCTCAGTGCTGGGATTACAATCATGCACCACCATGCCCACCTTTTCTTATTCTTACATGGGTTCTTTCTGGGGATTGAATTCAGGTCTTCCTGATTGTAAGGCCAGCACTTTATTGTCTAGGCTCCCCAACTTGTATTCTTGTTGTGGTTGAAGATTACTTGTTTCAGCCTGCATGACACCCTTCCTGAATGGAAGGCATCTGTGTCATAGGATAGCATCTAATATTGAGCAGGCTTTAGGATTATGTGGAACTGAATTAACACTTGTTGGAATGAGATAAATAATCTTATGGTAATAGTTCAGGGTCTTGTTTGTGTCTTTCATGTTCCCTGAAATTTATCCCATCAGGCACAAGCCCTTAAAGGTGATAGGAAAGAAATGCTAAAATACAATTTACAGCCTTACATAATCCAAAGAAGAGGGGTATTCGGTATATTTAAATGTTAACGGCCAGTCAGTTCAAGGATGACATACTGAGAGCAGGCTTTCATGGGAACAGACAAAACAAACATGGAGGTGCTTCTCCCTTAGGCATTCACAACTACCAGTCTGTTCGCTGAGCCTGACCAGGCATGCCCCAGTGCTGCCATCTCGTGGTCTGGACCAGAACTCCACATTCCAAAGCTCTCCCAGAAGTATGGCCTTGAGACCCTGACCCTGGGCCTTTCTGCTGTTAGAGAAGCTGGTCCAGCTTCCCTGAAGATGAGCCTAACCGGTGTGCCAACACCTTTCACAGGGGACAGGCACACCTCTCCCTGGCTGAAGACTATTCACCCAGGGCCGGGTGCAAGTTAACTTTGGACTGCCGAGCCCTCTTGCGCTTACTCCATGTAAAGCAGGTGAACACTGTAGCACAGGCATCTGGAATTCCAGTGCACCTGTGACGAGAAGGGAGGCAGAGACAGGAGAACGGCTGGAAAGCTCACAGGAAAGCTAGGTGGCCAACCACACAGGTAAACAACTAGACAATGAGCATCTCTGCTTCAAGCCAGGCAGAAGGCAAGGAGAACACCTCAAGCTGTCCTCTGTCCTCCATACATGGGCCACAGCACCCGCCCACCTGCACGCACACACATGAACCTACACAAGAAAGCAAGCAAGGTGGGAGGGAGGGAAGAAGGAAAGGAAGGAAGGAGGAGGGAAGAGCAGAGGGAGGGAGGGAGGAAGAGAGAAGGGAGGAAGGAAGGGAGTGAGGGAAAGAAAGAAAGAAAGAAAGAGAGGGAGAAAGAGAGGGAGCGGGCTGGAGAGATAGCTTAGAGGCTAAGGGTCTTGCCTGCAGAGCCAAAGGACCCAGATTTAATTCCCCAGGACCCACTGCCCTTCCCTCCTCTTTCCTTCCCTTCCTTCTTCCCTCCCTCCCTTCTTTCTTTGTTTCTTTGTTTCTTTCCTTCTTCCCTCCCTCCTTTCTTGAGGTGTACTCCTTGCCTTCTGCCCTGCTTGAAGCAGAGATGCTCATTGTCTAGTTGTTTACCTGTGTGGTTGGCAAGCTAGCTGTCCTGTGAGCTTTCCAGCGGTTCTCCTGTCTCCGCCTCCCTTCTTATCACAGTGCACCGGAATTACAGATGCCTGTGCTACAGTGTTCACCTGCTTTACATGGAGTAAGCACAGGAGGGCTCGGCAGTCCAAAGTTCTGGTCCAGACCAGATGCACAAGGTGGCGCATGTGTTTGTTGTTTGTTTTCAGAGGCTGGAGGCCCTGGCATGCTTGCTCTCAATTTCTCTCTCTCTCTCTTTGACTCTTTTTCTCTCTTCCTATCTCAAATAAACAAAAATAAATTTTTAAAAATTCAAGTATATATTTAAATTATTTTTAATCTTTTAAGAAGAAGGAAAGAAGGAAGGAGGGAGAGAAGGATAAAGGAAGGAAAGAAACAATGGCCATTATAAAACAGATGACAGCTAACAAGTGTGGCGAGCTGTGGAGAAAAGGGATTTGTACATGTCTGGTCAGCTATGATGAAAGAGCACAGAGGCTCTTCCTCAGAAAGGAAGCAGGAGCCACTGCACCACCCAGCAGCCCTGCGGCTGGCGTGGTTCCGACATCCTTCACCACAGCTACCAGCGCAACCCAGCTAAGCAAACAACCTTCCCCCTGTCTTGTACTACCTGGTTTGGCTCTAAGCTTGATTTGCAATATGAAACTCAGTCTTCTGTCTGAAAACACTTGCAGTAGAAGTTATTTGAGCCTCTTCATCTGCTTAGTTTATATTTTTGTAAGGACATAAAGCAGGTAAATGTTCAGAGCCAAGGATTGAAGGTGGATCCCAGGGCTCAATCACCTTAATTTAGCAAGCTACAAAGTGTGTTTCTTCACTTGGCCACTAGATGGAAATCGTCCCCCAGAACATTTGAGCTTCAGGCCTAGGGCAAGCCGCAGGGATCCTGCAAGTTACTTGCTTACATTGGCCAAGTGAAAGTCAGACAGAATGTGCAAGAGTCTTAAAAGGTACAATTGTAGTTTTAAAATGTTGAGCTATTAGTTAACTTAAGGTTCTAGGCCCAGAGTGTAACAGTTACCTTTTCATTACTGGGACAAAACACTCCAACCAGGAGCAGCTTATGGAAGGGAGGGGTTTATTTTCTGGCTTAGTTTTGAGGGCAATTTCTTATGAGGCTAAATCACAAGCACATGAGGCTGTGAGGGACCTTTCACATTTAAACTGCCACACCGACCATCTCTGCATTCAAATCTCCTTACACCCTTATGCCTAAGTGACTTATTTGTCCTACTAGCCAAAAGATACTGGAATTAGCTTTCTCATAAGGTTTTCTTTTCTTTTGTTTCCTTGTATGTGCAGGCTGGGGGGCTGGGGTGCGCATGGAGAGGCATATGTACCTGTATGTGCCCATGTGGTACGCCGTGCACTCTTTAGCAGGTTGCACTAGCTTGCAGTAGCTAGAGGGTAAAGTCAGCGTGGCCTGCTCCATCCCTCTTCCACTGTTCTTGTTTGAGTCAAAGTTGAATGGAACCCAGAGCCCATGACAATTTTAAGGAGTAGCAATGGCTTACAAAAGTGCTGTACTGGAGGAACCAAAAAAGAATACCAAGTGTTCTGTGTGTCATAGACAAGGAGTCATGCATTAGCCAACAACTTGTCATTCTTTTTGTTTGTTTCTGTTTTTTTTGTTTTTGTTTTTTGGGGGGAGGTAGTTGTCTCACTCTAGTCCAGGCTGATTTAGCACTCGCTCTGTAGTCCCAGGTTGACCTTGAACTCACAGCAGCCGTCCTACATCTGCCTCCTAAGGGATGGGATTAAAGGCCCGAGTCCCCACACGGGGCATTGTCATTCTTCATCTAGTCCAACCCACTCAACTTTTCAGAGGAAGCAGCCCATTAGATTTTCTTCCTCCCCACCAATTCCCTCACTGCACAACCTTAGAATCATATTTTACCAGTTAACACTAATACGTATTAGGCAATGGAAACTATGGCAAACTCCTTGATACCAGAGACAGAGTGTCTTCAGAAGCCATCGATAAGGCAGTTAATGGTGCACAGAGCAAGTACGAGATCAGGATACAGGGGGCGGACATCAAGTTGCTGTAACAGCCAGACACAGTAAGCTCCTGACAGGTAAACATTGTTTAATGTGATGACTGTGTATTAAGCCTGAAGTCAGCATTTAGCCCCATGGGTTAGCAGGCAGGATGCCTCTAAGTGCTTACTAGGACCCTTGCATGTGTATATTTTCCTGATCCAACACATACTTAAGACAGACAGTGGGTTGTGGTGAGGGATCTCTCATGTCTATTTACTTGGGTCAAGTTCCAATGCCCATGTGGACAAACTTCTCATTTGACTGTATTGAAGGACTTTTTAAATTTGCTTTTGAAAAAAATGATTAAACCACTGATTCTTCCTCTGTAACTCTTTCTATCTTTTTGAATATCTTTTGGAAAATTTCATAGGTGTATACAATGCACTTTGACCATATTCACCTCCACTTACCGTCTCTTATCTTCTCCCCCTCCCATTCCTGCGGATCCCCTCCCTTCTCCTTCCCAACTAGTCCCCTTTCTACTTTCATGCCTTTTCTTTGTGACCCACTGAATTTAATCAGGATTGCTTACATGAGCATGTGCAGGGAGTTATTTATTGGAACACAAGCAACCTTACCAGTGTCAACACCCCTGAACAGCACCGCTTCTTCCTGTTCTTTCTGCAAGCAAGGGCGGGGGGTTGTAGTGGGGCTCAGATTTCTTCACAGACTGTGCAAGGAGCATCCAAGCCCTTCCTCTATAGGCCAGACTCCATCCATTTCAACAGGTGTCTAAAGGGCCGTATACAGGAGTTAGCACAGCAGGCCCGAGCTGCTAGAAAGGCCTGCTTATAAAATGGACCTTTGGGGCTGGAGAGATGGCTTAGCAGTTAAGTGCTTGCCTGTGAAGCCTAAGGACCCCGGTTCAAGGCTCAATTCCCCAGGACCCAGGTTAGCCAGATGCACAAGGGGTCACACGCGTTGAGTTCATTTGCAGTGGCTGGAAGCCCTGACGCTCCCATTCTCTCTCTCTCTCTCTCCCTCTCTCTCTGCCTCTTTCTCGCTGTCTGTTGTTATTCTCTCAAATAAATAAATAAAATAACCGGGCATGGTGGCACACGCCTTTAATCCCAGCACTTGGGAGGCAGAGGTAGGAGGATCGCCGAGAGTTCGAGGCCACCCTGAGACTACATAGTGAATTCCAGGTCAGCCTGAGCCAGAGTGAGACCCTATCTCGAAAAACCAAAATTTAAAAATAAAATGGACCTTTGATTGACTGGCCTCTGGGAATTTACATTTTTTGGATAGATCCCACTATCAACTGCTAAGAATGACTCACTGTGCCTCAACAATTTGTGCAAATAATATGATGAAACCTTAAGTCTTGCTTTCCTCCTGCTAGCCTGAGACCTGAGACCATGCAGAAGAAGGGCTGTGCCGCCAGATTCTAGAAAAAGAAAAATCCTAGGCATTGAATCCATAATGACCTTCCCGGATGGGAAATAATTCAACTGTGTCGTTACTACCCATGGATGGGAGACTGAAGCGCATCTTCTGTGACTACAGCAGAGAAAGGCTCCTGGACACTGGCTTCTTGCTGCCCCCACACTGGCGCCATGTGCTTTTCCCTGGCTGACTTCTCCTTATATCCTGCTAAATCTCACAGTCTTCTTAAGGAATTATGGAGCCTAGGGGTGGAGGTGGTAATCTACCAGGGCAAGCACTTTTGCTTTTTTGTGTTTCAAAGATATAGGGAGAAGACGGTCCTGGGTCCAAAACAAAAACACACAGAAAAAAATGACCTAAGGATATGAAAAGTAAATATAAGGTGTAAAATCATGATTATCAGGTAGATAGTCGATCTCAGCAGTGGACATGAGGAGAAACACAATGAACTTCTTGCAGCAATTGGAGAAGGATTAGTTTGCCCCTGAAGAGCACCATTTAGTTTGTCATGTATGGAAGGAAAGAAAACTGCTGTGCGAGCAGATCCTATGAATGAAAATGGTCTTTCCTGATGTAGTGTAAGTTTAATTTGGAGCTTAAGTACACATCTCCTCCTTGCTTCTCAATAAAGGCCCTGCCTGCTGCGCAGGCCTTTAGAGAACAGGGGACTTAGAGAGGATCTCAGGTCATCATTCCATCTCCTCTTGCTATGGAAATGCTCTTTAGAGCAATCCTCAGATGTGGCCTGAGACTTCCCTTATACTCATGCTTCTCAGAAATTTCCTCTACACTGCCTGAAGGAAATATTTATATTGGTAGATAAGTAATTACAGATCTAGTTCAAATCAGATTTGCAGATATTGATAAATCTGAACATGCCTGCTTTGGCTTCAAATTCTTTTAATCTTTGTCTTCTATTCTATTGTAGATCATTGCACAATATAAAAATATTACTTTTTAATATATTACTTGGCACATGTATATTTTCAGTGAGAAATACACTTGTTTTTTTAATAAGCCTGGTATCAGTGAGATCACTGAAATAGAGTCCATTTCTTACATGGCTTTCTTCCTAATCACAAAATACACACACACACAAAAAGATAGTGTTCACACAAAATTCTCACACTTCCATACTAATATAACTGCTTCCAGTATTCAGGTGACTGTCTTAGCAAAAGTTTTACTTTCAGTATATTTATATATTGTGATAGATTCTACTTGCAGAAAGAAAGAAGAAAGAAAGAAGAGAGAAAAGAGAAAAGAATTAGGATTTGTAATCTCAATAAAAATAAAAATAAATGCCTGAACTCTAACTGGAAGACCTGGAGGTGAGAGAGACAGAAAATGAGATATAATAACCATGTTTCCTTTTTAAAAGTATACTCTTTAGCGAGGATTCAAGTGTTTCAGATATAACATGTCAAAGATGCAGAGCAGAACATTGAAGAAAAGCTGTCTGCATGTTTATTCACCTGGATTCTTTGTTAATAGAAGGTTAGGAATCTAAACACCCTTTAGTTATCCTCAGTGGTTGTCAGCAAAATCATTGCTGGGAATTTATTTTCACTTTTATACATACAAAGTCTCTGTCAATAGGCAGGGAACAGGGTCTCAGAAAAAAACCTAATTGTTCCCTTGGCTATCAAACACAAGATAATGAGCAGTGTGACACACAGGTTGAATTGAAATTGCTTTTGGGGGGCTTGTGTGTGGTGGGTGAGGAATGTGGTGTGTGTGCGGAGCGTATGGGGGGTGTGATGTGTGTGGAGTCTACCCTTAAGTCCCCATGCTGTGCCCCCCACACACCTGTGGTGGCTGGGCACAGTGCTGGTGCCCTGCTCCATTGCTCATCCCTCAGCCCCTGTTCTTTGTGAGCAGAGTCTTATGGACCCAGAACTTGCTGGGTTTTCACAAGCTCCAGGGATTCTCCCATCTCTGCTCCCCTTTGTAACTGGGGTTACAATCACATCTGGCCAAGCCCAGCTTGAAATTACTTTTGAATAATCTTCAAATTGTTGAGCTCTGTAACTAGGGAGGCTACAAACAAATAAGTAATTTAGTGCCTGTCTTTTAGCTGAGGCCTCCATTTACCGAGGGCAAGGGAGACTTCTGTTAGTGGGCAGGGAAGTGTGATAAAGGGACCTACAGCTGGTGTGGACTTTTTAATAGGATATTTCTTATCTCAGTTTTTTTTCTCTCTCTCTTCTCTCTCTCTCTCTTTCTTTCCCTCTCTCCTCTCACCAAGTACATACAACTGTTTCATTTGTTAACACTGCGGATATTGTTAATCCATAATTATCCTTATAAGTTATATAAGGTTATAATTATAGTTATAATATAAATCGTGTTATAATTATCCTTAGGAATTCAATCCAACAATACTAGAAGACTTAAAATAGAGCTGTCTTCAGCTATGCCTAACTCTGACAGCTCAGAGGCAGTCACTTGCAACATCTTCTAATCATCACTTTCAGTTTCTTTTCTTTTTTGTGGGGGAGGGGGTTTGTTTGTTTTTGTTTTGTTTTGCAAGGTAGGGCCATCTTCAGTTTCAGGACTGAGCCTGGCTCTGCCTCATGAAGTAGAGAATTCCCCCCACATAAAACAAGGGTTCAGAAGTGAGGCAGCCACAAAGGACAAGAGCGTCCAGTGAAATCACCTCTGGGCTACACTAATACTCACCCTTCTTCTACACTTACCCTTCTAAGAAATGTTCCTACATAACAAGGTGCAACCAATAATCCCGTGGGCAACTGTAACATACTGTTCTTTGTTCTAATATTTTTTAAAGAAGCCAAACCAAAATTTCATTCTTATTTATTGTGTCCACTCCAAGACCATCAGGATCTCAGAGAACCTGCCGTGCTTCTGCTGGTGTCCCAATTCCACAGTCAACTCCTGTTCTGTAATCTGTGGAATAATTTGTAAAGGACACTGAAACAAGCAAACAAAGTAGCAGGAGGTGAGGAGAAAGAAATGAAGACAATTAATTGAACTATCCCTTGAGGGTAAGCAATGCAAGAAAAGATTGCTAGAAACTTCTCTTTTCATTTCTCCAAATGAGCACAAAGCTTATGGTAGACAAAAGAAGGGCTCTGTAAAGATGTATCTTCATACTAAGCCCTAGAGCCTATGTATGTCACACAATTTGGAAGAAGAGGGCACTTGGAGTAAAAACTGGATATTGGAGCATCCCATTTTACAGATTTATAAACTCTGTAGGGAAACAGATTTCTCAGATGCTTCTAAGAACTATTCAATAGACCCCCCCCCAAAAGACCCTCAAAGGCATAGCATCAGAAGGTAGCCTCTGATTTTTCATAGTCACAAACTTTATAAGCTACAGTTTTTCTTTCTGTTTCCTTCCCTATCCCTTCTCTTTTCTCTTCTCTTCTCTTCTCTTCTCTTCTCTTCTCTTCTCTTCTCTTCTCTTCTCTTCTCTTTCTTCTCTCCTCTCCTCTCCTCTCCTCTCCTCTTCTCTCTCTCTCTCTCACAATAATGTTTCACATTATTTGTATAAAATAATGATTTTATAAATAACCCCACATGTTAATGAGGCAGGGCTGGGCCTGGGATTGGCGTAGTGACATGATATGCTGAGGTGAGAAAGCGTAAAGTCCAGGCTCTATCTTGATCCTCAAAGTGCAGCAGATTCAAAGTCAAGCATGAGTTCAAATCCTAGAGCCACCGCTTACTTACATGACAAGTTATTTGAACTTTCACAATCTCATCAGTTTGGTTATGTGTAAAATAGAGGCAATAATTCCTGTATTTTAGAGTTGCTGTGAGGGTTGGCTTAAATAATACCATATATTTTATTTATTTATTTATTTTATTTATTTATTTGAGAGCGACAGACACAGAGAGAAAGACAGATAGAGGGAGAGAGAGAGAATGGGCACGCCAGGGCTTCCAGCCTCTGCAAATGAACTCCAGATGCATGCGCCCCCTTGTGCATCTGGCTAACGTGGGACCTGGGGAACCGAGCCTCAAACAGGGGTCCTTAGGCTTCACAGGCAAGCGCTTAACCGCTAAGCCATCTCTCCAGCCCATACCATATATTTTTAAGCTGAATATCCACAAGCCTTACCAATCTGATGCTTTGATACTGAGAAATGTCCCAGATTTTTCCAACAGGAGTTTCTCAAGCTAGCTTCCTCATCCTTTTGACTTGTCCTTATAAAATTTTTTTCAATACTTATGTGTTTGAGTTTATGTGTATAATAAAGCTCCATGGGAGTTGGGCATAGTGGCGCACGCCTTTAATCCTTGTACTTGGGAGGCAGAGGTAAGAGGATTGCCATGAGTTCAAGGCTATCTTGAGACTACATAGCGAACTCCAGGTCAGGTTGGGCTACAGCCAGACTCTGCCTTGAAAAACCAAAACAAAACAAAACAAAAATGCCATGCACTGAAGAGATTGCTTAGTGGTTAAAGCACTTGCCTGTGAAGCCTAAGAACTCAGGTTCAATTCCCCCGTATCCACATAAGCCAGATGCACATGGTGGCACAGACATCTGGAATTCATTTGCAGAGGCTAGAGGCCCTGGGGTGCTCATTCAATTCTCTCTCTCATAAATAAATAAATTAATTAAATAAAATGAAAAAATTTTAAAAATCCCTTCAGTGTCCCTTGCTGTTTAAACTGCATGCAGATGTCCTCTTCCTATCTCTCAGGCTCAAACACACTCACCAAGTTGCTGCCACCCACGTTCACACGTAGATGCCCTTGTCGTCCCCATGTGCTCTGAAACCATGCTTCCCACCACCACCACTGCCTTGCCTTGGTTTCACCTAATGGTTTTCTCATGGAATTATTTGAAAAACTAAAAGAAAAGGAGAAGAGGAGAAAGAAAAGTAAAGCGTTTAATCCTTAAGAAATTGATTAACAAGGATTGTGAACAAATCAATATTTTTAAGATTTCAAATGTTTCACTAAAGTGCAAGCAATATGCATAGATATTGAATCCCTGACTACCAGTAAGATGGCCTTCACATATGGACTCGAATAGGAACAAATTCTGTGACTGTTTGAGCCCTCACTGCCAATCATCCCTCAGGTCTTCCCACCAAGCTTTCCTAATCACCCTCACTCCCATGCCTTTGGCTAATCCTCAGGCAAACAGGAAGCCAAGGGCATCAATATATGTGAACTATATTATGTATTTGCTATTTACCCTGACACATTATTGAAAAACTTCATTTTAACATGGACTTAGTGGCTGGAGAGATGGCTCAGCACTTAAGGCATTTGCCTGCAATGCCTAACAGCCTAGATTCAATTCCTTAGTTCCCCAGTACCCACATAAACCCAGATACACAGTGGTACATGCAAATGGAGTTTGCAGTGGCAGGAGACCCTCACACACCCATCCTTTCTCTCTCTCTCTCTCTCTCTCTCTCTCTCTCTCTCTCTCTCTCTCTCTCTTTCTCTCTCTCTCCAAATAAATAAAATATTTTTAAATAGACTTATAAAGATCTAGAGTACTAAAAGCAAATATGGTCAACTTAGAGACAATAATACTGTTAGAATTTACATCATTAAATACAGATATTGGAGCTGGGAGATGGCTCAGTGAATAAAGCACAATGGTGTAGACTGGCCAGGCATAGCAGCACATGCCTTTAATCCCAGCAGTCAGGAGACTGAGGTAGAAGGACCATTGTGAGTTCGAGGCCAGCCTGAGACTACATACGAAATTCCAGTTCAGTCTGGATTCCCAGCACCCAAGTAAATGCCAGGTGTACATGGCAGCCTGCCTGTAATTCCAACACTCAGAAGGCAGAGACAGGAGGATCCCTGGAGCAAGCTAGCTAGACTAGTTGAATGAGAGAATTCAGGGTTCAACTGAAAGACCATGTCTCAGTAAGTGGAGAGCAATTGAAGAAGGCATCCAAAGTCAACCTCTGGCCTGCACATGTGCTCACATACATACATGTACCACCCACATACATACATGTACACACACATATTCAAAAAGAAACATTATATAATAATTGGACTGAAAGATGGTTAAGTGGTTAAGGTGCTTACCTGCAAAAGCTAATGACCTGGTGTTGTAGTCAGGTTCACATTGCTGGCAGAAAACACCCAATCAAGAGCACCTAGTGGGGAACAAGGGTTTATTTTGTCTTATAGACTTGAGAGAAGCTCCAGGATGGCAGAGGGAAATGATGGCATGAGCAGAGGGTGGACATCACCTCTTGGCAAACATCAGGTAGACAACAGCAGGAGGAGAATGTGCCAAACACTGGCAAGAGGAAGCTGACTATAACACACATAAGCCCAGCCCCACCAATGAACTACCCCAGGAAGCATTAATTCTCAAATTGTCATCAGCTGTGGGCCTGGCATTCAGAACGCCTAAGTTTATGGGAGACACCTGAGTCAAACCACCACATTTTGTCCCTGTCCCCCATAAACTGATAACCATACATAATGTAAAATACAATGCATTCAATCCAACTTTAAAAGTTCCCATAGTTTTTTATCAAACCCAATGATGTTCAAACATTCCCATAGTCCAAGGTCTTTTAAGTAAGCCATAATACAAAAAAAAAAAAAAAAACATAATAGTACAGAATAAAAAGTCACACTGCAAAAGATGGTATTGGGCATAACAAAGAAAGATTCAGCCAATGCAAGATTTAAAACAACCAGGGCTGGGTGGGGTGACGCACTCTTTTAATCCCAGCACTCAGGAAGCTGAGGTAGGAGGACTACGGTGAATTCAAGGCCAGCCTGGGACTACATAGTAAATTCCAGGTCAGCCTGAGCTAGAATGAGACCCCACCTTGAAAAAAAAAAAGAGACAGAGAGAGAGAGAGAGAGAGGATACAAGCCAGGCAAGGTGGTACATGCCTTTGATCCCAGCAGTTGGGAGGCAGAGGTAGGAGAATCACTGTGAATTCAAGGCCACCCTGCAACTACTGAGTGAATTCCAGGTTAGCCTGGGCTAGAGTAAGACCCTACCTTGAAAAACAAAACAAACAACTAAACAACAACAACAACAAAAACCAACCAGGACAAACACCAAACTCTAGCTCCAGGTGCAACTCTAGCCAGTGACAAGTCTCAAAGTCCAATAATTCTAACAAACAACATGTCTCTGGAGTTCCAATTCTCTACCTCCAGCTAAGCTACTCACAGTCTTAGAAAGCCATCTAGAGCTGGCAGCTCTACTTAGCAGCCATCTCATGGTCCTGACATTTCCACTGGGTCTCCTCTGCAACCCACACTTGATCTTCACAGCTCCAACAGGCCTTCACGTAGGTAATCCAACAAGCCTGCTTCACATCGTCCATGGCCACTTCCAAAATATAAGGTCATGTTGCAAATTCAATAGCCCTCTCTTGCCTGCATTTGTTATATCCCATAATACCGGGTGAGATGCCAATTTGTTAATCCAGTGTGGGGGGGCAGAAATAAAGCAGACTTTGAAGAACAGGACACGCCAGAATTCAGACCCCTTCAAAAGACTCTGTATTCTTCCTGTTGTCCCAATGCAGGCCAGCTGGCCCAATCTCAATGGTTGTAAGCTCTCAAAGTATTGCAGCTGAACGGGAAGAATTTTCTCCCCAGAGATTTTATTTCTGTGCTATATCTTGTGCTCACACCAGTACATTTCTACAAAATGTAATCCTGTACAGGTTCCCAAGACATAGACATGACAGGAAGCCTCTCATACAAACTTTCTAGCACAGTCCAGGCAAAGCTCTTTCTCAACGTCATAAACCAAACCTCACAGTCCATCGTTCTTACTACATTCAGATCTTTCAACTCTGACCAGAATAGTCCATTAAGCTGTACTTACAGAACTGCAAGGTGTCTCTTAGGTCAGGGTTCCAAATATTACCACATTCCTCTTGAAAATCAGCTACATAAGGCTAAAACCACACAGTGAGGTGACTAGCAACAGTGATCCCACTTCTCAATACCAACTTAACTGTTGCAGTCAGGTTCACATTGCTGGCAGAAAACACCCTACCAAGAGCAGCTTGTGGGGGAAAAAAAAGGTTTATTTTGGCTTATAGACTCGAGGGGAAGCTCCATGATGGCAGGAGAAAATTATAGAATGAGCAGAGGATGGACATCACCTTCTGGCCAACATCACGTAGACAATAGCAGCAGGAAAATGTGCCAAACATTGGCAAGAGGAAGCTGACTATAATACCTATAAGTCCACTCCCAAAAATACACTGCCACCAGGAGGCTTTAATTGCCAAATTGCCATCAACTGAAGACCTTGCATTCAGAACACCTAAGTTTATGGGGGGACACCTGAATTAAACCACCAAACCCAGGTTCAATTCCCCACTACTAATCACATAAAACCAGATGCACAAAGTGGTACATGCATATGGAGTTCCCTTGCAGTGGCTAGAGGCCCTGTTGTACCCATTCTCTCTCTCTCTCTCCATGCAAATAAATATATAAAATATTGAATATTCAGAAAAACACTCTGATCTTTTTTTAAAATTTTTTATTCATTTATTTGAGAGCGACAGACACAGAGAGATAGACAGATAGAGGGAGAGAGAGAGAATGGGCGCGCCAGGGCTTCCAGCCTCTGCAAATGAACTCCAGATGCGTGCGCCCCCTTGTGCATCCGGCTAACGTGGGACCTGGGGAACCGAGCCTCGAACCAGGGTCCTTAGGCTTCACAGGCAAGCGCTTAACTGCCAAGCCATCTCTCCAGCTTACTCTGATCATTTTTGTACATAATGCCTGCTGTGTACATAATGCCTGCTGTGATGTACTAAGTATCCCAGTCTTGGCAAGGTTTATCATTAGAAGGCTAAATGAGGAGAAAATAGAAGTACATGCTTTTAAAACTGAAATTACTCCGAGATGGACAGTAATTTTGAGGTTCCTTTTTATAAATTTTGTGCGTTTATATATGATCACATGTGAGGACACATGTGGAGGCCTGAGGCTAACATCAAGTATTGTCCTCAATTAGTTTCCACCTAATTTACTGAGACAATTTTTCTCACTTGAAGCTAGATTTTGCCATTATGGCTTGTCTAAGCAACTCCTATCTGCAGCTCCCAAGCACCAGGATTACAAGTGTGCTACATACCCATCTGGCATTCACATGGGTGCTGGGGATCTGAACTCAGGTTCTCAATCTTGTGTGTCAAGCTCTTGGCCCACTGAGCTATCTCTCCAGTCCCAATTTTGAGGTTCTGTTTTTTGTCTGCTTAATATCTACCTTATCTCAGGCATACTGCCTTCAGTGTTAGCTATTCTATTCTCCTGGAATCCTGTCCTTCAGTTGTCCTGGCCATTTCCTGTTCTGGCTTTAGGGTACTATATAGAGGTCCCCCTTCAATGCCTCCTGTCATGTAAAGATCTCCCATGCTGCTCTATACATGATTCTATCATCTAAGTTATCAAAAATCTTTCTGAATGATAGTTTAGCGGTAAGGTGCTTGCCTGCACAGCCCAAGGACCCAGGTTCAATTCGCCAGTACCCACATAAGCCAGATGCACAAGATAGCACATGAGTTTGGAGTTTGTTTGCAGTGGCTATAGGCCCTGGCATGCCCATTCTCTGTCTACTTGCCTCTCTCTCTTTCTCTCTTTCTCTCTCTTTCTCTCAAATAAATGAATAAAATAAAATAAAATTTTTCTCAAGATATCAGGCCAGAAAGCCTACATCTAATGAACAAACTTGGGAAAGAGAATCAGTGATGCATCAATACACACTGGCTTCACCCATGGACTCCTTCAGACTTAAAGAAGAGAAAACAATGACTAGCCACAAGTATAACAAAGTGAGTGGGATAGAGAAATTAGAAATTTGATGGAAAGAAAGTGAGGATTTTAAAACAATTATGACAATGATCACAATAAAGACTAAACCTCACTCATATAACAAATGGTGGCATTTGGCAAACTCCATGAACTGAGTCACCAGCACTTCCAACAAGCCAGAGATACTACAATCTGGAGTGGTCTGGACCTTTTTAGACCCTGCAATCAGCTCTGGCTCTAACCTTACATGGTAAGTACTGACCTGAACAGAAGGCCAAAGAGAAGGAAAGAAAACAAGGTTCATACTATGTTCCTGGAGTAAGCACTGTGGTGAGAGAATGGAGGAATAGAGCCATTTATTTACAAGAGTAGATGAAAATGTAACAAAAAGAAAAGTCTTCCTCACCAAAACCCCTCTTGGCAAAAGGTGTTGCATGTGTCCAGGAAGAGATGCCTCCACTAACCATCCTGGTCTGAGAGAAGCCCACATCCTGAAAGTTTCTGCTCAAGGAAAGAGAATGAGTTGCTGAATTGCCCTGCCTGACAGAAAAGTGAGAAGTTTAAGTTCTTTTTAAGAAAAATTAACTCAGAGAAAAAACTTTTTTTTAAGTGGCAAGAAGAGATATACCAAACAGTTAAGTCATAACCCAAACCAGGCTTACCTAAAATATCACTTTGTTAAAAAATTGTTTGGACCTCTATGTGTCCTTCCGTTCTTGGATATTTTAAAAGAAAACTACAGGGTAAACACATGTTTGCAAAAGTTTAAACTCCTGCCTCCTTACAGACAGACTTAAAGACCTTTTGAGCCCTTCTCAGTCCTGATTCTATGACATTTCATAGGATCAAGAGCATGATTTAACCTGAAGAGCTGTAATAACAACATCCTGATCTGTAATTAGCATATCCAAAAGTGCCTGCTTGGTCTCTTTTGCTGCATCTGCTTGGATTTTTTCACCTAAACAGCTTTAAGCTGCAAATCAGCATTTTCAAAAAGAACCTGGATTCTCAGGCAGAAAACTGTTAAGGCTTTCTGATTGCAATACATGATTCTGCTTCCAGATCAATATTTGCACTACCTCTGTAAATTTCTTTGCTAGAACAAATATTTGCTGAACTTCTATCTTGTGGGTCTAGGGAATGGAATCAAAGATGAGTGAAGTGTAGTTTCCGCTTCTAGAGACCTCATAATCTAGTTAGGAGAGGCTGAAGTACAGCAAATCGTATGCAAAGAGAAGACAAGTGCTGAAAAGGAATTGTGTGAAAATGCTTCCTAAGTAGCAACTCTTATTGAAGACATGGAAAACACATGCACTGCAAATCCAGAGTGCTATCTTTGTTCAGATCATATCTGGTTATTTTTTGTACCACAACATGACACTATATCAACTACTGTTGTAACAACAAACATCACTACAGCTACAGATGACACCACCAAGTATAAGAAAGAGTCAGGCTGTAAGACCAGAGCTACATGACAGCTCCCCAACAGCCATCAGTGGGTGGGTTGTGAGCTTACCCGGAAAAGTACACTGAAGTGTGTCCCCACCATCCAAGAGGTCAAAGGAATAGACTACTCATGGAAAAGTTGGCCATTAGGAAATAGCTCACCACACCCACCATTACCATTTCTTTCCAAAGAAGCCATGTTATGATGACATTAGGGAGAGAGAAATCATGAAAAATCTATTTGCTGCTTTCACAGGTTGGCATGCAGAAATGAAGAACAGCTTAGATTCCACCATGACAGCCTTAAGGGAGCAACAATGACAAAAGTTAATGATTCTTTTAGGCCCACCTGCTAAGTGGGTGCCTACCAAGCAAGCCCCCAAGTCAGCTTGCTCTGAGACTTAATGCCCAGCAGGAGAACATTTCTTCTTCTTCTCCTCCTCCTCCTCCTTCTTCTTCCTTTTTTTTTTTCTTCTTCTTCCTCTTCCTCTTCTTTTTCTTTTTCTACTTGCAGAATAAACATGAACCTCTGCTATTCCTACCAAAAGACCAGACATTTGGCTGCTAACAAATACAACATCCCTCTGTTTAAAATCAGGGGTAAACATCCAACAGGTTCTTACTGGGGGAGTGATGTTACCTAGTCGTCATAAATCATAGCTGTTTGCTTTCCAAACTAGAGCTGTGCATTGCAATTCGGGTGGGAGTCCATATTAATAGAAATCTCGTGGTGTCCTGCCCTTCTTTCTCATTTTACTTTAATAAAGTTGCGAGTTGGGGGAGTGGGTACTAAATTTTAAATAATATTTGCTAAAATAAATAAATGTTCCAAAGAAAGAGAAAAATCAATTTTAAGAAAGAAAAGAAGCTATAAACTATGAAAAGCAATTACAAAGGCCATGATGTACAAATATGTGATAATCAACAACCAGTACTAAGGGGAGAAGCCATTGCAATAGCAAAGTGAAAAAATGAAAGTATAAACTACAATTCAATCTCTTTGGTTCCATCTCCAGGAAGGAAGGAAAGTGAAAGAGAGAGAGAAAAGAAAAGAAAGAGAGGGGAATAGGAAGAGTAGGAAAAGGAGGAGAAGGAAGGGAAGGAAAGGGTAAAAAGAGAAGAAAAGGGGGGAGAGATGGAAGGAAAGGAAGACAGGGAGGGAGGGAAGGAAGAAAGGAAAGAGAAAGGGAAGGAAGAAAAAGAGAAAACAAAAAGTGAAGGGGGAGAAAAGAACACCTCCTAAGGATACAGGGAAAGATCCCTGTGTCCTGAAAGAAAATGTCTTTTGATTTATGGAGTGGTTGATGCTATAGTCCATATAGTGTGCTAAGCATTGTACACATAGTCTCATGCAGTTCTCATAACTCAGTGAGCGGGTTTGATCATCACCACTTCATACATAAAAAAACTAAAATTTAGAAATGTTGATAACCTACTCAGAATTATATAACTATATTGCCTATTTCTCTTATGTAAATAAATAATCAAAGAGCTAAGTAATACAAATAACTTAAATTTCCCATAATAACATGACCTAGCCAAACAGTGGGTGTTCTAGAAAAAAACTTTCCAAGACTTTTGTTACCAAATCATCATCTACATTTCATATGCATCAAAAATTCTTAGCCGTGTGTGATGGTGCATGCCTTTAATCCCAGCACTTGGGAGGTAGAGGTAGGAGGGTAGCTGTGAGTTCAAGGCCACCCTGAGACTACATAGTGAATTCCAGATCAGCCTAAACTAGAGTGAGACCCTACATTGAAAAAAAAAAACTTACCAAAAATGGAATATTGCACTTGTGTAAATTCTAGTTAATTGAAAAAATCATACCTAGTGAATTGCTTCCTTTAAATTTGTCCTAAACTATTAGCAAAAACAGATTTATAACAAAAACTTCCTTTTTCATTAACCATTATGTGAACCTTAACATAAGACATGCCACCTCTACCACATCTTCAGGCACCCAAGAGAAATTGCAGAGAAAGCTGCAACAGGCTTATTGCTCCCCTGCTAGCCTGACAACCAGCTCCAGGGAAGAGGCAACAGGCATGGTGGTCAATCAAAATACATCAAGCCAGAAACTTAGAGTCTACAGAGAACTCATCACTAAGTCAGGCTTGACAATAGACCAACTAAGACTCAGGAACCATCCTAGAAGAGGGAATGGGAAGATTGTAAGAGCCACAGAGTAGGAAGGGGGGCCAGGGTAGAAATATCCTGAGGTAGAGACATCCCATAGAAACTGACTGAGGCTTCAATTACCCAAAAGTGAACACCAGCAACCCCACTGAGGAGAGCCTGTAGGGAGAGCAGAGCTGGGAGAGAGGGGATATAAGACTATAGCCTTTGCAAAAAAAAAAAAAAAAAGTTAATGATATAAGAATTATATTCAGCTAAAATTATTTGAAGTAATTTAATAACGAATAAATAAATCTCTGCCACCCACATGGTGTTTTATTTATCATCAAAATTCACTTAGCTAAAATTGCAAATCTTTATGTTTACTAACGTCTTTCTTGGTTTTTTTGTTTTTTTTTTTTTTTTTTTTTTTTTTTCTTGACATATGGTCTCACATACTGCAGGCTGGCCTTTAGCATTCTATGTTGCAGAGGATGGCCCTGAACCCTGGATCCTCTTTCCAGTGCCTGTCAAGTGCCGGACATTCCACCATGCTTGGATGACTTCTTGATTATTTTGAAATCCAGTGTCTGGGGGATGTTGAATCGTTCAGTTAGTAAAGCACTTGCTTGTGCAAACATGAGGACAGGAGTTTTGACCCTAGAACCCATATAAATAACAAGTGAGTGGGCCTGACAGCCTGCCTGTAATCCCAGTGCTCAAGACATAGAGACTAGGGAGCCATGGGGCAAGCTGGGTGGGCAGACTTGCTGAATCAGAAAGACCCTGCCTCAGCAACACAGAGAGCACTGGAGGATGGCACTGATGCCAACCTCTGGCCTCCACTCACACATACACATGCATTCACATCCTCACCCACATGTTCACACACATACTCACATGTGCCCACACCTATACACAGGCAAAAAAAAAAAAAAAAAAAAAATCCAGCATCTGAACTTTAAACTTCTTGATTGATTGCTTCCCAGCATTGACTAGTGAAAATCTTTCTTATTCTTTATGTAAAAACATTAAATGTAATCATGTCACTGACAAGCAATGAGACTAAAAGGCTATAGTCAAATAATCTCAAGCACTGCTCTTCAATTCATTTTGAATACTGGCACAGTGTGTTTCATGGAGTTCTGTCCTCCTTCACAGAAACTGTGTAAAGAGCTTTACTGTCATTTGACTCTGCTGTCCCCTTGCACTACACTTTGCCTGAGGAAAGTGATTTTTGTTAACAGTAGCTCCCAGAGCTTTGCCTTCCTAGAATCTCAAAGATTCTCCTCACCTGACTCCCAGAGTGAAGGGTTTTGTTATTGTTGCCATGTCCCCTATAGCTCAGAGAAAAGACCCAGTGAGTGACCCTGTAGGCCTCCAGTGAATTTCCTTTTCTCCAAAGGAGCCTGGAGGATTCTTGAGAAATACACCCTCATCCTCACTTAGAACTACAGGAGTCCAAGCCACCTGGATCACAGTATTTGTAAATGTAGAAGACACTATGGGACAATGTCTGGGTGCTTCCTGGATTATTCCATCACCACCACTCCAAGATGCAGCAGACAGACAGACAAAGGAAACATTCCAGTGTTAGGATAAATAAAGAACGCAAAGACTCAATGTACTGTGTAGTCATGGATTTTATTCCAGATAAGAAAATGGATATTGGAGGGACAATTGGTAAAAATCTGAGTAAGTTTCTTAGGTGAGGTCAGTTGTGTTCAGTAATTTGGACCTATACTACTATTATCTTCCATAAAAATATTGAGAAGATGTAGCTCAGTCAGTGGAGTGCTTGCCTAGAATGCATGCAGGCCCAGCACCTCAAAAGTTGTAAATTTTTTCTTGGAACTTAAGAGAATATACACATCTTCTTTCACAAACAGAGATAGAAAATACCAAGCTAATATTTAGCCTGAATTTTTTCACCCTTTCCAATATATGATTTGGATATTTTTTCAATGCCTATTTAAATATCAGTAAAGATGAATTTTCTTCTATCAATAAAGATTATATCAGTTATTTATAAAATAAGATTATTACAGGTACTTAATGAATCAAAAAAAAACTATTTCTTAAATTTTTATTGGCAATTTTTCATGCATGTACATAAAGTATTTTGATCACAATTCCTTCCCATTACATTCATTTGACCACCCCTTATCATCTCCCTTCCAATGAACCCCTCTTCTTTCAAAACCTCTAGCATCTTTGACAGAACGTTGGTGAGCCCAAAGTATGCAGGTCGTGTGCAGGTAATACCAGCCACTGTAAGGTAGTGAATGTGACGGCCACCTCATGTCTGGAAAACAGTATTCTAAAGCACTCCTCCCTTTCCTCGGCTTCTTACATTCTTTCCGCCCCTCTTCCACAGTGTTCCCCAAGCCTTCCTTGGTGGTGTGGGAGGGAGAAACCACGTTTAATGATGAGCACTTAACAATCACGTATTCTCAGTGCTTTGACTAGATTTGAGTCTTCCCAATAGTCACCACCAACAACAAAATGAAGTTTCTCTGACCAACGGTGGGAGCAGTACTAATTTATGGGCATAAATACAAATATTCACAGGAGAATTTGATGGATACAGCAAATCTATTTAGCCAAAAAACAGTAGTAGCTCCCCAACAGGGCCTGTGACCTTTCTTGCTCTAAGCTCCTGACCAGGTTTTCACTATAAGCATGAATTCCCCTCATAGCTCAGACCTCAAATCCAATCAGAGAGAAGTTGGTTAGCCTCATAGCTGGTATGCCACGGTCGCACCAGTAAGTACATTTTACCTGGCTGGTCAGGTGTGTGGTTCCCAGGGTCTACAGTTGATTAATGTTGATGACTTTTCGCCCCCAGCAGCCTGCATAGCTCTTTCCAGCACTGGGACAACTAGCCTGCAGGGAAGATGCTTCCAGTTCAGTTCCAGCTTGATCTGTGTCTGCAACTGAAGCATGGGGCATCTTCAACAATTGAATCTTATAATCTAGCCCTGGTGGGCAACCAAGAGCATTGGCAACAGCCTGTATTGTTCGGGAACCTCCTTGACTAACAACTTACTAGAAGTAAGCTCATCCTTGGCACTGTTCCACAGCATTATCCACCCCACAGGGCATTTCTACCTAAACTCTTCTCATACTTATATTTATTGTAATTTTTATTATGTTTTAGAGATAGTGTGACAGAGTTGGATCACCAGGACCTCAACTACTGCAATCAAACTCCAGACACTTGCGCCACCTAGTGGGCATATGCAACTTTGTGCTTGCCTCACCTTCCTGGAGATTTGAACATGGATCCTTGGGCTTTGCAGGCAAACACTTTAATTGGTAAGACATCTCTCCAGCCCCTTAGTTATATTTTAATTAATTATCAAATAAGACTTTTTCATGCATTAGTCTTAGTTAACCCTCTCCCCACCCTCTCCTCTCCTCCATCTCCCTCCCCTAATTCAAAATAAATCTTTTCAGCCCAATATTCCACTCTTCTACTATCTACTTATTTCCTTCCCCCTACCATGGCTGCTGTCTAGCTTCTTGACATCTAATGACTATTACTCCAACATATGTACCAATCTAAAAATTCAAAGCTATAACTGCATGTGAGAAAGAGCATGGACTGCTTACCTGTTGAGCCTGGGTGACCTCACTTAGTATATTTTTTAGATACATCCATTTTCTTATTAACCTCATTTTTTCTTTGCAGCTGAATAAAACTCTATTGTGTGTATGTAATGTATCTTCATTGTCCATTTGTTTGTTGATGGGCATCTAGACTAATAAATTAAAATTTTTAAGTTACTTGGACTTATCTTTCTGTGATTTTTTTTTCTTGACATGATTAAATATTAAAGTTAATTTGTATGGGTATGGTTTCATTTTTTTTCTTAAAATGTTTTCTTGCTTGAATTTTCAGAATTTCATTCTTTTCTAGAGAATTTATTCTTCCTGATGATTGATGTCACAATTTAAATTTATAAATAGCATGTAGGATTTTTTTTTTTTCACTAGCCTCTTTGTGAAGTAGTTGGCCCATGTCCTATTTTTCTAACATCGCAAACTTGGTCTGATTTAGTCAATCATCTTTAAATGTTTACTTTTTAGAAATGTCTCTATGTATTTAATTTTGAAGCAGCTTTAAATTGTAGGAAAGGTGCAAGAACAGTATAAGGACCCTCACCAGAAAGAAACCCTGTGAGCTGAGGGTAGTGGCACACACCTTTAATCCCAGCACTCGGGAGGCAGAGGTAGGAGGATTGCTGTGAGTTTGAGACCACCCTGAGACTACATAGTGAATTCCAGGTCAGCCTGGACTAGAGTGAAACCCTACCTCAGAAAACCAAAAGAAAAAAAGAAAGGAAGGGAGGGAGGAAGAAAGGAAGAAACCCTGGGTGATCAGTGTGGGTTGTACCAGTGGGTCCTTTACAGTGACAGGCCCCAGGTAGCACCAACGTTAGGACTCTCCAGTTTCCATAGCATGGCACTGCCCCTCAGACTTTCCTGAACTCTCATGACTTGCTATTTTTTTAAACCATAGGCCAGCTGTTTGTAGAATGTCTCTCAATTTGAATTTTTGTGACATAGTCCAAGGATTAAGTTCAGGTATTCTATTTTGGGGGGACCAGACTATGTGTAGCAGTTACCTTCTCATTGCTGGGACAAAACACCTGATGAAAAGCAGCTGCTAAGGAAAGGGATTATTGTGGCTCGGAATCTTGAGGGCAGCTCCATGATGGCAGGGGACAGCACAGTAGAGCAGAGACTGAGAATCACTGCTGCTATAGCATGTGGAAAATAGCAGCAGGAGAATCAGCTGAGCTCTGACAAGGAGGACCTGGCTAGAACACCCCCACCCTCCCACAGTAATTCTTCCTCCAGCAAGGCACCCTCTCCAAAAGCATTCAAAACACATGAGTTTATGGGAGCATCAGATTCAAACCACCTCAGTCTGGCAAAATCTTTGTTCTATTCAACAAATTGAATGTCATACAATGTCTATTTATCCCATTACAGGTGACAGTAGCTTTTCTCCTTAGTAATTAATACGTATTTTAGAAATGAAATTTCATAACTACTTAAAAATTCCCTTTTACTCCTCTTTATTTTAGTTTGATCTTTTGAGGCAGTGTCTCATTTTTTCCCTGGCTGATGAAATTCAAGCTGTAGGCCAGTGTGGTAATTTGAATAGGTGGCCCCAATATATTCAGTGTTTTATTAGTTTGTAGTTTGCATCTGCAGCCACCTGGCTGGAGGAGGTGTCCTGGGTGGATCTTAAGGTATGGTGGTGGGTTTGAGATTTCAATCTAAAGATATGCAAAGTGTGCCTAGCAGTTCCTGAAGTGTGCTGTGCTCTGCTGCACAGCTTTTGGCTTTTTGGCTTGTGCTTCTCTCTGTGTGTGTTTGGTCATGTGAAAGCAGGCCAGCTTCTTCTGCCATTATGGAACTCCTGATGGATCTTATAAGCTTCAATGAATCCCTTCCACCATAACTGTGCCTGGCCTAGAGGTTCATCTCAGCAAACCTAGGGCTGTCTGCCACACCCAGGCTGGCCTTAACCTCACAGCAACCCTTGTACCACAGCCACCCTGGTGCTGGAGTTAAACATGTGAACCACCATAACCAGCTATTCCTCCACTTTTACCTACTAGTTTTAGCATCCCTTGATATTTGTCATCTGAACCCATGATTACTAAGATGATTTCCTAATGCTTATTTTCTAAAATCATCCTTCTTTTTCTACATCTATTTATCCATTGTCTTTCTACTAATGTAAGAGCTTTCTCTTCTCCCCCTTGCCTGTTTGCAAGAGCACAACTCATAAGTTGTTGTTTTAGTCAGTGATCCACAACTCAGTTCTATCACTGTGTATCTTGATACTCGAAGGTCCGAAGGTCCCAGATTGAGCCCAGATTGGTGGGGACACGAAGGAGCTCCAACGAGTTGCCATGTGTCCCTGGGACATGCTTCTAGCACTCTGTGATCACTTCCTTGCAACCTGACACCATGAGGTCATCCTGGCTAGTCTATCTATTCAGATGGCTTTAACAGCAAACTAGATAGCTTATCAGAAACTGTACCTTTCCAATGTGCCCTCACAAGGTAGAAGAGGAAAGGCTACGCCTCTTTTATAGGCACTCTAATCCCTCCCAAAGGCCCTAACTATCACTTTGGGGTTAAAATTTTAGGATATGAACTTTGGAGGGACACAAACATTTGCCGTCACCCTGAATGCATATTAGATGCCTTACAATGGATAAATCCATTTTGCATATAGACAAAACTCCTCAGGAAGAAATGGAGACTTTCAAAAGAAACTGAAGGGCAAACTATCATCATCTAAAAATTGCTGATCTTACCCCAAAATAACTCTATAATTTAGTGAATTGACTCACTAAAACAACTGGGCAACTGGAATGTGCTCTAATCAGACTTGACATCCTGCCCTCTGCAGACAGCTATCAACATACTACCCAAACCTCAAACGCTCATATTGGTGATCACTGTGTTACAGACCAGGGCTTTGACAAGAAGAGACAAAATGCTAACCATTTACACTGACATGCTTGTCTGTGCTCACCATTCATGATCTAAAATAAATACTATCTTTCGTCTCTGACCAGGCCTCCCAACAGCCCTCCCCTCCTTAGCATCCCCTTGCCTCCATCCTTCCCTCCTCTAGTCTAGGCTGCACGCTCCTTTCCAAGTAATCTTTCGGTAAGTATAGGCTCAGTCATGTCATTGCCAGAGAAGAAACCCTCCAGTGGTTTCCCATCACACACCATTAATGTCTGGTTGCCTGGGCCCCACACGTAAAGCTCCCATGACGTTGTTCAGTCCACCCCTCTCCAGTCCTTCAAATAAACCCAGACAGGCTCAGCACTCACTGCGCTGGGGCTGCTCTAGCCTTGCTCCCTGCAGCCAGCTGCCTTCTTGTATTGCCACCGGTATTCTAGATCTGTGCCATGGGTCCTCACAGGACCCACAGCATCAGCTGGAACTTGCTTTCCTGGCTTGCACGTTTGGCCAAGGCTCATCCAGCAGATAACTCCTGGCTTCTTCCACCTTGCTGCAGTCACCGGACTTGTGGGTGAGAAATGCCCCCCCCCCGCCCCCTGCAACACAGTCTTACTTTTCTACCTCAGCTCCTTCTGCTGCTTCCACATAGCCTTGACTGTAGAAATGACTTCACTTTCTAAAGAACAGATCTTCTTTGACGTTACCTATTCCATCATCCAGTCAGTGTGGGAGTTCCTCCCACCCTATTTCCTATGATATCCTTCCATTTTATTTCCTCATCCTGTGGATAGCCCACCCTGACCCCTCCTTTCTCCATCTACTCGCAAGCTTCACTGCCCAGACAAAGGTGGACTTGCCTCCTTGTCCTTGCTTAGACCTTCAAATAACCACTAATATTGCACTGATTACACTGCAGTATATCTCAAATTTATATCAGTTTCTCCCTAGATAATCTGGGACCCTGAGCCAGAGGTGTGTGTGTGTGTGTGTGTGTGTGTTTATATGTTCACATTCACATGTGCATGTGCACATATGTTCATGTGTCTGTGTGCACTTGTGTGTGCAGGTGCAAATATGTGTCAAGGAGACAAGAGGACAACCCTGGTGTCATTCTCAGGAATGCCATCCACTTTTATATATAAGGTGGAGAGAGAGAACATGGGCACACTAGGACCTCTTGTTACTGTAAATGAACTCCAGATGCATGTTCCACTTTGTGCAACATCTGGCTTTACAAGGATATTAGGGAATCAAACCCAGGCCACAGGCTTTTCAAGCAAGCACCTTTAACCACTGAGCAATCTCCTTGGCCCCATCTACCTTTTCAGTGTTTCTCATTGGCATGGAGCTTAGCAAGTAGGCTAGACTGGATGGTCAGCATGTTTATCTAAGTCAGTGACCACTTCCCCAGCAATGGGATTACACATGCATGCCGCCATGCCCAGCTTTGTGCTATGTGGGTTCTGAGGATGGAGCTCAGGTCCTGATGCTTGCATGGCTAGCACATTACTGACTGAACTATCTCTACAGCTCTTGTTTACCATTTGTGCCTCCAGCACTGAGCTCAGGGCAGCAGATGCAATACAGGCCAGAGTCCTGGAGATAGTCCATAGATAAAGCATATGTGAATGAATCAGTGACTCAATTATGCACTGAATCTCCTATCCTCTCAAATGCACATTTGAGGAATGCATTTATGCAATATTTCAAAATATCAGTCTTTAATTATATGTGCAAGTAGTGTTAAATATAGTACCTTACCAGCCTCACCCATTTTCATTTCCCCCATGTCTCCTTCCTGTTATTCTGCCTGGATACTTTTTTTAAGGCAATTTGCAATGAAGTTTTGTGTGGTTTTATATTCTCTTTTTTAGTTGAAATCATTCTTAATTTTATTTTTTAATATTTTACTTATTTATTTATTTAAGAGAGAAAGAGACAGATGGTGAGAGAGAAAGAATGGGCATTTCAGGGCCTTCAGCCACTGAAAACAAACTCTGACACATGTGCCACCTTGTGCATCTGGCTTATGTGGGTCCTGGGGAATCAAACCAGAGTCCTTTGGCTTTTCAGGCAAGTGCCTTAATCACTAAGCTATTTCTCCAGTCCTGGTTGAAATTATTCTTTTAATATTTTCCAGATTGCTAACTCATTTTTTCAAGTCATATATCACTGAGACAACTTCCATGTTGGTCAGTGCCAGGCTTTTGCTCTTATAACTTAGCATAATGTAAGTACTTTTGCTTTTGTTAATTATCATCTTAGCAAAAATTCTTAGGAGTGAAAGGTAGCAACCAAAATGTGACTTCTTAGTATGTGTTGTAAATTACTATTTTGGAAGGATGCCAAGGTACATTTTTTTTGTTGTTCATTGTTTATTTATTTATTTATTTGAGACAGACAGAGAGAGAGAGAGAGAGAGAGAGAAAGAGACAGAGAGAGAGAGAAATTGAGAACGGGCACCCCAGGGCTTCCAGCCACTGCAAACGAACTCCAGATGCATGTGCCCCCTTGTGCATCTGGCTAACATGGGTCCTGGGGAACTGAGCCTCGAACCGGGGTCCTTAGGCTTCACAGGCAAGCACTTAACTGCTAAGCCATCTCTCCAGCCCCAAGGTACATTTTTTTAATATTTTATTTTTATTTATTTATTTGAGAGAGGAAAAAAAGAAAGAGAGAGAGAGAGGGAATGGGCACACCAGGGCTTCCAGCCACCTTGTGCATCCGGCTTACATGGGTACTGGGGAACCGAACCAAGGTCCTTTGGCTTTGCAGGAAAGTGCCTTAACAGCTAAGCCTTCTCTCCAGCCTGCCAGGAGTGTGTGGTATATGCATTTGCCTGCAGTGGTGTATGCTGTCTTGTGGCAGAGTGTTCTCATCTGAGGTGACCATAGAGAACTGTCATATGTCCTATTCCATCACTCTCCCATCCATTCTTATTTGAACAGAAGTTGCTTACTGATCTTGAAGCTGGCTCCTTTATGATGAGCTCCAGCAATTCTTGTGTATCTACTCCCCTGTGGTCCTGTAATTACAGACACACGTGGCCACACACAGCTGTTTGTGTGAGTCATGGGGATGGAACTCAAGTAGTTTCTCAGGTCTGCAAAGGTTTTCATCCTTCCACAGGAAGTTCTCTTAACCACTGAGCCATATCTCCAGCCCTCAGTCATCCATTTTTTTCTTTTTCTTTTAATTGACAACTTCCATGATTGTAAATAACATCCCATGGTAATTCCCTCCCTCCCCCCACTTTCCCCTTTGAAACTCCACTCTCCAACATATCCTCTCCCTTTTTCAATCAGTCTCTCTTTTATTTTGATGTCATGATCTTTTCCTCCTATTATGATGGTCTTGTGTAGGTAGTGTCAGGCACTGTGAGGTCATGGATATCCAGGCCATTTTGTGTCCGGAGGAGCACATGTAAGGAGTCCTACCCTTCCTTTGGCTCTTACATTCTTTCTGCCACCTCTGCCACAATGGACTGTGAGCCTTGGAAGGTGTGCTAGAGATATTTCAGTGCTGAGCACTCCTCTGTCACTTCTTAGCACCATGTGCCTTCTGAGTCATCCCAAGGTCACTGCCATCTGAAAAGAGAAGGTTCTCTTACCAAAAGTGAGAGTAGCATTAATATGTGGATATGAACATTAAGAGAAGTGCTTATTGGGCGGTTTGGTGAGCATAGTATATACATTTAGCCAGACAGTAGCAGACATTACACCCCTAGGGCTCATGACTACCCTGCTGTAGGTTTTCAGTATCAGGGATGTATTCCCTCCCAAGGAGTGGGCCTCCCGTCAAACTATAAAGCAGTTGGTTTTCCCCATAACAGATGTGCCACTATTGTACCCATTGGCTCATTTGGCCTGGCTGGCCAAATATAAGGTTGCAATCCACTGTTGAGTATATTCACTGGTGATTTCTTTCTCTCCCATTGAACTGCATGCAGCATGGCTTTTTCCAGCTTTCTGTCAGCTGGTCTACATGGAAGTTTTCAGCTCAGCTCCAGTAGGATTTCTCAGTGACCTTGCAGCTAAGTATGTGGAGAGTTCAGCAAAAGAGTCTTCCCATCTATTCCTAGTAGGAAACCAAGGGTCTCAGCAATGACCTATAATGCTTTGGGGGTATCACAAGGGCCTCCCTGGCACAAATCACTAGAATGTATCCCATCCCTGGCACTGAAAACTTCCTAGTAACAATCTATGGCTCCTGAGTGTTCCACTGTCCAAAAAAGTAGGTTTCCATATGAAATTTATATATTTATATTTATAAATTTCCATATTTATATCCTCTTAGATTTTGATTAGCCATCCCTTCACCTTTTCTTTACTCAACGTCTTCCCCTGACCTCACTTAGGCCTTTTTACCCCCAGTAATCTGTTCTTCTCCTTACGTATATACAATACCATTTTTTTTAAATTTATTTATTTGAGAGCGACAGACACAGAGAGAAAGACAGATAGAGGGAGAGAGAGAGAATGGGCGCACCAGGGCTTCCAGCCTCTGCAAACGAACTCCAGACACGTGCGCCCCCTTGTGCATCTGGCTAACGTGGGACCTGGGGAACCGAGCCTCGAACTGGGGTCCTTAGGCTTCACAGGCAAGTGCTTAACCACTAAGCCATCTCTCCAGCCCACAATACCATTTTTATCTATGACCTTACGCCAAGTTTTTCATCTTATTTCTATAGAAATTTTAAGCTGTTAAAGAACAAAACAAGACTTATATCTCTGCACTCCCAGTGCCTAACTAAAAAGGACACTCAATAAATATTTTAAATACTTTTATTTATTTATTTTCCTGCCGAGAGAGAGAAAAAAAGAGAATAGGAATGCCAGAGACTCTTCCTGCTATAAATGAACTCCAGATGCAGGTGCCATTCTGTGCATTTGGCTTTACAGTGGCATTAGGGAATCAAACCCAGACCATCAGTGTTTGCAAGCAAGCACCTCTAGTTAACCATCTCCCCAGACCTTAATAAGTATTTTTGAATATGCAAATAAAAAGTGGTATTTTTATTATTTTGTAATTCCCAGAGAGGAAACCCTCCAGTGAACTCCCCTCACATAATTATATATAACATATGTGTATCATAAATATTAAAATAAATTGCATACATTTGTATAAGTTATATATGAATTAGATTCAGAAGGATAAAGTTCTACACACAAACCCCAAGCCTAAGCAAACAGATGGAGCTCCACTTCACCCAATCCTTGGATTTTTTACATACCCAAAGACTTCTATTTCCTGCTTTGTTTTGTTTTGTTTTGTTTTTGCACTACTAAGGATTGAACCCAGAGCCTCACACATTTACTGATGAGCTAAATCTTCAGCTGGAAACTCCTGGATGCAATTTCTCTAATAGCTTCTTTTGATGCTCATAATTGCTGAATCAGAAGACTGTTTGCTTCCCTCTCTCTACAAACACCTCTAGGGCAAAGTATGCATGTCCCTTTCTTTCCCCTTTCTGCCTTTCCTTCTTTATCCTTCTTTTATTCTTGGTGATGATGAAGAAACTGGCTTCTGGAGAGTAGCTTGCCAGGCACACTCTGAGCTTCTCATTTCCACAAGTGAGGTAAGATAATCTGGTCAATTTCTGTGTGAGCTTCTCCCGATAGCCCTTGTTCTCGGGCATATTTTCTTTCTTTCATTTTACTCCACCTAATTCTAGAATGTTTGTCCATATAGAAACTCAGGATACCAGGCAATATTACTCTATACTCTTCTTTTTGGTTTTGTTTTTGTTTTGTTTGTTTTGTTTTCTTGAGACAGGGTCTCATTTAGCCCAGGCAGGCCTTAAACTTACTATGAAGCCAAGGATGACCTTGGCTGATCACCTTGCCTCCATCTCTTGAGACCTGGAGTTTCAGGAGGGCAATACCACACCTGGTTTATGCAATGCTAGGATTACAGCCCAACGTTTTATGAATGCTAGGCAAGTACTTCACCAACTGAACTACGTCTCCAGTACTATGATTCTATACCCTTACAAGAAACAAAAAGAAGTTAAGCTTAAAAAGATTACCATTACACAGAAGAGCATGTGGTTTAAAGGTTAAACAAGTAAATACTTTAGTCAGTCATTTAAAGGAGTGTCCATTTACTAAGGCTATTAGAAAAAGGGCTTTGGAAGAAGGGCTGCCAAGGATGGTCACAGTCTGGAAAGGAGCCAATGGTTGATTCTTCATTGTTAGGTATTTCTGGGAGTATTTCTTACCTTGAACATTTCACCAGGTTCTTTGACTAAATTCACTGAAAATGTAGGAATTTAAACATGTATAAAATTAAATTCATTAGCAAGTGAAATATAGAAACCAGAATAACAATGGAACCATTTATAATGAGAAATACCACCATCATGGCCAAGGAGCCAGGCCAGTCTGATTGATCCTTCTCTGCTCAGGCAGTGCACATGGTGAGTTGGCCAACTAGAAGTCCAGAGTTCCCAAAGGCACTACTATGCATAGTTTCTAATAAACACTACCTGTAACTGCTTAGAACATAGACTCTGAGGTCTAACAGATCTGAGTAAATGTCTTGAAAATATGACTTACTATCTATATGAATTTCCACAATGAGTTATTATTCCAGAACCCAAATGCTTCCCTTAAGAAGAGGGTTATCATTTTGCATGCAGAATTTTTACATAAAGTACTTGACTTGATGTCTGATATATAATAAATAAATGTTCCTATTTCTTAGGGCCATGCTACAACCCTTCATTTTATCTATTACCAAAGTTTATTTAAAATGTCTTTCTTGGACTTCCAGTTAAGATTGAGGTGTAGGTACCACGCCAAAGCAGCCTAGGGGGGAAAAATGACTAAAAACACTCAGCAAAATACACACTTCTACTAAAAAGTGAGGTGTATAGGAAATTGAAGCAGCAGCGGAGAAGTAGAAGAGATCCAGAGCATCCAGAGACTGCACAGGCCAGCAAAAGCAGCCAAGGCGGCTCCGCCAACTGTGGCGGCGGCACACCAGAAAGCCACCAGACTCAGCTCCAGCTGCAGGAAAAGCCAGGTGCAGGGATTTTCCACTCACACCAGCGCTCTCCGCAACTCAGGAAACGTGAAAGGAGAGCGGCAGTGAGCAATGGAGGAGCAGACCACAAGGTAGAAGAACATGTGGGACAGCGAGAGAACCAGAGCAGCTGTGGCTCCCTCCCCTCCCCCACCAACTGTGTCCATCTCCAGCAAACAGCAGTGGTCCAGGGACCGGCCACACCAACTTGAGCCGACAGCGGGACCCAAGCAGGAGCATAGTCCGGCAGCAACATCAACAGATCCGGCACCAGTAACAGCAGCCCCAGCAGCACCAGATCCACTAGTAGCAGCAGCAGCAGACCCAGCAGCAGCAGCTTCAGAGGCAGCAGCAGCAGATCCCGCAGCAGCAGCCTCAGTGACAGCAGTGGCAGTGGACCCAGAAGCAGCAGCTTCAGCAGCAGTGGTGGCTCCAGCAGTGGCAGCTACAGCAGCAGCAGCAGAGGCAGCAGCAGCAGTGGGCCCAGCAGCAGCAGCTTCAGCAGCAGCAACAACAGACCCAGCAGAGGCAGCTTTAGCAGCAGTAGTTCCAGCAGTGGGTGTGCTGATCTGCAGGGCCACAGTTGCCAGGCTCGGTTTGCCCCGCAGGAAAAGCCAGTGCCCAGATCCAGAAATCAGAACAGCAGCCCAACGACCAGGCACCAACTTGACTGAGACCAAAATCATCCAAGGTAACTGGGATTGTACCAGGGAAGGGTCTCACTTGGTCACAAGCTGACTTGGATCCCTCAACAGTCCATAAATCTTAACCTCTATGTTGATAGAGGATCTGGTTGTTATAATAACTACTCTGGCATACATACTTGGGGCTGTTTTTGATTGAATGGGTACAGTGTTTAGTTAACTACCTGTATTTTACTCCACTCAGCCTACTTGAATACTCCCATAGCAGGGAAACTCAACCCCTAGGAGCACCTTTGTAGATACTCTGAGAGTCTTAAGAGCCACACCTAACACCTTAAGCTCCTACCCGGAAAATATATAACATCCAATCAATGGATACAGCTAAGAACACTCAACTAGCTAGAAAATCCAAGCATTAACTTAATCCAAGATGCAAAAATATATACATTATAAAACAAGAAACACTAAAAAGCAAGATGATAGAAATCCACCTAAAAGTATTAATGCATCAGAAATGACCTCCAGTGAGAACGAGTTAGAGGAAATGCCTGAGAAAGATTTCAAAAGAATGATTGTAAATATGTTCAAAGAAGTCAGAGAACAAATCAAAGGAGTCAAAGAGGAACTCAAAGAGGAAATCAAAGGAATCAAAGAAGACGCAGGACACCAATTTAATGAAATAAAGAAGGCAATACAAGACATAAATAAGGAAATAGAAATAATAAAGAAAAACCAGTCAGAATTACTAGCAATGAAAAACACAGTTAATGAAATAAAAAACTCTGCAGAAAATCTCACCAGTAGAATGGATGAAGGAGAGGACAGAATATCTAAGCTAGAAGACCAGGTGGCAGATTTAATACAGTCCAACAAAGAGAAAGACAAACTTATAGAAAAGTATGAGTGGGAATTTCAAGATAGTCGGGACACTTTGAAGAGATCAAATATAAGAATTCAGGGCATAGTAGAAGGAGAAGAATTCCACTCCAAAGGCATAGTAGACATCTTCAACAAAATCATAGAAGAAAATTTCCCCCAAATTGGGAAAGAGGTACCAATGCAGATACAGGAAGCCTTTAGAACTCCAGCCAGACAAAACCTGGAAAAAACCTCTCCTCGCCATATTATAATCAAACTTCCAAACGCAAAAACCAAAGAAAAAATATTGAAAGCAGTTAGAGAGAAAAATCAAGTTACTTACAAAAGCAGGCTCATCAGGATTACAGCAGATTATTCAACACAAACTTTAAAAGCCAGAAGGGCTTGGAGTGATGTATTCCAAATTCTGAAAGATAACAGCTGTCAACCAAAGTTACTTTATCCTGCAAAGCCATCCATTCAAATAGACGGAGAAATAAGGACATTCCATGACAAAAGCAGGTTAAAGGAGCATTTGAAGACAAAACCAGCTCTACAGAAAATACTTGATAGAATCCTTGTTGCAGTCTGGTTCGCATTGCTGGTAGAAATCACCCAACCAAGAGCAGCTTCTGGGAAAAAGAGGTTTATTTGGCTTACAGGCTCGAGGGGAAGCTCCACGATGGCAGGGAAAAATGATGGCATGAACAGAGGGTGGACATCACCCCCTGGCCAACTTAAGGTGGAACACAGCAACAGGAGGGTGTGCCAAACACTGGCATGGGGAAACTGGCTATAAAGCCCTTAAGCCCGCCCCAACAATACAGTCCCTCCAGGAGGCATTAATTCCCAAATCTCCATCAGCTGGGAACATAGCATTCAGAATACCTAAGTTTATGGGGGACACCTGAATCAAACCACCACAATCCTCCATGCTGAAGAAAAGGAAAAGCACACATATAAGGAACCTGGAAAAAACAAGCAATACTCAAATACTAGTTAACACAAGAGAGCACAGGTAGAACCAGAACCACACACACACACACACACACACACAAACACACACACACACACAAAATGACAGACATAAATAAACACCTTTCAATAATATCTTTTAATATCAATGGCCTCAATGCCCCAATGAAAAGACATAGGTTTGCAGACTGGGTTAAAAAGCAGGATCCTACAATTTGTTGTCTCTAAGAAACTCACTTTTCTACAAAGGATAGATATTATCTTAGGGTGAACGGTTGGAAGACGGTGTTTCAAGCAAATGGGCCTAGAAAACAAGCAGGGGTTGCTATCCTAATGTCTGACAAGGTAGACTATAATCCAACGTTAGTCAAGAAAGATAAGGAAGGTCACTTTATATTGATTAAGGGCACACTCAAACAGGAGTATATTACAATCCTAAACATATATGCACCTAACATGGGGGCTCCCAAATTCATCAAACAAACACTATTAGAACTAAGGTCACAGATAACACCAAACATAGTGATAGTGGGTGACTTTAACACCCCACTCTCATCAATTGACAGGTCATCCCGGGAAAAAATAAACAGAGAGGCATCTGGACTAAATGAGATCATAGAAGGAATGGACCTAACAGATATATACAGGCCATTTCATCCAAAGGCTGCAGAATACACATTCTTTTCAGCAGCACATGGAACATTCTCTAAAATAGACCATATATTAGGACATAAAGCAAATCTTAACAAATTCAGGAAAATTGAAATAATTCCTTTCATTCTATCTGACCACCATGGAATTAAACTACAAATCAGTAACAAGAAAGTCTATAGAGCATACACAAAATCATGGAAACTAAACAATACACTACTAAATGATGAATGGGTCAATGAAGAAATTAAGAAGGAAATCAAAAATTTATAGAATCAAATGATAATTAGAACACAACATATCAAAATCTCTGGGACACAATGAAGGCAGTTCTAAGAGGTAAATTTATAGCCTTAAGTGCCTATATTAAAATTAGAAGGGTCACAAGTAAATGACCTAATGCTTCACCTTAAAGCCTTGGAAAAAGAAGAACAAGGCAAACCAAAAATCAGTAGACAGGAAGAAATAATAAAGATTAGGGCAGAAATTAATGAAATAGAAACAAAAAAAAGAAAAAGAACAATCAAAAGAATTAATGTAACAAAGAGTTGGTTCTTTGAAAGGATAAACAAGATTGATAAACCCTTAGCAAATCTGACCAAAAGAAAGAGAGAAGAGACACAAATTAATAAAATCAGAGATGAACAAGTTAACATCACAACAGATGCCAAGAAATTCAAAAACTCATAGGGACATACTATAAAAGCATATACTCCACAAATTATAAAATTCTGAAAGAAATTGATGATTTCCTTGATTTATATGACCTACCTAAATTAAATCAAAATGAAATTAATCACTTAAATAGACCTATGACAAATATGGAGATCCGAACAGTTATCAATAATCTCCCAACTAAAAGAGCCCAGGTGCAGATGGATTCACTGCTGAATTTTACCAGATTTTAAGGAAGAGCTAACACCATTGCTTCTTAAGCTTTTCCAGGAAATGGAAAAAGAAGGAATTCTACCAAACTCCTTCTATGAGGCCAGCATCACCCTGATACCAAAACCAGGCAAAGATAGAACAAAAAAAGAAAATTACAGACCAATCTCCCTCATGAACATAGATGCAAAAATTCTCAAGAAAATATTGGCAAACAGAATACAAGAGTATATCAATAAGATCATTCACCCTGACCAAGTAGGCTTTATCCCAGAGATGCAGGGATGGTTCAATATACGCAAATCTATAAATGTAATATATTATACAAATTGGTTGAAGGACAAAAGTCACATGATCATCTCATTGGACGCAGAGAAAGCATTTGACAAAATCCAACATCCCTTCATGATAAAAGTCCTACAGAGACTGGGAATAGAAGGAACATATCTCAATATAATAAAAGCTGTTTATGACAAGCCTACAGCCAACATATTACTAAATGGGGAAAAACTGGAAGCTTTTCCACTAAAATCAGGAACAAGACAAGGGTGTCCATTGTCCACACTTGTATTTAATATAGTTCTGGAAGTCTTAGCCATAGCAATAAGGCAAGAGACACACATAAAAGGGATACAAATTGGAAAGGAAGAGATCAAGTTATCATTATTTGCAGATGACATGATTCTATACATAAAGGACCCTAAAAACTCTACTAGCAAACTGTTAGAGCTGATCAAAACCTACAGCCACGTAGCAGGATACAAAATAAATACACATAAATCAGTAGCCTTCATATATGCTAACAACAAACACACATAGGATGAAATCAGAGAATCACTCCCATTCACAATTGCATCAAAAATAAATAAATAAATAAAATACCTTGGAATAAACCTAACCAAGGAAGTAAAGAATCTCTACAATGAGAACTTTAAAACACTCAAGCGAGAAATTGCAGAAGACACTAGAAAGTGGAGAAACATCCCTTGTTCCTGGATTGGAAGAATCAATATTGTGAAAATGGCAATCTTACCAAAAGTAATCTACATATTTAATGCAATCCCCATCAAAATTCCAAAAGCATTCTTCATGGAGATAGAAAAAACAATCCAAAAATTCATTTGGAATCACAAAAAGCCTCGAATATCTAAAATAATACTGAGCAACAAAAATAAGGCTGGTGGTATCACCATACCTGATTTTAACCTATACTACAGAGCCATAGTAACAAAAACAGCATGGTACTGTCACAAAAACAGACATATAGATCAATGGAACAGAATAGAGGACCCAGATGTAAGCCCAAGTAGCTATAGCCACCTGATATGCGATAAAAATGCCCAAAATAGGGCTGGAGAGATGGCTTAGCGGTTAAGCGCTTGCCTGTGAAGCCTAAGGACCCCGGTTCGAGGCTCGGTTCCCCAGGTCCCACGTTAGCCAGATGCACAAGGGGGCGCACGCGTCTGGAGTTCATTTGCAGAGGCTGGAAGCCCTGGCGCACCCATTCTCTCTCTCTCCCTCTATTTGTCTTTCTCTCTGTGTCTGTCGCTCTCAAATAAATAAATAAATAATTTTTTTAAAATGCCCAAAATACTCATTGGAGAAAAGACAGCCTCTTCAGCAAATGTGTTGGGAAAACTGGATATATATCTGTAGAAGGATGAAAATAGATTCTTCTCTCTCTCCATGCACAAGAATTAAGTCCAAATGGATTAAAGACCTTAATATCAGACCTGAAACTCTGAAACTGATAGAGGAAAAAGTAGGGGAAACTCTTCAACGTATTGGTCTTGGCAAAGACTTTCTGAATACAACCCCAATTGCTCAGGCAATAAAACCACAGATTAATCACTGGGACCTCATGAAATTACAAAGTATTTGCACTGCAAAGGACACAGTGAAAAAAGCAAAGAGGCAACCTAGAGAATGGGAAAAAATCTTCACCAGCTATATATCTGATAGAGGATTAATATCTAGGATATACAAAGAACTCAAAAAGTTAAATAAGAAGGAATCAAACAAGCCAATCAAAAAATGGGCGATGGAGCTAAATAGAGAGTTCTCAAAGGAAGAAATACGAATGGCATATAAGCATCTAAAAAAATGTTCTACATCATTAGCTATTAGGGAAATGCAGATTAAAACTACATTGAGATTCCATTTCACTCCTGTCAGATTGGCCACCATCATGAAAACAAATGATCATAAATGTTGGTGGGGATGAGGAAAAAGAGGAACCCTTCTACACTGCTGGTGGGAATGCAATCTGGTCCAGCCATTGTGGAAATCAGTGTAGAGGTTCCTAAAACAGCTAAAGATTGCTCTACCATACGACCCAGCTATAGCACTCCTAGCCATATATCCTAAGGACTCATCTCATTTCCTTAGAAATACATGCTCAACCATGTTTATTGCTGCTCAATTTATAATAGCTGGGAAATGGAACCAGCCTAGATGTCCCTCAACTGATGAGTGGATAATGAAGATGTGGCACATTTATACAATGGAGTTCTACTCAGCAGTAAAGAAAAATGAAGTTATGAAACTTGCAGAAAAATGGATGGACCTGGAAAGTATTCTACTAAGTGAGGTAACCCAGGCCCAGAAAGCCAAGCGCCACATGTTCTCTCTCATATGTGGATCCTAGCTACAGATGATTGGGCTTCTGTGTGAGAATGAAAATACTTCATAGCAGAGGCCAGTAAGTTAAAAAGGAGACATAAAGGGAAGAGAAAGGAAGGGAGGAGGGTACTTAATTGGTTGATATTGTATATACATAAGTACAATGATTGTGATGGGGAGGTAATATGATGGAGAATGTAATTTCAAAGGGGAAAGTGTCGGGGGGGAGGGAGGAAATTACCATGGGATATTTTTTTATAATCATGGAAAATGCTTATAAAAATTTAAAAAAAATAAAATAAAATAAAATAAAATGTCTTTCTCTCTCTGGGATGGAGAGATGTCTTAGCAGTTAAGGTGCTTGCCTGCAAAGCCTAAGGACCCATGTTCAACTCTCCAGATCCCACATAAGCCAGATATACAAAGGTAAGGCAAGCATAAGGTCACACATGCCCACTAGGACTATAGTTCAAATGCTGTGGCCCTAGCTCGCCAATTCTCTCCCTCTCCCTGTCTTTCTCTCTAAAATAAAAAATGAAAGTCTGTCTCTGAGGAAAATCTTATTTTTCTTATTCCTATCTTAGATTATTCAAATAGCCACTCCTTCATTCTTTTGCATATTCAACAACTGTTTATTAAGTCTCTATTTTGTACCAGGGACTGACCTACCATGAAAGGGTACAGAATATATAGAGACCTAACTTTGTGGAACTTGCATCCCTATAGTGACAGATGTCAAACAAAAAATATACAGTATGTCAATGTATTCATTTAATAGTGTGATGTTTCCCCCACAACTGTTATTTATTCAATGATCAATTCAATAACCAGTAGTATTTTAGAATATATTCCATGTATTCATTTTCATTAATCAATCAAAATATTTCTGAGTAATATTTGAAAATCATGACAAAAAGCAATTCTGAAATTTCCTGTTTATGAACCAGGCTCAGCACTAAACATTTTGATTCCCTAAGAATCTTTCCTCCACTTTATAGAAGATAAAATTTTAAGAAAGTCACAAAATTCTTTCTTGACTTGGTTTTAATGGATTTGACTTGTTCTCCTCTGGGAGACAGATATTCTCCATTTTTTAACTTACTGGTGGCATCCATGGAAGGTGTTCTTCTCCTAACATACAGGCCAAGGTGACAGGCAATCCTGTTGCTTATGGCTGGACATCAGGGCAAAGGCATCTTACCCAAGCCCAGTCAGTAGACTCACATCTAGACCTTAAGTTGCTGCCCGAGCGAGACAATTGCAGACAACAGCATGGCGGGAAGAGGAGGCGGCAAAGGGCCCATCCATCCGCAGACTACTCTCTAGCTTGGTTATGGCTGCTTTTGTTCTATCTGCGTCTCTGAGCCTCAGGCCCCAGCCTTCCTGTCAGTCCTCTCAGTTACCTGACAGCCATCCAAAAACTATAGCTTCTCTTAAATCAGCCAAAGATGGCTTCTGTGGTACTGTTGGGTAAGCATATCTATAAAGAAACTTAATATACTAAACTGTGCCCTTAGCCTAAGGGAAGCAAATGGGCAGTAGGTTATTCCACAATTATTCATGAACATGTATATGACACGCACAATCTCTGTGGTAGTTTGAATAGATTTACCCCAATATATACAGTGTTTTATTACTTTGTAGTTTGCCTCTGCAGCCACCTGGCTGGAAGCTATGTCACTAGGCAGATCTTAAGGTGTGATGGCGGGTTTCAGATTTCAATCTAAAGATATACAAAGTATGCCTAGCAGGAGTTCCTGAAGTGTGCTGTGCTGTGTGGCTTTTGGCCTTTGGCTTGTGCTTCTCTCTCTGTGTGTTTGGTCCTGTGAAGGCAGACCAGATTCTTCTGCCTTTATGGAATTTCCCCTGGATCTATAAGCTTCAATAAATGTCCCTTCCTCCATAACCATGCCTGGTCTGGAAGATCATCCCAGCAAACCTGAAGCTGTCTGCTGCAGAAGTTGGTACCGAGGAGTGGGCTGAGATGTACCTGACCATGTGGATGTTGGCCTTTTAGAACTTTTGTTTTGGAGGAATGGGCATGGACTTGGTGCTTGCAACTAAAGATGCCTTCTAGAGTCATAAGCCAAGTTTTATGAATTATTCTGATGGGAGTTTGAGAATGCTAAGTGCAGATAGTATTGAACTTCAAGGCTTGACTTATGAGCTTTCTAAGGGGAAGGAAAGACTACAGAGGAATTTATTGGAACTGGGCTACTGGCATAAGGGCTGGGTGCATCCTGCTGCCCAGGCCCAGAGAGTTTGATCAAAGATTTTAATCTGGAAAACCTTAAGCAAGTTAAAATTACAGGCACTGAGACTGGTCTTAGGTTACTGAACTTGCTATTGTCAAACATGTTAGCAATCTTAAAGAAGATGGCCCACTGCTTGACATTAAAACAATGGAAAGATGCCTGAGGAAAGACTGTCATAGAAAGGCAAACTCATTTGGAAAGAGTTGACTGGAGAAGGAACCTGCTTTTCAAGGCTATGATTTATTTCATCCCTGAATTGAGAATATGGCTGTGTCCTGCACACCTGGTATTGGATTCAGAAGCATGAAAAATGCAAGGAGTGATCATGAATTGCACACGGTTCCAGGAGCTGCTGCTGAGATGCAGCATGAGGCAGGCACTGATGCCCTGATAGGCTGAAAGAGCCTTTGGAAGATGGACCACGGTTTGCATGAAGACCTGAAGATGCTTTGGATATACCAGGACTATGCAAAGGCTACCATAGAGTGCACTGTTTGCCTAGGATGGACGTGCTCCCTGGATACTCTGCCCAGCTGGAGGGGCAGAATTGGAAAATCTGGAAACTGTCAGTCTCTGGTTATATAGAACTTTAACTATAGAAGTTTGGTGTTTGTTTGATGGTGGTTGAGTTTATATTGTTTTAGTCTCTCTTTACTATGCATTATACATGTTGAAAATGTTTACTCTGTGTCTTTATGTTAGAAGCATCTAACTTGTTTGATTTTACAGGACTCTTTATCTTAAATTGGTCAAGACTGTGGGGACCTTTGAAACTGGACTGAGTACAATTTACAATGTGTGATGGATATGAATCTATTGAGGGCCAGGGCGAAAGGCGGTAGTTTGAATAGATGGTCCCCAATATATAGAGTGTTTTATTTGTTTGTAGTTTGCATCTGTAGCCATATGGCTGGAGGCAGTGTCACTGGGCAGATCTTAGGGTGTGATGGTGGGTTTGAGATTTCAATCTAAAGATATGTAAAGTGTACCTAGCTAGAGTTCCTGAAGTGTGCTGTGCTGTGTAGCTTTTGGCTTTTGGCTTATGCTTCTTTCTCTCGTTTGGTTATGTGAAGGCAGGCCAGCTTCTTCTGCCATTATAGAACTTCCCCTGATCTGTAAGCTTCAATAAATCCCTTCCTCCATAACTGTGCCTGGTCTGGAAATTCATCTCAGTGAACCTGAAGCTGTCCACTACAATCTCAGAAACACAAATGTTCAAGATTTGCTAAAAGACCAAGGGAAGTGGCTTCAGCTAGGATCTTGCAAGGAACACTTTTCTGTAGTAACCCTCACCCTACAGTTTAAGAACCTTATCTCCTTGTATTGGTGGTCCATGAAATGTTCAAATGTGCAGGAATCCCAAACATCCCCCTCTCTGGAGTTTCCAACCTCCCCTCACATGTATTGCTTTCGTCATCCAGTTATGCTATATATTCTGTGATTTCCACTTTTCTAACATGATCTTTCATTTTGTTTTCTAGTCACTGACCTGCTTTGATATTATCTTTCAAATTTCAATTTCAATTTGGATTTGATATAAAAAAAAAAGGTAGCAGATATTTGCTCCACTGTTAAAAGAGAAGCAGGAAAGACCCTATGGGAAATTGTCATACAGTAAGACTATCATTCTATGGAAGAATGAAAAATACCTCTGAAGTAAAATGTAGTCATATTCAATATAAATGGCAAAAAAACCTAAGTTGCTATTGTGTGTCAGGACTTTTGCACTTAACAATTGAAGTGTTGCACTTGGGAATAGTGGGGTTGATTACTTCCATGCATTAGAACAGTGGGCACTGTGACTTTCTAGAAGTGTCTGGATCAAAGTTACCTTCTTGAATCTGCCTTACAACTAGAGTACTATATTTATTTGTATTCGTATTTACGAGCTAGCAAGAATTAGTGGAACATTGGGCTGGAATGACAACAGTTAAAGCACTTGCCTGCAAAGCCAAAGGACCCAAGTTCAATTCTCTGGGACCCACATAAGCCAGATGCACAAGGTGGCATATGTGTCTAGAGTTAGTTTCCAGCCACTGAAGGCCCTGGTGTGCCCATTCTCTCTCTCTCTCTCTCCCCCTACCCCCTCTCTGTATCTATCTCTGTCTACCTTTTCTAATAAATAAAAAAAAATTTTAAGATTTAATGGAACATAACAGAGAGATCTCCATAGGATAATCCTAAATCATGCCAATATTGGAAGGTTTGATAAATGTCACACACACACACACACACACACACACACACACACACACGTATATTTGCAGCAGATTTCATGCATGACTTTCAAATAATGGGTGTCATGATAAAAATCATGGTCCCAAATGTCAAGGGAAGTGATTGTGACTGGGTTATTCCTAAAAGATTTTGGACTTTTTTATTGTGATTTTTTTTTTTTACCTCAGACTCCATAATTATAGTCACTTAACCACTTAGTGGTTCTCCAACTTTAATATGCAAAGAATTGTCTGGAGAGCATGTTGACTGAAACCACTGGGCATCATTCCCACATGTTCTCACTCAGTGATTCTGGAAAGTGCCTGAGAAATTGCATTTCTTACAAGTTCCCGGGAGACAGTGCTACTGCTGTTCCAGGAACCATCCGTAGAGAATCACTGATCTGTGCTTCATTCATTCATCCATCCATTCACAAGAGCATTTAGTAAAAGCCAACCAAGGTCCTGATTCGAAAATAAAAAGACAAACTGAACATAACTCCATAAGAGCTAATTTCTAAGCATTTTACTAAGAGCTTTGATATGATACAATTTTACTCCATCATGACAATCCTATAAAGTTGACATCCTTCCCCAATTTTAAAAAATGAAAATATCACAGCTAAAAGAGATGAATCAATGTGTTCAGCATATATGCAAATCACAATTAGGATCAGATCTATCAATGCTAAAAAGAAACACCACAGGTGGAAAAATACCTCCAAGTAAAAAGATTTTATTCAGGGATGGGAAAAGGTTTATAATTCAAAATACATGCTAGAGCAAGCCCCCGGCCTGCCCTGTGCCCAATGAAGCAGGGCTGCTTTTACTAGCCAAAAGAAGAAATTAATATAAATTGCTTGGATACGAAACCCACTGGTTTTGGAGACACAAGGCAGGTACTAGTATCAGCTTTCTGATAGAGGCCCCCAAGGGAGAGCATCTTGTCAGAAAATTGGTCAACTCCAGAATGGTTGCTGTCTTAAATTACATGAAAAGTAAGGAAATCTGTGCAGACGTGTGAGAATTGTGCTAAGTGTAGAGAATGTAAAGGGCATTCTGATGTGTTTTGTTTTGCTTTTAATCTCTGAGACTGTTCTCATCCTAGGCAAAATATGAGCTTCTCTGCTTCACACATTTTTTTTTTGCTTTGATTTTTATCTGCCTCAAACAAGAGTGGCTTCATCTTAGTATCAGCAATTTTTTCAGAACCCAGGAATGATGCATGCCAAGTGGCACTAGCAGAGGCTTTTCTCTGGGCTCTGTGACCCCTGTAACGTTGATGCTCCTGCAGAGGATTATTGTCAGTCTGTTTGAAGATTAAAAAAAAAAAAAAAGATGCTCACAGAGATTAAAAAATTGTCCAAGTAATGTTACAAATTATCTTGAAATTTAATATTCAGGTTTTAATTTTTATACTCAAAAGTTATTTCCCCACCATAAACACCAATATCTTCATCCTATCATCAGCTCAAAATCCATCTTAATAGAATCAGATAAACTATTATGACCCTGGGGCTGTGGCAATGGCTCAGTAGATAAAGTGTGTGCTGTGCAGTCATGAGAACCTGTGTTCAGACCTCCCAGCACCTAGGTAAGAAGCCAGGCAAGGCCACACACACCTATAACTCCAGCACTGGGAAGGTGGAAAGAGGAGGATTCCTGAGGCTTGCTGGCTAGCTAGTCTAGCAAAATTGGTGAACATCAGTTTCAGTGATACACCTTGTCTTAAAAAAAAAGGTGAAGCCAGGCGGGGTGGTGCATGCCTTTAATCTCAGCACTTGGGAGGCAGAGGTAGGAGGATCACCATGAGTTCAAGGCTACCCTGAGACTCCATAATGAATTCCAGGTCAGCCTGGGCTAGAGTGAGACCCCACCTCGAAAAACCAAAATAGTAATAACAATAATAAATAAGGTGGAGTCAGGCATGGTGGCACATGCCTTTAATGTGAGCACTGGGGAGGCTGAGGTAGGAGGATTGCTATGAGTTTGAGGCCAGCCTGACAGTACATAGTGAATTCCATGTCAGCCTGGACTACAGGGAGACCCTACCTCGAAAAACCCAAATAAATAAATAAATAAAATAAGGTGATTGATTGAGGAAGAAACCTGACACTGACCTCTGGCTCCACCTGTACAAACACATCAATATGAATACACATACACATGTATGCACACAATACCACATGTATGTACAAGTGCAAAAAAACAAAAAGAAAGAATATGATCCCATTAACTAGAGTATTCAGAGAATGACATGCTGGTCTAATATTCTGGTTAACTATAGCTCTTATAACTCTTTCTGAAGCCTGACAGTTACCAGTGTTCTTTCCTCCCTAATCAGCACAGCATCCTGTTCTGCTTCCTCGGTGACTCAGGATCTCACATGCTCAGAACCTTCACCACCACCAGCAGCAGCAGCAGCAGGTACAGCATTCTTCCTGAGAGGCGTCCAGATGGACACAGAAGATACGGGCTGCAGAAACCCGGCTGAGTGTGTAGGGAGCCCAAAAGACTCAACTTTATTCTACCTCTTCTTCTTCAATTATATGCTCATCAAATACATTGTCTGCGATCAGACCAGACTGAGGGTAAACAAATGATTCAAGCTGGTTGGGGTTCAGATCAGTCAAATTTGCTCCAATTTTTTTTAAGTACCTGCATGCTTCATTAAAAGTGACCATATCTCTCCTTTTTTGACTTGAGAAATCTCACAGAATGAAACTTTCTCTGGTTCCTGTGCTCCCTCTGTGTATTACCCCCTCATCAGTGAGAGAAGTGAGCTGTATAATTACCACTGGAGACATGATTCATCCCTACTCTCAGAGCCTGGGGCCTGGGCCTGTGGGTCTCTATAAAAGGAGCGCAGGGTCTAAGTGCAAGTGTGTGCTGTCTGCTGCCCCTGGGGTTGATATAATTACCAAGCATTGGAAGGAGAGGAGATGAAGGCGCTCCCTGCCTCTGGCCTTGCTGTCCTCCTTGTCACAGCTTTGAAGTTTTCCGCTGCAGCCCCCACCCTATTTGCCGCTACCCCCAGGACCTGGAGGAACAACTACCACCTTGCACAGGTTGGTGACTCCTTGCCCCCTTCCCTCTTCCACCTCCAGGCCTCGGAAACCTAAAAGGGAATAATGATAAATTAAGTACATTTGTGCAAGCCCATGGAGGTCTAACCAATGGCATAAGTAAGATTGGTGCCCTGGGCACATTTAGTGCATTGCTGAATAAATCAATGAGTAAATGTCTTCCTAGGAATGTCCTGCTTTATACAGAATTTGGGAGTGTTCATACAAAAACATACAAGAAAAATAATATGTGAATTTAAGAGCTGGCAATGTAGATCAGTAGTAGATTGCTTACATAGCATGCATAAGGCCCTGGGGTCAAAAAAAATTCATTAAATTTGTTTGTGGCTTGGAAGATGGCTCAGCCAGTAAAGAGCTTGTCATACATGCATGAAGATCTGGGTTTGAATCCCCAACATCCACATAAAAGCCATGCTATAATCCCAAAGCTGATGAGGCAAAAGGGATTGCTGGCTACCTTACCTAGCTAAATTGCTGAGCTCTCTGGGTTCAGTGGAGACCTTCTCTGAAAAAATAAGGTAGACAGCAATTGAGAAAGCCACTTGGCATTAACCTCTGGCCTCCATACAGGTATACACACTTGTACCTACACACACAGCAGACACAGAGAGAGGAGAGAGAGAGAGAAAGGAGAATTTGAGGGATAATGGAGGAAAAATAAGGGCAGAAATATAAAAACTGAAGTTTAAGACCCTCACACAGGGAGACCAGCTGTGAATTTAGTACTAAGTGCCTGGCCGTCAAAAAATAAATAAATAAAAGGATTTCCTATGTTCACATTTTAAACAATGGTCTTGTGTTCAAAATCTTTTTGATCCACATTTCACATGGAGCACACTTTTCCTAGATGAAAACCCCTTCTCTTCTGAGGGTTTCCCTTCCTAAAGCATATTTGTCCCACAACTCTTGTTAATATACTTTCTGTATTTTCTTCTTCTGCGATCTCTCCCATCTGATGGTGGGAAAGGTCTGACTTAGTCAGTCCTGTTAGAACTTTATAAAGGCTGCTTGGCTCAAAGTAAGGCCAAATGCTTGTTTTCTTAAAAGGAAGGTGGTGGTTCTTAACCTGTAGACATAGATTTCTAATGATGGAATTCCCAGTGCTTCAGAGGCCTCTCTCAGAGGCTGATAATACTATAGCATGCATGTAGTTTCCACGCTGCTTGAGAACTGCTTTCCCACCTGCCTCGCTGCTCTTTGGACAGTTTGGGCCTGGTGCACTGGAGCGCTGATTTTTAACTGTGGAAACTGACCTGCCCCTGCCAATTATGTTTACCACTTGTCCTTCCAATTGATCAGATCCAACTGATTCTCTTGCAACACAATAGAACATTGAACACTTTTCATAACAACCCTTCATTGAAACAAGCAAGTTCAGTTCAACAGTAGATGCCCACTTGGGTTAAGCATTCTTTCATTGGGGCTCATTTGTAGATGAATCAACTTCAAAATAGCTCGGAATATTGGGTTATCACTTATAAATTAAATTTTATTGACACTACCTAGCTCTAAGTCCCTTTACCCAGATGCCATTCCTGCCCCTCCTACTGATCCAGAAAAAAGGCAAGTTTGTGACAACATCCCCCTCACAGACGCCCCGAGAGGACCATGCTAGGGCCAGAATAGATACGAGCTAGTGGGAGCCCTGACTATATAGTTCAGCGTCCTTGCAAGCTCTACCTGCCAAGCCTGACCATACCATATCAGATTACATGTCCTTGTGCCATAATGGTGGAGTATGGTCTGCAGAGCCAAGCATGTTGACTGTAGCCCTTTACAGAAAGACTTAGCTGATCCCAGTTGACACATGAATAAAGTGGGGAAGTTTTGGTGAAGCCATCCTTACTAAGCTGGCCAGTCAGGAGTCAGTAGGAGTACTGCAAAAGAATGGTGTAGCTATGAGAATATTGGGGACCTTCAGAGATTCATTACTTCTTCCTCTCCAAGGCCTCTTCAGTTTCTGTTAGGATATACTCTGAGAAGCCTGGAAACTTGTCCGCACCTTGCCTCTGGCCCACAGCATCTTCGTCCTGCAAAGGTTCCAGTCATCAGCTCTGGGAAAGAATATTCATCACTCTTTAGGAGTATAGAAGGTTTGAGACAGACTGCTTATGTGGATTCTAGAAACTAGAAACAATTACTTTCACCTTTAGAAATATAAACCAAATTTTATGAGCTTATAAAATCACAAAGGAAGCCAGATGTGATGGCACATGCCTTTAATCCCAGCACTTGGGAGGCAGAGGTAGGAGGATCACTGGAGGTTCAAGACCAGCCTGAGACTATATGGTGAATTCTAGGACACCTTGGGCTAGAGTGAGACCCTACCTTGAAAATAAAAATAAATAAGTGAAAATAGGCAGCTTATTCAGCACGTGGTGACATGCTAGAGAAACACGAGGAAGAGAACTAATTAAGTCTCTGCTCTGATGACGCCTTCATGGGGCAACAACAGGTGAGCAAGTGCTGGGTCAGTCAACACTGCAGGAGATTACTTCAGAAATGGGAAGTCCTGATGGAGAAAATTACCCAGGAGCACAGAGAGTAACTGGGGCAAAGGGGATAGTCGAGGAAGGGAGAAAGCCATTACCTTGGAGGAACCTAAATTTCAGAAAGGACAGGAGACAGGACAGCCAGCAGAAGCAGCAGCCCCAGCCAGAAGGAGTGTGGAGTATAGTCAGTAACCCCCTGTCCCAAGAGCTGAGAGACCATGGCAAAATGAAACTGCCTTCCAAATGCCTCCCTTTTCTGTGTATCACTGCTAAGAGGAAGCAAGCCCAGACAGTTCCACCACAAACCAACCCACACAGACAACTGCACATGAAAATCTAAACAGGGTCTAGTTTATTTATCCAGTGTGCACTTGCATCATTACTTTCTCATTTGTGGATCTGCATGAGGGCTTTGAAAATGATGGAATGTTCAAAAATATGCCTATCCCCATAATTCAAAGATTATTCCAGATTTTTTGTTTGCTTTGTTTAAAAGAAATAGTATAGGACTAGGATGCTAACCTAGTAGAGTGCTTGCCTAACATGTATAAAACCTTAGGTTTAATCCACAGCTCTGCATAGCCAGGTGTGTTGACACACACTATAATCCCAGCACTCAGGAGGTAAAGGAAGGAGGATCAGAAGTTCAAGGTTCTCCTCAGCTACATAGGGAGTTCAAGGCCAGTCTGGGATACATGAGACTATCCTGTTTTAAAAAATAATAATAATTTTGTATATGTACTCCTTGATTTATGATGTCATTATATCTTAATAATCTCATTATAGGTTGAAATTATCATCCACAGCTTACCAAATGTCATTGTTAAGTCACACAGTACCCTGCCCTTGTTACTGTGTGGCTGGGGCTCAGGATCAGGACATCTATCCTACCATACACTGCTACCTTAGGAAATTATCAAGAGTCAAACCTTGTAGTGTGATTTTCATGGGATTCATAGCACTTTCCCATTAGGATAAATTCAAAATTTGTGAGTTGAGTCACTGTAACTCAAAGACAGTGTATTAATATTGATGTAATATTTAAAACATGTTTTTGGGCTGGAGAGATGGCTTAGCAGTTAAGCGCTTGCCTGTGAAGCTTAAGGACCCCGGTTCAAGGCTTGGTTCTCCAGGAACCATGTTAGCTAGATGCACAAGGGGGCGCACATGTCTGGAGTTCGTTTGCAGTGGCTGGAGGCCTTGGTGCGCCCATTCTTTCTCTCTCTCTGCCTCTTTCTCTCTCTGACTGTTGCTCTTAAATAAATAAAAATAAACAACAAAAATATTTTAAAACATGCTTTTAAGTTGTCTCTAAAAACAGTATAAATTTTTTTCTTACTGCATGATTATGAAAAATAAAAACAAAATTTCCAGATGCAAGCTGTTAAATTCAGATATTCGTACTACCATTTTACTTTCTATGATATTTTTTAATTGTTACTATGCTTAAAATTTGACTCTTACTTTTCTCACTGATTATTGAATCATAAGAACTTTTTGGCTTTTATACTCTTTTCACAACCATCATTGTAAAGTGTCACAAATATTTCAGAACATAAGTAAGTTATAATTTACTTACTTTTTTCTTTTTTAAACAAACAGGTTATATTACATATGAATAATATTTCTAAAGTATCTTTGTACCTCAGGCTAAGCAAAATAATTGTTTTTTTCAAGGTTGCCTTCCACAAGTGGCACTAGTAAATAAAAAGTTATTTAAAGTTTTTTGATATATGTAAAAGTAATTCACATTGAGAGTATCATTGGATCCTCACAATTATACTCAATAGATAAGCAAGATAAGAAGGTTACACTATTTTCTAAACAGGAGAGCTAATCCAAAAGAATTTAGAAGAGTCTCCCCACCATGTTGGTGATGCAACCTGGACTAGAACCTGTGATTTTTTTTTTCAGACAGCACCAAACTTGTTACAAATCCATTTCAACATCTTGAACTCTGAAGAAAGCAATGTAAAGAAACAACTTAGACTATAAGGAAAGAAATGCTAAAGAAACCATATATTGGACATTACTCAAACATAAATAAATATGAGTTTTAAACTGATTCTCAGGCAGAACATTACTAAGTGTACTAGAGAGTTGGGAGGCAGAGCTGGGCCAACCATTTACAGGGACAGACTCTGTCATCCTCCATTATTCTTATCTGCCAAACATTGGGGAAGAAGCAGAAAGAGGACCACTCAATAACCGACATTAAAGCTATAATTTTAACAAGGGAACTGGAGGACATGAAGGGCAACAGGAAGAACCCTAGTGAGTCCTGAAATCTTTGACCTAGTGATGACATAAGAAGTGAGTCAGCCTCATACAAGTGAAGGCCAGCCCAGGAGCAGCTCTAAACACACATCTGAGGACTCACTGGAACATCTTGACTGCATGAAGTACGCCAAAAACACTGTCAATAATTTTGACTAGAAAGGTCACAGCAGCTGAGGCTTTTGGTACCTTAGAACATCTGATAATTCTTCAAAGAGGTATATCTTCATAATTTGCCTAAATAAAACATTAACTCACCATCTATTCTGAGAGCCAGACTATGTGGCACAGGGTCTGCCTCTGTGCATCAGTCACAGCCCCACAGAAAGGAGCAGGTTACTGAGCCGGTGAGGACAGGACAACCATAGAAAGCTAACAAGTGATTTAACAAGGTATGAGCCACATTCTGCAGGAGCACCAAGAAGGAAGCATTCACTTATATCACTGCACTGTCATGTCAAATGTTTCTTTTTTTTTTTTTAAGTGGGGATTAATACTTTCTAAGTTTGGTTTTACTTCAACAAAACATACTGCTTTGATCTTATCTACTAAGACAGCCTTAAACTTTTTCAGACCTAGGTCTAGTGCCTTACGCACATTTTAAAGGGAAAGAACTTTTATAAATACTAAATGCATTCAATGTAAAAAGAATCCCCTAAAATCCATCATTAGGGCATAACCAGTGTTAATCCCTCAGTCTATATCATTTTAGACTCTATCATCTTCATCTATATTTTAGTCTATATCTTCCAGGTTATTCAAGACCAGGATTTGGATGAGGATGGTAAGATCCTGTTGTCCTTTAAAATTTTGAATGTTTTTTATCATGGACATTTTTGCATTGATTTTGGGTTTTTCCCAAGGTCTATGCACATATATTCTTTATCCGGATTTCTGTTTTGGTAAGCCCTTCACTGACTTTCCCCTAGTTTTTGTTTATGATGATGTGTCATTCTGATAGTACAATAAAAATGTTTTTCACTAAGTTTATCATAAATATCTTCCCTTATATGTTCTTATTTGGTGAAGCAGAAATTAAGATGCTGTGTACATCATATATCCTAACAAAGAAACAAAATATTTGAAATCAAAATTGTCTCAGAAATATGAAGCACAGTCTTAAACAGAGCTTGACTCAGAGATAACACCATGAACAATGCATTATCACAGCATCCATTTGAATAAATAGGAATTTCTCATAGAATCAACTTCATCCTGTGCAAAAAGCAAAAAGTGACTAAGGAAAGATAAAAATGGAACCAAGAGTCTCCCCTGTGTTTCAGAGCATCAAATCCAAGTGTGAGGGCTGGACCTTCCAGGTTGCCCATCCCCTTTCATCCTCTTGGAGTCTCATTTCACCCACAATTTTTAAGGGACAACATACCAAGCAAACTCCTCTCCTGTCCAGGTAGGGAATGAGGAGATAGAACACACTCTCTCAACAAGTAAGATGTACTCTTGCTGGTTTTCTTGAACAGTCAGTGTTAAAACAAAATTGGAGGTATAGAAGAACATAGAGAAGAAATTTAGTCACCCATAACATCAACTCCCAGAGATAAGCAATGTTAAAATTCAGACACAGTTCCTTTCTTTGTGTGTGTTTTACATAGGAAGTTGTGATTATAATATGATGATTTATCTTATTTTCTCAGTATATCATCCTCATCTTGAGAATATTCTCTCATATCACTAAATATATATTTTTCAAGAATATGATCTTAATAGATACTTGGTTCTGCATCACATGAATATATTAATAATATATCAACAAATCCTCTTTTACACACTGGGGATGTAGTTCAGTGGTAGAGCACTTGCTGAGCATGAGCAAGACCCTTGGTCAATCCCCAGCACTGCAAAAACAAGCATATATTATATGTTTTATAATTATAGAACACTAAGTTCACCTTCAACATTTATTATATAGGAATCTCTATGAAATATATGAGTAACATGCATAATTTATATATAATCAAATAGAGTTGATAGAGATAATTCATTTATAAATAAGAACTTCTATGCTATATAAGTAAAACATGAACATGTGTCATGTAATATCTAAATCTTTAGCTGTTCTTTGGTTAGTTTCCTGATACAAGGAAGGTAAAATTCCTGGACCAGGCACAGGCCTTAACCCTGCATTGACACAACCCTGCCCCTAATTCACCCCAATTCCAATCCTGAGTCATAGAAAATTGTTTTGGACAATGTATACCAAGGGATTTAAAGTCTGTATGTGCAGATGAAGCTGTACACTTTATAGCTGATTTTATTTGCCTCAAGGGGCAGAGGTCCTAATTCAGGAAACCAATCTTATGAGGAAAACTTTACCCCAGAATACTCTTGAACTAGATAAAACCCTCAGCTAAACAGGTTACCCTCTGCCTTTGTACCTCCTGAATAGTTGGGGCATAAAACCTCTTTGAGGAAAAAAAATACTTAGTTCACATTATGCATACAGGAAACAGTTACCAATAGCTATTTGTCAAATAAACCAGACAGTCCATGTCTTGAAAATTGGATAAAGAACTTCGGCGACAACTACTGAGTCCATAGAAAATGTTATTACAATTTTCCTTCAATTTTTTCCTTAAAAAAATAAAACAAGGCAAACACTCTACCAGCAAGCTAAAAAATAATTAAAATAAGAGCATAGATTGATGAAATTGATCATAGAAAATCTACATATGGCAGACAGACAAGAGAAAAAAGTTTATAACATTCTCTACTCAAAGATAATAATTATTGATTTTGGATGTATCTAAGCTTCATCTATGTAAATATGTCTAAATGCTTCAAAAATAACAATATATGCCCTATTTTTATATATAGAATATTGTCCCCTGTCTTATCTGAGCATGAGTGTTCCCCAGACTACACCATGGTCGTGTCAGCCTGCCTCTCCATTTCAGGCATATCTTGACAAGTTTTATACAAAGAAAGGAGGCCATCAGGTCGGCGAGCTGGCTGTGAGAGGAGGCAATTCCATGGTCAAGAAGATTAAGGAACTGCAAACATTCTTTGGCCTCCAAGTCACAGGGAAGTTGGACCAGAACACAATGGATGTGATCAAGAGGCCACGCTGTGGAGTCCCTGATGTGGCCAACTACCGCCTCTTCCCAGGTGAACCCAAATGGAAAAAAAATATGTTGACATACAGGTAATGAGATTGAGTCTATCCAAATTCAGAGAAACACATCCCCTAAGCCACTTTCCTTTTGATCTGTATAATGATCACAACTCCCCCCAACTACAGGAAAGAATAAGAACTTTGTAGTTCTTCACTTGAAAATATAAACTTCAGGATTACCATAATAACTGACCATCTCGTGCACTAAAAATTTTACCAGCTAAAACACTCATTAACCTTTAAAAAAAGTAAAGTAGTCTGATTAGTAACAAAACTAATTTTTAAAAAATCTACTTAATAAGAAAGATAAAACTCATGATAAACTTTTTCATTGATTCTAAGAATTGTTTATTGATGATTTATTGTCTGCTATGGTCATTCAATTTGAGAAGTATAAAGATGAACAGATTCCCTTTCTAGAATTTAGGGAAGTCACAGTCCTTTAAGAGAGACAGGCAAGTCTAACTGAGCAGTAGATGTCTCAGTGTTGGGAGCTATGAAGCGCCCAGAGGCCAAGAAGTGACATCTTAGCCTAGTTTTGAAGCAAAGTCACCCCACAGGCCTGCTGTGGGTTCTGCACCCCCACATCTGGCCTGGCCTCTTGCTGATAGAACAACAGGAACGTTGGTCCTTCCTCCCGTGCTCTGGGTCTCTAGGCCAGAATTTCCTGCTCTGGGAGACTGGATGCCCTTCTGAGGCCAGCCTAGGACTGATGCACTTACAGATTAATCCTATCTAGTCTTGGTCACGCAGGGTGCCACCCCTCAGCCTGAGGACAGGTAGTATTTGTATGTTTCGGCCTCACACATGCCAAGGAGACGCAACTTTGGAAAGGAAGATTGGCCTCCACTCCTGCATGGCTCTGCTCCAGCTTTGACCAACAGTCAGGCAATTTCCAAGTAGAAAAGCACACCACAGCAGGAGAATGAACTGCTATTAGGCTAGCTGACACTCCTGCACCACTGAGAGCTGGAGTGGAGGGTGCAGGAAGCGGAGTGATGGCTGGAGGGGCAGCCTGCACAGCGGCAGGGCATGGTGCTCTGGAGTGAGGAGCCAGGCCAGGGTCGGAATGGGGTTGCATTTTTTCTGTTTTGTTTGTTTTTAGAGGTAGTGTCTCACTCTAGCCTAGACTGACCTGGAATTCACTATGCAGTCTCAGGGTGGCCTCAAACTCAAGGTGATCCTTCCAAGTGCTGGGATTAATGGCATGCACCAGCATGCCTGGCTATGCATTTTTATGGTGAGCGTATCTTCAGGGTAGGCAGAGATGAGGAAGGACTAGTCTGATGTAATTGCCCGGCTTTGCTGTGCTATACCTGCCTCCCTCCCAATATTGCTCAGGGGAGTGTTCAAAAATGTCAGGAATTTGGAGCCTCTTGTTAAGCTTCCAAGAGTTTTGTGAGCTGATGGCTAAGATACAACAATGACTAAATAATTTAAATTTGAAGTTAAATTATATTTTAAAACAAAGTGAATCAAAGCATGTCACTTTTGATTTCCCTACAGAGGACTATGTACAACCCTTTTATCTCTATAGTGGCTCACTCCTCCCTGACTGTTCCCAGTGTCAGTCAGTAAAGGCAGGTTGGTATTTGTAACACAGAGCTCAGCAAGTCAACAAATCAGCGAGGTGTATTTTCCCTCTTGCAGTAGGTTGTTGAACTGCAGTCATCCACCAGGGAGTCCATGTGATTAAGCTCTGAACACAGAGAACTGGACGAGGCCATTAGTTAACTACAGTAAGACTCAAAATCCATAAGGTGGCGCTCAGAGCAACAACAACAAAAAATCAAGACAACTGTGGAATCCCATGAGGGAGCAACATAACAGGCTTTATGATGTAACTACAGTAAGACCAAAAAAAGTATGTAAATTTATGAAGTCATTTCACCCTTCAAATCTGCACTAGAATTTTAGTCTGTGGCTATGGACAGTCACAATAGGAGCACAAATCAAGATAATGTAACAGCAGGAGACAACTGAATAATATTCTGTGATCCACACAGCCACCCTGAAAACCCTCAGCCTAGCTCCCACTGCCCATCCATTCTTGCTCCAAACAAGTTCCCCGGCACCCACACTGCGCTCCAGGACACAAGAGGCTGAGGCTGTCTTGGTGTTCTGTGTAGCTCCTGGACCTCAGAAAGGCATCTTACAACTAACTAATGGCGGCTGATTAAAAATGAAAGCCCAGCCCAGTGCTTGTGCACATGCAGCTCTGAAATCATACAGCACTGGACTCCCATCCTGAGTAATCACAAAATGTAGAGGGTGATCATCATCATTACCTACTCTTCTGGGCTGTTGTGAGGATTAGATAACACACCACATGGAAAGTGCTTACAGTCACGTCTGGGTTGGAACATGTCTTCAAAGAACACTACCTATGATTAGTATTGCCTTTCCAATCCACATACCTTGGGTCAGGATTTTCTCCACTTTCTCTTGTCTCCATCCTCTAACTCCACATCCATCATTGGCTCTGGGATAGAGCTGATTTGCCTATAATATGAGGAGACTACATGGTATTAACTAGGTGGTGATAAATTATAGATATGAATTGCAAAGAGGGGTAACATATGTTGAAAGCACCAGTAGCACAGTTAAGCCATCTGCCATCCTCATGTGAGGGCCTTCCTTTTCTGTACAGCAGGATTACCATAATTGATCTCTGGTTGGAACTGTACCACCTGCATCAGAAAAATCTAAGATAATTGCTAAAATACAGAGGTCTGGGTCAAACCTGTATGTGTAAGTAGCTTGCCAGGTACTTTTCATGGGTCCTAAGGTTTGAGAGCCACTGAGTAGTCCTCAAAAAGCTGCCTTTGCTCTTTAATTTTTAAAGCATCTCTCCATCATGTATTATGTGCAAGACATGGAAATGGAAGTGGGGAGGGGATGAGGGAGCTAGGGAGAAAGAGGGAAAAGAAGTAGAGGAGAGAGGGAAAAGAGGAGAGAGAGAGAGAGAGAGAGAGAGAGAAAAGGGAGGAAGGGAGAGGGCACACAACTCCTGATTCTGAGGCTGGCTGTGCAGACCTGGCTTCTTTCTCGCTTTACACCCGTGGTTTCAGTCCAACCCTGGGTCCTAGGATGGGAGCTCTTCTGTGCTGCCTGTCCTTTGCCTGCTGCCAAACCTCAGCCTCTGCCTCAGAGCAGAAAATCCCAGATCCACTAACTTCATTTCCACCTTGTGTTCAAAACGCACTACCAGGTTTTGACTGCAGATGTCGCTGCGACACTGGAATTTGCTGAAGTGCTCTACCACTTTTTCCCCCTAGTCCTAATGAGTGTTCCCTTTAAATGCTGTCATTTCACTTCTTTTTAAGAATCTGCATTTAAAAAGATAAAATTTAAAAATAATAATGAAAAAAACCTCCCCAACAGCCCTGGGGAAATCCCCTTGGCTTTTGAATAAGAACTTTAAAAAAAAAACTCAAAATCGCACTTCATAGATTTTTCTAATTGAAAATTTTCAGTCCCTTTGGAGGGAAAAGTCATCGTCTCTTCATTAAACCCACTTTTGGGAAAACATATGTTTTACTAATTATAAAGTACCACAAGTGATATTGTTTAAAATTAACAAATGACAAATAAACAACAGCTGCTTCATTACCAGATTATCTCATGTCTCATTCTCTTCTACTTTTGTCATGTTGTTTAACATGTTACAATTTCAAATATTTCAAAGCAGAATAAGAAGTATGGTTCTAGGGGGCACGGGGTCTAGGTTGTAGATCTATGTTCATGTGTTGTTTGAAATACAACTTACAAGTGTTGGCCTTCCTTGTCTGAGAACAGTCACTGAGAGGAAACCTTGTGCTTTTCTTTGGACAGAATATCCAAGTACACCCCCTCCATGAGACCTGCTGAGGTGGACAAGGCAGTGGAGATGGCCCTGCGGGCATGGAGTAGCGCTGTCCCTCTCAACTTTGTCAGGACACATGCAGGAGAGGCGGATATTATGATATCTTTTGAAAGTGGAGGTACTGTGATGCTTCCTGGGTCCCATATCTAATGCCAAAGGGAACTGTTCCAACACTGTTTGAAGCAGGGTCTCTGTTGTTCAGGCTGACTGGTCCACTAGCTTCCAGTGTTCTCCTGTCTCTATCTCCCATCTCCCCGTAAGAAGGCTGGGATTACAGAGGCTCACCTTTGTGCTATTGCAGCAGGCTTTATGTGGGTTCTGGGGATCCGAACCTCATTTCTCACACTTGCACAAGTGCTTTTAGCCACTGAGCCATCTCATCATCCTCATAGCACTGACCTCACTTGGCCAAAAAGCAGAACCAAAACAGTTCTTAGTCTTTGTTGTCACCACTAGTTTCAGTGCGGAATAGATTCATTGTGACAAGCGTTTGTGGTTCTGCCCCATGGAGAGACAAATTCTATCAGCCATAACTTTGCCAGTGGTTTGGAGGATACCTGGCTTCATCCCTTCTGATAATGATGTTCGTTAACTCCTTTTATATTAGCCAAGAACTGCCCACATCAAGTCCCCACTGAAAGAGAGAAATGCCATGGGGGCCCTGACACAGCTTTCAACCCTGAGCAGTGGTTAGGAAGGTGTCACCCACACTTACACACCAGCCACATGTGGCCATTTCTCCATTCTCTGCATTGGAATAAAACATTACTTTGAATGGGGACAGGTGGTGTGCTCTGAGCCCTTTTCAGAAAAACACATGCAGGAAGTTGATGAGGAGAGGACCAAAGAGCCACTGAAACTCTTCCCATGAACATGAGTCCTGCCTCTTCGCCCTTCTCCCTGCCCCCACATACAGTGTTGCTAATGTCCTTCACCTTGTCAGTCCTGAGCTGACCGTGTCAGTCCTGACCTCATTTCCAAATTGATGTCACTGAGAGGAACCAGGCTTAGGAGCTAGGAGAGAGGGTACTGAGAGAGTCCTGTGTATAAACACTATGTAAATGTCCCTCAGTGGAACCTGGCCCGAGGCACATGCTGCTCCAGACAGCCCACCATGGCCACTTGGTGACACAACAGGGAAGTGTAACTCAAGGCAAATTTGGAGGGACATGGAGGTGACATGTGGTCCTGTCTTTCAAAATGTTTTCCTGTTCCCTAACACAAACGCTTACTAGGGGCCACAACCACTACAGTAAGTCCTCAGAACATGCCACCTCATTAAGTGCGTTTCACTAAAACCCAACAGCATCTTGAACTTGGTTGGGATTCAAACAAATGAACCAACCAAAAAACAGGCTGGCATCAGCAAGGCTCTGAAAAATTGTGAGATATAGCTTCTGCTACCTTCCTCATTTTCTGTTATATTCATAATAAGTGTTAAATATCAATATTAAAATGAAGTACATAAGATGTCAGGTGTTGAGATTTTCATTAATACCTTTCTTGAGTTTTACATGGGAAGGTATTCAAAATTCAGAGAAATTTTCTTCTTTTAATATTTTTTTTGCTTGCATGGGTGTGTAATGTGTGGTGTGTGTGTGTGTGTGTGTGTGTGTGTGTGTGTGTGTGTGTGTGTCTGTGTTGCCTCATCCACTCACCTGCAGTTAGGGACTGCAGGCATAGTGAAATGTGGGGAGAGTCTTCTTCCTGGTCTTGTTTTTCACTGATTGCTGAGCTTGTGGGGATCCAACAATTCTTGGATCTTTTTGTTCCCAGTGAGACTTAGGGTTTCAGCATGTATGGCCATGCTCAGATATTTATATGAGATCTGGGGATTAGAATTTTAACCACTGAGCAATCTTTCCTGCCTTTCTTTTAATTTTTTTGACATATTTTTAAATTGAGTTGTTTGTACAACAGAAACAGACAGAATGCTTTCATTCAGTTAACCCACTCAGATGCATTGAATTTTGAAAGCTCCTTCTGCCAACAGGTTCATGGGTTGCTATCAAATATCCCCCATCCCCAAACTTTCTCCTTTTATAATCAATCCATCACATATGTATAGTCTATCATATGCTGTACATTACAATAGAAACCATAACAACTTTTTGCTATTTTTGAGATACAAAGTGGTCCTAATTTTTCAGTGGGCAGTTACTACTTGGCATGTGAACTTATTATCAAAATGGATATGAAAAGTACATGTAAGTGTCAATGCTACTCAAGGTGTCTATTCTCAGTATCCCTCAGAATTGCTGGGCTTAATCCTGTTGGCATTTCCCATTGTTCAGATCATGGGGACTCCTATCCATTTGATGGGCCTCGAGGGACTCTAGCCCATGCATTTGCACCCGGAGAAGGCCTGGGAGGAGATACACATTTCGACAATGCTGAGAAGTGGACTATGGGAACGAATGGTATATATGCACAATTCACCATAACCTGGAAAAATATTGTACCTTCTTCTGGGCCTCCATCATGAAACCTTGAGGTTCAACGTCCCAAGCCACCCTTTAACTAGGGAGGCTGGCTAGGAAAAACAAGTAAGCCAAAAATCCAAAAGGGAACACCCTAGGGGCAAGGATCCCAAGATGATTCTGTAGACATGTCTGATCTGTTTCTTCCATGTAATCTAGAGAACCAGTCTTCTTCCCTACACACAGCTCTCTTCAGTGAAGCAGCAGCTACAGTTTCTTACCTGTGCTTGGAAGTGCACTATATTTAGGAGTAATCCAGGGGGCTAAATCAGTGTTCTCCTGATAAGTGATGGGAATGGGGATGAAGGTCCCAGTAAGTTCAGGTTCTCTGGAACTCTTCAGCATGTAACATGTGTATAAAAGAGAGTAGACTATAAATAGCAGAAAAGTATTCATGTATTTGGAGCCAAATGTAAGCATCATTGCAAATTCTCTTACCAACAGTAGCTCCCAACCCTTCTCTACCCACCCAGAACCAACAGTGTCACCAACAGTGAGGAAATGGAGTGATTTACATCTGCATCTCCCCAACCCCCCAAAAGGGTGGAAGAACTAGACCAAAGCCAGAAAACCAAGGACCAGAATAGTCTCCCAACCTCTGATCCAGTTCTTAGAAAGAGGAGATGAGCTAACTGTGCCTCGGCACTAATTCTCCTGTGAAGACAAGATAAGGGAAACAAAAACCTATGTTGATGCTGCCTTTCTCTCTCACATTGTTTAGGCTTCAATTTATTTACGGTTGCTGCTCATGAATTTGGCCATGCTTTGGGCCTGGCCCATTCCACAGACCCTTCAGCACTGATGTACCCAACTTATAAATATCAGCATCCCTTTGGATTCCGCCTTCCCAAGGATGATGTGAAAGGGATCCAGGCATTGTACGGTATGAGCTCTATACTTCTGTGACCTTATTCCTGAAAGTAGCAGGCATTCAGTCTTCTGGCTAGAGAAAGCTCATTCTTCCAGGAGTCAAGAGTCAGTCACTCAGGTAAAGATCAGGCTAGAACCACAGTCCCATCAATGACTGCTTGCAAAGATCTTAGTCACCAGTTATGAACATTGCTTTCCTTTCTAAGGTGTATAATTCAAATTTTACATCTTTCCCCCAGAGCATTCTGGTCCTGAATAGATATAGAAAAGAGTCATCTGTCTAAGTTTCCAATGCAAGTCGGAAGTGACACAGTGGAAGAGGATGCATATATTTTATAGTTCATAGATGATAGTGTTACCCACTTATGGAAAAGTGTGGCCTTAGCTCCTTAAAAATGCCAGTGATTACAGTAACAACTCCACCACTCAGACACATAGACGAGCTGCAGTTCATGACACATGCTCACATGTGTCATTACTTGCCACTCTCATGACAAGGGTGCAAAGTGTGTTCCCTGAGAATGTGGAAGGTCAAATTATGTTGTGTGAATATTCTTTCAGAAGGTAAAAAAGGTTCAGTGGGTAAATCACTGGCTACACGCATATGGGAACCTGAGTTTAACCCCTCAGTACACATGTAAAATGCCAGGCACAGAGACACACACCTGTAATCCCAGTGTTTAAGAGGTGGAGAAAAAGGATCTCCAGAACTTACTAACCATTCTAGCTAAATCAGTGAGCCCCAGATTTAGCAAAAGGTCCTGACACAAAACAGTAAGATGGAAGAGAAACTGAGGAAGACACACACACATACACCTACCTGCATAATCAGATGTCACCTTAATGACAAAAGGCAAATTTTATCCAAAGACCCTCAATCAATCCTTTCCAGAAACATTAGTGCCTTTTCTGCTCCACCCTGAGGGACATAGGGAAGTCTGGCTGTCTCCTGTTACATTGCAAACTCGGCTTAGGAACAGCCAGTGGCAGAGCTGCACTGAGACACAGTTCTCGTGGGACACCATGAAGAATGAGGCCAAAACACTATCCTTTAGGGGTGTTTGTGCACTCCAGAGGCACCATCATCCCGATAGCCACTGTCACTCAGCCAGGAGCCAAAGCACATATCTCACATGGCCATATGTAGAAGTGGGCAAAATGGAAAAATTCAGGCTGTGTTCTGAGAAGACAGAGCCATCATCCACCCCAGTCACCTCGCTCCCTACTCTCACCACCTTTCTCATCTTCTCCCAGAAAATCACCTCCGCCCCCCTTCAATCCTTGACCTCAAACCAGTTCTTCCCTTTCTTGGCCTTAGATCTCCCTATGTCTCACTCCTTCTTTGGCCCTCATTTTTGGCCATAAGCTCCATCACAGAGCTAGGAACAAAGGCTGCAGCAGCTGGTAGACAGTCCTTGGAGATGAAGTGAGATATGAAATCTCACCAGCAGTGGGCCCATAGAGTGGGTCCCTCCCCGCCTCACAAGCAGGTCCACCCAAGGATACCCTGAAATAGCAAATGCTTTCTGTGTACTTTATATGTAAACCCGAGTGCCAAGTTAAAACGTGTAATTAAGCATGATGCAGGATGTCAAGAAATATGCTAAATAGTAATAATAACATAAAACACAATAAGTTATCAAATTAATGAAAAACAAAAATGTTCAATTCCAAAGAAATAAAGGATAGTCAAACATGGTGGACCAAACCTGTAATCTAATCATTTGAGAGGCTGAGTTGGTATATCAAAAGTTCAAGCCTAGGTTGCGTTACATAGGAAATCTTGCCCCTCTCACCCACATAAAATAAATATAACCAAGGGCAAATTAAAAATGATATACCTGGGTTGGAGAGATGGCTCAGCAGTTAAAGGCACTTGCTCATAAAGCCTGATGGCCTGGATTTTATTCCCCAGTATTTACATAAAGCCAGCTACACAAAGTGGTATACACATCTGGAGTTTGTTTGCAGCAGCAAGAGGCCCTGGCATACTCATTCTTTGTGTGTGTATGTCTGTCTGTATCTTTGTCTCTGTCTTTCTCTTCTTCTCCACTATCTCTCTTCTTGCAATAAATAAAAATATTTTAAAAATAATGCCAGGTGTGGTGGCACATGCCTTTAATCCCAGCACTCAGGAGGCAGAGGTAGGAGGATCATCATGAGTTCAAGGCCACCCTGAGACTACATAGTGAATTCCAGGTTAGCATGGGCTAGAGTGAGACCCTACCTTGGGGAAAAAAAAAGAACCAAAATAACATAAAATAAAAATAACACTTATAGCTATCAAAGAAGTTATGTATAGCAATAAAAGAGTAGCAATCTTTTTTTTGTACTTTTTATGAGAGAGAGAGAGAGACGAATTGGCATTCCATAGCCTCCAGCCACTGCACTCAAACTCTAGACAATATGCCATTTTACATGCATGTGCAACTTTGCATGCTTACATCACCTTGTGTATCTGGCTTGCATGGGATCTGGAGAATAGTAAAACCTGGGTCCTTAGGCTTAACAGGCAAGTGCCTTAACTGCTCAGCCTTCTCTCCCGCCTGGCTATCATTACTAAAAGATTTTCTGTGTGCCAGATGCTTTTACAAAATGCTTTATAAGTGTGATTTAACTCTGTCAGCAATAGTCAGGCATAGGCCCTGTTTTGCCACTCTGTTTTATACATGGAGGCATCACATCACACATCTCAGCAACTAGTGATGTCGGGATTCAAACCCAGTTCTACCTACCATTGACAGCTATCTCTTTATGGCATCATCACCCTCAAAGTGAAAGTTGCAGGTGTCTGTGGGTCTCCAGAGCAGCACAGAAGGTGCAAGCTCTAGGTCCCCATTGTCATTGTGATGCTTTGCGTCCTAGGACCTCGGAAAACATTCCCAGGAAAACCGACTATGCCCCATGTCCCCTCTCACAAGCCGTCAATTCCTGATCTCTGTGACTCCAGTTCATCCTTTGATGCAGTGACAATGTTGGGAAAGGAGCTTTTATTCTTCAAGGACAGGTAAGCCCAGGTGTGCCACCCACCCTGATCAGACCTCCACTCACCTCAAGACCAGCATCACCCTCAGGTCTTCAGTGCTACTGTTTGAAGATCCTGCAGAGATGCCCTGAGTGGCAGTAGTAGGGTGGGTGGCTGGGATCTTAGGAGTGGCAGAATTGCCACATGATCATGGATGGAGCACCGACTGCAGTCTGCTCAGCTACGTGCTTTCCCTGAAGAAGCTGCACTGTTTCTCCTAGCCATTGTCTCTGTGGACTAGAATCCCCAGTATGCCAACAACTAAATCAGCAAGTCAGTCTCCTCAAGGCAGCAGTTATGTGTAGAGCTAGGACAATAGGCCAGGTTGTGTGACATGTTTTACTTATTAGTATGTACCTAGTCAGAAGACATAGTAAGGGCTTGCTGCAGGTAGGTACCAGTTGCTAGTAGAAATCACCCAACCAAGAGAAGCTTGTGGGAAAAAAGAGGGTCATTTTGGCTTACAAGGCTCGAAGGTAAGCTCCATAATGGCAGGGAAATGACAGCATAAGCACAGGGTAGAAATCACCCCTGGCCAGCAAAAGGTGGACCATAGCAACAGGAAAGTGTGCCAAATACTAGCAAGGAGGAGCCGGCTATAACACCCATAAGCCCACCCCCCAAAATACACTCCCTCCAGGAGGCATTAATTCCCAAATCTCCATCAGCTGGAAACCTAGCATTTAGAACACCTAAGTTTATGGGAGCACCTGAATCAAACCACCTTGGGAAAAAAAAAAGAACCAAAATAACATAAAATAAAAATAACACTTATAGCTATCACAAACTGATAACCATCCGTGATGTAAAATACAATGCATTCAGTCCATCTTTAAAATGACCCCATAGATTTTATCACTCCTAATGATGTTCAAACATCTCCATAATCCAAGATCTTTTAATTGAGCTATAATACAACCCCCCCCAAATAAAACCCATAATGGCACAGAATTAACATTTACACAGTGAAAGATGGCATTGGGCATAGCAAATATTCAGCCAATACAAGATTTAAAACAATCAAGGCAAACACCAAACTCTGTAGCTTCAAGTCCAACAACTCTAGTCAGTGACAAATCTCCAAATCCAATAATTCTAACCAGCAACAAGACGCTGGAGTTCCTATTCTGCCCCTCCAGCTAGGCTAATCACATTTCTGGAAAACTTCATCTGGGGCCAGTAGCTATCCTTGGCAGCCATCTCATAGTTCTAGCATCTCCACTAGGTCTCCACTGCAATCTATGGTTCATACTCATGACCCCATGGGGTTTCCATGCAGGCATCCAGCAAACCTGCTTCACACTGCCCATGGCCATTTCCAAAATACATGACTATGTTGCAAATTCAATGGCCCTCTCTTTCCTGCATTTCTTATACTCCACAATACCAGGTAGGGTGCCAATTTGTTAATCCAGGGAAGAATAAAGCAGACTTTGAAGAACAGGACACTCCTTGAGCACTCAGGCCCCTTCAAAAGTGTGCACATTTCTTCCTGTTGTCCCAGTGCAGATCAGCTGGCCCAATCTCAAAGGTTGTAATCTCTCAATTGCAGCTGAATGGGCCGTAGTTCACCCAAAGATTTTTTTGTTTGTTTGTTCTGTGCCATATCACTCTGCTCACACCAGTTCATTTCTATGCAAAGCAACCCTGCACAGCTTCCCAGGACACAGGCCTAACAGCAAGCTTTTTATACAAACTGCCTCTAGCTCAGTCCAAGCAAAGCTTTTTCTCATCCTCATAAGCCAGTCCTCACAGTCCATAGTTCTTACTGAATGCAGGTCTTTCAACTCTGAGCAGAATAGTCCATCAAGATGTACTTACAGTACTACAAGCTGTCTCTAGGACTAAGGTTTCAAATCTTTCCACATTCCTCTTGAAAATCAGCTCCAAAAGGCCAAAGCCACACAGTCAGGTGTCTAGCAGAAACCCCACTCCTGGTACCACTTTAATATTGCAGTCAGGTTTGCATTGCTGTTAAATCACCCAACCAAGAGAAGCTATTGGAAAAAAAAAAGATTTCTTTTTGCTATAGGCTTCAGAGGAAATCTCCATGATGGCAGGGAAAATGATGGCATGAGTAGAGGATGGACATCACCCCTGGCCAAGATGAGGTGGACAATAGCAACAGGAGAGTATGCCAAACACTGGTATGGGGAAACTAGCTATAACACCCATAAGCCCAGCCCCAATAAAACACTGTTTCCAGGAGGCATTAATTCCCAAATCTCCATCAGCTGGGAATCTAGCATTCAGAACACCTAAATTTATGGGGGACACCTGAATGAAACCGCCACAGGGTTCAATAAATATTTGGGGGGTGAGGGTTAGCTAGTTGGACAGATGAGCATATAAAAGGATGGATGGACTAATTCTAATGATTCTAATGTAATCAGTTCTCAATCTCATTTTAAGCCTCCTGGCTTTTCCCTGCCCATTAGCTTACAAGGTAAATCCCTTTTGCTCCCCCACTGGCTTCCCAGGTAGTCTGGCAGCTCCACAACACTTCCATGACTCCATAGAGGAAAAGAGAAACACATTACCACTCACCCACAGTCTTCCCTTCACTATAGGTACCATTGAATCATGCCAGAACACACAGTGGAACTCAAGGATATCTGCGTAACATTGTTTTGTCTCTTCATTGGAAAAGTGCCCCTTGAGTTCACAATAGGTGCCAAGCATTAGTGTCATACCTAAAATATAAAAGTATATGGACATCCCCTGGTCTTTGCACACCTGAAAGAGGAAGTCCCTCTGAAAGCATTACAAGAAAGTAGGACACAGCTCAGAAGACAAAACTGTGACAGGAACTTGGGAGAAAGCTCTTAAGGTGGTCCAGAGCGCCCAGCCCCCTGCAGAGGGTGATGTCTGAGAAATTTCTGTTGCTTTTTTAGGAACAAAAATCTTTAAGTTATGATAAGGATACTGTTTGTTCATTCAGAAAAGAGAGGGTGGGCACAGTGGCATATATCTGTCATTCCAGTGCCTGGGAGGCCAAGGAAGGATGATAGTGTGTTTACGTCCAGCCTGGACTTAAACTCATGAGAGTTCAAGAGAGAAACAGAGAAAGATAGCCTTTTTCTTCATTTTAAACTATTTTATTTTAATTCTTTTATTTAAGAGAGAGAAAGAATTCTTCTCCATCCCTTACTCGTGAAGTGATCTGGGAAAGTGAATGAGGATGCACTTAGTTGCTATTTGTAGGAGTGAGAATCAACAAGTTTGTACAAAGGCATAATGGCTTAGAAACAACTAAAGGAACCCAGCTAAGGCATTTTTATAAATGATTGTTTTGAAGACATTCATTATTGATATTATTTCTAACAACTATTGCTGTTGAGCCAAAATAGTGCAGAGAAAAAGGCTCTCTAAAGAGTTATTCTGGGGTCTCTTTGTGTGTGCGTGTGTTAAATATATATTTTTTATTAATTAGTTTTGTACTCAGTGAATACAGTCAAATTGGTACCACTGATAGCCTCCTCCCTGTCCTCCCCTCTCCCTCTGGCCCCTCCTTGTTGAGGTATGTGGGTCCATTGTGGGGTTAGCCCTCAGTGATGGATAGGAGGAAATGTCTCTGTGAATCATGACACAACGTGTGGCTCTGACATTCTTTCCACCCCCTCTTCAACAAATTTCCCTAAGCCATGTTGGGTTCACTTTAGGCCTGCTTCAGTGATGAGGTTTTGGGGGCCTCTGTGTCTCTGGATATCTGATTTGGTAGGAGTTGATTGTTTTCTGTGTTGATCTTTTTCACCCTTTTTCTGGTACCAGGTTCACCAAGAAAACTGCACCCTTGCTTGTTTCACCAATTATTCTTAGTTTCAGCTGGAGCCCTTTTGAGGTATGATGGGGTGGTTCTCTCCTTAGGATCTGCGCCTATCTGAAAAAGAGAAGCAGATTCTCTGACAGAAAGTAAAGTTAGCATCAGATAAATAGGATTACCGTTATTTGTTTTTAGAGAGAATTTAATAGGTGTAGGCCCTCCTGTAGCCTACGATTGGTGGTAGCTAGATAATGGAGAGCAGACTCATTTTTGGATATAGTTCTGACTTGTTTCCCAGCTCCAGCTATGGGTTCCACTGAGGGGATCAGTTAGCCAAATCAAGAGCAGCTGGTTTCCCACCATGGCTTTGCACCACTATTGCACTGTGTGAGCATCACGGCAGGTTATTTGCTGCTAAGTAGGTTAGACCATGAATTGCTTGGACAGATATTGGTCATTTTCCCCCAGTCGCCCATGTAGCACCTTTCGACCCTAAACGTGCTGTCTGGGGACTGACTCTTTTCCAGCTTCCAGCCATGTCACTCCATGTTACGTGTCAACCTCATATTGTGTCTTCAGCAGTAGGGTCTTGCCACTAACCTTTGGTGGACCATCAAGTACTCTGATAGAAATCTGTCATGCACTGGTGAATCAGAGGCACATCTGACCAGGTCATATGCACATATGCTGTCCTGAGACAAAGCCATAGGCTCATTGAGGAAGCTGAAGATCACTCGTCAATAATATGAGTGTTGTTGCGGAGACTTAGCCTCCAAGAAGTTGGCTGTCAGACCATGCTTGGGGTAGTTCTATGTTGTTGTTTTCTTTTAAATTTTTATTTATTTGGGGGGGGTGAGTTGCCACACCAGATTCTCTTGCCGCTGCAAAGAGCTGCCAAATGCATGTGCCACTTTTTGCATCTACCTTTACTTATATGACTACTGGGGAAGTGAACCCAGGCCAATAGAATGCAAACATGCGCTTTTAACTGCAGAACCATAACCCTAACTATGTTATGCTTTCTAATTTGGGATCTTGCTGTGTTGTCTGGGGTGGTCTTGAGCTCCTGAGCTTGAGTGATCTTCCCAGGTGCAATATGACATATGTTCACTTGACTGAATTTGGAGTGGTTCTTAACTAAAGAACACAAGCATGAGATCCCTCCCCAGCCTTGTTGTTTGCATGTAACACAAAGGACTCAATCTCACTAGTGTCTGTTGGCTTTCACTTAACCAAAAATAAATACAGGGAAGTCGATAGACAATGGCCCAGGAGTGGTTGGCAAGGTGAAGAGCAGAAAAGGTTGGGACACAGTGGTGACAATCTCTGTCCTTACCAGGGTAACAGTGTCAGAGTCCACGCTGCATTGGAGACTCTGTAGTGAGATGCCAGCCCTGGTGAAGAAGAAAGCTTGGACTTTCACAATAATGGCACTGGGCATCAGGGCAAGGACACAGAAGGTAGTGCTGGACATCAGGGTAGGGACACAGGAGATGGTGTTGGGAATCTGGTCAGGGACACAGGAGATGGTGTTGGGCATCAGGGCAGGGGCACTGGAGGTGGTTTGGTGCATCAGTGTAGGGGCACAGGAGGTGTTGAATTCATATGTCTTACACCATTTGTTCATTTATAACTGCTTTCTTTAAAAAGGAAAACAAAACCAAAAAAGCTCTATATGGCAATTACAAATGACTATTTAAGAATACTTTATCTGGGCTGGAGAGATGGCTTAGCGGTTAAGCGCTTGCCTGTGAAGCCTAAGGACCCTGGTTCGAGGCTCGGTTCCCCAGGTCCCACGTTAGCCAGATGCACAAGGGGGCGCACGCATCTGGAGTTCGTTTGCAGAGGCTGGAAGCCCTGGCGCGCCCATTCTCTCTCTCTCCCTATATCTGTCTTTCTCTCTGTGTCTGTCGCTCTCAAATAAAAAAAAAATTTAAAAAAAGAATACTTTATCTTTTGGCTAAGTTTGCCTGTGAAAACAAAGGATGATAACTGAATAGAAAGGAGACATAGAGGCTAGAGACATCTGCAAAAGAATATTGTGGTGGGATTAGAAGAAAGGGGGCAGTTGATGAGAATGTGTGGGGTGAGGCTGGGGAGATAACTCAGTAGATTAAGTACTTGCTGCAAATGGTTTCTGTCCCCAGAATGCATGTAAAATGCCAGGCATGGTGATGCACACCTGAAGTCCTAGAAATGAGGAGGCAGAGGCAGAAGGGTCCCTGGAGATTTTGGTTAGCCAGTGTAGCCAATTCAGTGAGCTTCAGGGCAATGAGAGAACCTCTTTCAAAAGGAAATGGACAGTGTTCCTGATGCTAACATGAAGACTGTTCTCTGGTGTCCACATGGGCTTGCACACATGTGCATGTACACCTACATGCACATGTGTACCCATACATATGCACACATGCATGCACATGATACAAAGACATGTGGGGGGGATGAGCTACTACAAGCTATTCTAAAGAACTGGGAAAAGTTATAAGGGTATGAGTCAGGAATGTTTGGCTTCTAACCTGCCATGGGCCTTGAACCTCTCTTTCACTGCTGCAAAAAGAGCGTTTTCTGGTCCTGACTGCTCTGTGCTGAGCACTTACTATACTAAGCACCTTGTTTTCAATCCCTTGCATTCCTCCTGTGAGATATGAAGTATTACTCTCTTTTTACAAGACAGAGGAAGAGTGAGCAACTTCCTCAAGGGTTGAAGGCGTAAAACTAGAATTCAAACCTATGCTGTGACAGCCCAGAACCCACTCTTAACCACCCTGCTCTGCTTCCTCCCAAGAGGCCATCCAGAGCTGAAACTCTGACTCTATAGCTCTGGATCCCTACCAGCTGTCACCAAAAGTCCCACAGTAAACCTGAACCAAGAACAAAGAACTCTTTGAAGTCACAGTTAGGTTGGCAAAAGAGAGCCGCTAAGTTATGAAAGCTCCTTCCCCTGCCTACTTTCTCCCACTCACCAGCCTGGAATTCCCCATCACCAACAGGAATCTGTTGATGGGACATTTCATGCTGTGACAAAATAAGCATAGTTTGTTTCCAAAACCAGATGGAATGCAGGACCTTTTGAAGTTCCCATGCAATTGTTAGATAGTCTCCATAGTGCACAGATGGGTATTCACCCTAAACTTAGTGATAATATGCATTTACTCTTTATAATAGATAACAAAAATGGGCTATTTCAGGCTTTCTCTGTCACTTACTGAAGAGTGGAAAGAAATAATTGGATATGCAGTCATTCTAAAATTACACTGGCATTTTTCAGATGGTATAGATTAATTTGGGGATTTTTTTTTTTTTTTTTTTTGAGACAGGATTTCACTATGTATTCCAGGCTAGTCTTGTTCTCATTGTGTGGCCAAGACTGCTTGTGACCTCTACAATTTTAAGGACTAAATCAAAACTATCACAATCAGCTACAGATATTGGGTTAATAATAGATTTTTACAAACAGAGCAAACATAAATGTTGATCTTGTCCAAATCATTTGTTTCAAAATGAGGAAACTTGGGCTGAAGAGATGGGTTAGCCATTAAGCCACTTGCCTGCAAAGCCTAAGGACCCAAGTTCAATTCTTCAGGACCCACATAAGCCAGATGCACAGGTGGCCTATGCATCTGGAATTCTCTCTCTGTCTTCAATAAATAAATAAAATATTTTTTAAGTGATGAAACTAATCCTGGCCTGTCAGCCCCACAAATTGTCTCTTACAGTCCATGTCTTATGACTTTTAAATGGGGTCTCTCCTGCCATGAACATATGGAATCCACTGGCTATAAAAGAGAGCTACCAACATAGCATTACATTTTTTAAAATATTTTTTGTTCACTTTTTATTTACTTATTTGAGAGGGACAGATACAGAGAGAAAGACAGATACAGAGAGAGAGAGAATGGGCACACCAGGGCCTCCAGCCACTGCAAACAAACTCCAGACTCATGCGCCCCCTTGTGCATCTGGCTAACGTGTGTCTTGGGGAATCGAGCCTCAAACCGGGGTCCTTAGGCTTCACAGGCAAGCACTTAACCACTAAGCCATCTCTCCAGCCCAGCATTACATTTTTAACTAGAATAAACATCTGCTTTTTGACTCCTACACATGGGAGTTCATAGGAAAACCACCTCAAGTTGTTCCACACCAGCCCCTTGCAGACTCAGTATCACCACAAGAAGATTTGTTTTTCTCACAAAAATAGGATTCTCTCTTTTTAAAAATGTTTTGGATCTTGGCTGGCTTCTGAGCTTAGAGGCTCTGGCTAACTTCCCTCATCTGGGCCCAGTTGGGCGGAGACAAGTGGAGACCCAACCCTGACCCTTCCGCCTGTTTAGTCTCTCTAACCCTGCTGGCCCTCCCCACAGCAGGAGCTCTCTGCACTTTCTTCTCTTTTCTTGTCTTAATATAATAAAGTCACATTTTAAGAGTCATAATGTATCTTGAATTAGAATGCAAAGAAAAACATTTTTTGATGTTATACAATAGCAATTGAAGAATGAAAGAGGTGTTCTAAAGGGCTCACTGGGAGGGGCTGCTCATTTGATGAGGAGCCAAAGAAGAGAGAAGCCCGTGGCTGCAAACATAGTAGCGGGGATCACAGAGAGAAAATGGAGAGATTTGTTAGACACACAGAGAAAAAGTTAATGTTTAAAGTGACATCAAGACACAAAATCTTTATGGGGGAGTACCAAATAATTCAGGCAGGTTTATCTTGTGCTTTGCTTTTATGCTCAACAGTGGAAAATGATGTTGAGGTTGCCAAATTAAGGTCTGAAGAGACTGCCTGGCCAGGATAATTAAGGCATATAGTTCTTGCAGAAGGCCAAGGCAGGGTGGACAATGGCTAGTGCCACAGGGAGCCCCGCGTGGTTAAAAACAGGCCATCCATTTAAGAATCTGGTAAATAACACAGTGAAGTTAAAACAGCAGCTGAGGCAGAGGCAGCAGGGTCAAAAGAGGATTTCAAGCTGGACGTGGTGGCGCACACCTTTAATCCCAGCACTGGGGAGGCAGAGGTAGGAAGATCACCATGAGTTCAAGGACACCCAGAGAACCCAGAGTGAATTCCAGGTCAGCCTAGGCTAGGGTGAGACCCTACCTCAAAACCCCGTCCCCCAGAAAAGAGGGCTTCAGTAGTGAGAAATAGTCATGTTGGAAGACAGGACAAGGAGCTCACAAAGAAAAAGAAATGCAAAATGCTGTATAAAGAAGAGACAATAAAATCCCTAACCACTGGTATTAGATCACCTGTTTGAAGTCACATCATTCAGAATTCCATGGGCTTGAGCCCAAACCAGGAGCAATTGTCCCTCCCACATGATCTCCCTGGAGCTCTACCTTTAAATGAAGGTTGAGTCATTGAAAGTCAACAAACGGTGTTGTTTACCTTAGACTACTTTTACTGTATTAAGACTTCAGGCAGAGGCTAAAGGAAGGGAACGTCAAAACCTCATCTCTGCCACTTCTGAAGTCTCTCATGAAGAAGGATGAGACCCTTTTATAGCTTCTCTGGCAAAGGTTCGTGATAGTGATCCCCTTGAGCTCCCTAGATGGGTATGCACAGCCTTAATTTAAGGATGCCGTGCACAAGTTTGACTATTTTTTAATTCTTTTTATTGTTTATTTGCAAGCAGAGAGAGAGAATGGGTTGCCAGGGCCTCTTGCTACTGCAAAGAATTTCAGACACTTGCACCACTTTGTGCATCTGGCTTTATGTGGTACTGGGGAATGGAACCCATGCTATCAGGCTGTACAAGCAAATGCCTTTAAACACTGAGCAATCTCGCCAGCCCAATTTTGACTATTTTTTTTAATTTTTTGTTTATTTTTATTTATTTATTTGAGAGTGACAGAGAGAGAAAGAGGCAGAGAGAGAGAGGAGAGTGGGCGTGCCAGGGCTTTTAGCCACTGCAAACAAACTACAGATGTGTGCGCCCCCTTGTGCATCTGGCTAATGTGGGTCCCGGGGATCAAGCCTTGAACCAGGGTCCTTAGGCTTCACAGGCAAGCACTTAACTGCTAAGCCATCTCTCCAGCCCAATTTTGACTATTTTTTACCCATGCTACTATCTACACCTGAGTTTTAACTTTTATACATTGTATTCTTCTTGGGTTCAATGAAGTAAGACTCATGATTAGTATTGGGATAACAGAGACTAAAATAGGGAAGAGAAAAGAAAATAGAAGTGAAAACAATAAAGACAAGGGGGACAAGAAAGAGGCAGCTCTGGCTAGAGGTAGAATGAAAAGAGGAGGTAAGAAATGGAAAATGGTTAGACCATAGGTCATGGCCCCATATGAGGTAGTCTATATGAATGTGGAATGGAAAAATTTAACAACAGTAAGAGGTTTCTGAACACACAATAACCAAAAGTTAATTAAGAACTAAACACATAATGATTCCAAGGCATTTCTAGCAGCACTCACCCATGCTGCACCTCAACTTCGCTACAACCCTGGTTCTGATCACACCACGAACACACAGTGCACGGCACACACTACCACATCACACAGTGACAATGGACAGTCCTGAAAACAAGGGCTCATGTATGTTGCAAATTTTGTTTCCATTGTACATAAAAATATTTCTTATGAAAACAAAGACTTGTAATATTTTTCTAGCATCATTCCTCAGCATGTTTCAAATTAGTCTATCTTAGTATTGGATTGTATTAGATACCCCCTCACATCTTATTAGTATCCAATTTGCTTTCATCTTTAATAAATGGTTAAATTACATGTATACAACTAATTGTTTTGAAATAAATTTCCTTATGATTTGTCACCAGTAAATGTTTGAGTTCTATACCTATTTTATATATCTAATACCAAGAGACACATAAAAATTTACTGGTCAGGAAGGGATCATAGGTAGAAAAGGTTTAAGAAGCCCTGTGGTATAAAAACAAAAAGAAAAAAATGTTTAGGCTAGGGAGGTAGTTCAGATACTCAGCATGCACAAGGCCCTGGATTCAATTCTAAGCACAAAAGGAAAAAAGAAAGGAAGGAAGGAAGAAGAAAGAAAAAAGAAAGATCAAGGTTTCAACACCAGACATTGAAGATGCACCAGGCGTTCTGCTAAAGCCCTGGGATAAAAAGATAAACATTACATGATCCTGACCTCCCCTGCTCCTCCAGTCCAGTGTTCAGGGAAAAACAAAGAGCCAAGAGAGGTTAGGGAGAAGGTTATCAGTCACTAATCTCTAATGAACAGTGAGTGTTCCAGTAAAAGGAAATGAACATTTCATATACTATGATCTTCACTGATCAATTATTTCTACTTAACCCTCTGGCACCTACTTATTTAGCCAACAGACATTTACTGAGTCTTGATCATGTGCCAGGTACAGCACTAGCTACTGAGCACTCAAAGATAAATAGTAAGGCTGAATATCTAATCAACAGGTCTACAGTATCAATAAGCTCCATTGTTTTTTCCCTCCTTATCAAAGATCAGATTCTGGGCTATTGACATGTTGTGGTCATCTATTTTTATTTCATAGTTCCAGTATGTCCTACATCTGTTCTTTTCAAGTAGGTTCGTAGGTTCCATCCAGCAGGCATTTTTGGGGTGTGGGAGGGAGGTTATATTTTAAATACATTTACAGATATATTAATATGTTACTTGTTATACTTACTTAGCTTAATTTTAATTCATGCTTGCTATAATCAATAGCTCTAACATTATAAATCCTTTGAATATGTATTTTATTGTTTTGTTACATACCAAACATAATTTTTCTTAACAAGTTTATGAAAATTTTTCATGATTACAAGTTCCTTTACGAATAAGTGATAATTTACAAAAGTAATGGGTAGTATTTATGTTTATCTTATGCTTACAATATGTACATTATAATATGTCATAACTGTAAAAGAGACTTCCAATTTTGGCAATACAGATATTTTTAGCCAAGTCTGTTATGTTGGATGTCCCTGGCTCTGACAGAACTGTCCAGCTGTAGTTGTGATAACCAAAACTTTAATCAGGCATTATTGAATTTTGTGTCCCCAAGGAACCATGGACACCCTGAAACACACCCTTTGCATATCAATGAAGTGAGCTGATGACAGCCAGTCTGTCAGAACTCTTGGTGAACTGCACAAACTAGCTAACACTTGTTCACACCCCTCACCAGGTTCCAGTTAATCCAGAAAGTAGATACTGAACACTCCTGGGAGCCCAGAGCTCCAGATGAAGTGGTGGCCAGGAGAGGGCATGGGGCCAAGTCACACTGCTCAGTAAGCCAAGTCATAAACAAAGAAAATCCAGAATTCATAAAACTGAGAGTGAGCAAGTAGGTGGGATGAACATCAGGGCAGCTGGAGTCTGCTCAGAGGTTTGCCTGCCCCTAAGGACCAAGTAACCTTTGAGCCCACTAGCTTTCCAGAGTCTTTCAGGGTTTGCAAATACATAAATGTTCCAGGTAAGGTTGTGATATTTGGGACCTGGGTTGAGGTGATGCACCTGAAATGGACTCCCTCTTCCCAGTGGTTAGTGCCCAATTAGTATGGAATTAAGGTTGAGGCAAATAACTTTTAAAATACATGCTATCTATCCATATGGCACTTAACAGTTTATAATGCACTTTCATATGCATTATCTCAGCCAATCTTCCTGAAAGTCTCATGACATTGACCAGAGAAGGATGATTCTCACTGAAGAGATGATGAAACTGAGGTTTGCAGATACTAAGCAATAGCTGGGTTGGAACTCTGGATTACATCTTCTGAAATATTGTGTGCTTTCTCTGGAAACATGAAGACATAGTTCTTTCCTCCCAACATTGAGATTTCAACATCAGTATAAATTGCCTTGTCTGGAATGCTCTTTACTGAACAACCAAATGTCATGAGATATCCCTCTTGTGTATTCTTAGAGGACTCTCAACTTATGTGTAGCACAGACCACTCTGAGTTATAACTTTCTAGAGAGTTATATGTTCCTACTACCTGACTGGTAAGTTTTTAAACTAACTGTATGGATAGTAAAGTATCAATGTTTTATTATAATGCGGTAGCTCACGCCTTTAAGGCCAGCATTTGAATGGCTGAGGTAGGAGGATCACTGTGGGCTCAAGTCCAACCTGGGCTAAAGTAAAAACCTGCCAAAAAAAAAAAAAAAAAACCACCTTTATTATAGTGGCTGTGTCAACAAATAATGTTATATATTGATCTGGGGCTTTTATGAAGCCAAATAAATTACAGATGCTTCCTGGAGAAAAAAAAATCATTTCTAAAATGCAAAATGGGCTACATTTACTATAATTCAGCCTGCATTTGCATACTGCCAAAATTTTATGGAAATGCTATTGGATAAATGGGTGGAGGAGTTTCTGAACCTTAAATAGTATATGTGTAATAGATTTTCTGTTAATTAGCTATCAGGCTCAAAGATACAAATACCATCAATAGATGTTATACAGGCATCACAATTTAGAATTATTCATCTTTTCTGCTATTTCTATAGGAAATAATGAGTATCTCCCAACCAGAAGCATTTGCTTCATTTACATAATATTTGCCATATTCACTTTATTTGATGAATCTTTCCAGGAATTTAATTTTGAAAGATCAGAATAGAAAAGAGAAATTTTATTTGAGTAATATTTGGAACAAGAGAGTTGCAGCTTGAATGTGTAAAATGTCCAAGCTGTTTTCTTGCTATGCCCTTGATGCTTTCAGCACCTCTAAACAAAAGAAGGGGAGGAGCTCTTGGAGATGCCAGAACAATTAAAAGTTGAAGAAACCATATGATTAAAAATGAAAATGAGCCGGGTGTGGTGGCGCACACCTTTAATCCCAGCACTCGGGAGGCAGAGGTAGGTGGATCGCCGTGAGTTCAAGGCCACCCTGAGACTACATAGTGAGTTCCAGGTCAGCCTGGACTAGAGTGAGACCCTACCTTGAAAACCAAAAAAAGAGAGAGAGAGAAAATGGTTGAGCCTAGCATGGTGGCACATGCCTTTAATCCCAGCACTCAGGAGGCTGAAGTAGGAAGATCACCATGAGTTCAAGGGCCACCCTGAGAATGTATAGTAAATTCCAGGTTAGCCTGGGCTATAGTGAGACCCTACCTCAAAAAAAAAAAAAAAAAAGGAAAATGAAAATGGGAAGTGTTGGGGAACACCTGTAATCTCAGGAGGTGGATACAGGAGGATTAGAAGTTCAAGATCTTATTCAATTACATGGTGGGTTTGAGAGGCCAGTCTGAGATTAAATAAGCCCCTGTCTCAAAAATATAAATAAATAAAAATAAAGTTATGTGTTATTATTTAAAAGAACAGCATAGGCTAATGAGGATTTAAGAATGGTTTCTGGTATGTGGCTTGAAGTACTGTTGTGGTCTCCATGCAATTTAAGATCTAAGCAGTTCCTTGACTTTTATTTCTTTTGGGCCACCCAATAGGATTTTCTGGCGAAGGCAGGTGCACTTGCCATCAGGGATTCGGCCCAGCACCATCACCAGCTCCTTCCCCCAGCTCATGTCCAATGTGGATGCAGCTTATGATGTGGCTGAGAGGGGAATTGCCTTCTTCTTCAAAGGTACCCTGCAGATGCGTCAGAGAAAGAAATGGCAGGGGCTGCGCGCCCCACCTATTTGAACCTCTAAACACTGGTTGTGTTAGATTTCACTGCTTCTTCTCAGATTGGGTATGAAATGTCACCCCACACCATTGTAACAGTGACAGGAATGACAGTGGTCACCAACTATCCTCAGAACCCAGCTTTGGAGCTTAGTAAGGCACCATGCTAGGTGACCATAGCTGGGCAGCTAAAAAACAGTCCCTGCATCTCTGCCCAGAGCAGCATGGCACATCCTACTGAGATCCTTAAACACAAAATCTCTGTATAATGCCATGCCCAGAATCAGCTGAGAGGAAAGGAATACTTGCGTCTTCAGGAGGTAGGCCCACATGGTTCCAGTCTCTTGTACTATCTGAATGACATTGGGAAGTTATCCAACTGTCATGAGCCCTCATTTTTCCTCTGCAAGATGATTAGGGTAATATGAACCTTGAAGACATGACAATAGCCAGCCAGTGGAAGTTATCCGAAAAGTAAGCACTGTTAGTCTTTGCTTATATTTTCTTGATGCTGAGGCTAATTGTGAAAAGGCTGATGCCAATTTAAGTGAAAGTCTTGATTTTTATATGGCCCTTGCCTCTTCTTTTTTATGGCTGTATACAGATGAGAGGAAATTATGAACAAAAGTATTTTGAAAAACACAAATGTGTTCAATGTAAGTAACATCTGTTATCAGTTTATTATTGATGTCTTAAGGCAGAACTAGAATGCTTTGCCTGTAGTGAAGTTTGAAATTTATTGGGTCATTAGATATTTATATCTCCTATTATAACCATAGCAAAAATCTCCATGGTTTTGGATCCTGAACAGAAATCATTACACCTGAAGTGCATTTCTAAGTGTTATAGAGTTTCTGTGGACTCTAGTTCTCATTTTCAGGTCCCCACTACTGGATAACCCGAGGATTTCAGATGCAAGGTCCTCCTCGAACTATCTACGACTTTGGGTTCCCAAGACATGTGCAGCGCATAGATGCTGCTGTCTATCTCAAGGAGCCTCAGAAGACCCTTTTCTTTGTTGGAGATGAATACTACAGGTATGCCTTTCCTTGTCTACAATAATGGGATAATAATGTCTACAATAATGGGGAAAAAATATCTTGTTCAAGAAAGGATTCAGGAAAGTTTGCAATAGACCCATTGACTTCTTGACCAATGGTCTTCAATCTGTCCATTGGGTGATCTTTCAGATATAGAACCTTCCAAATGATGACTGAAACATACATTAAATAATCCCATTATTTTGATCTCTAGAATCAAACATCTTGATATTTTACTGAATTCATTAGCTGGGTCCCAATGGCCTGGAAAAGTAGAGGTGGCATCCCCAACCTACTAAGTACCCAATGGGAATGTCAGAGGGGGAACAGACTCTCCTGTTATGTGGACATAAAATGAATGCCAGAAATCTCTGTGCATTAGGACAAAAATGGATGTGGTCATGAATGTGGCACTTTTTGAAGGAAAGTTCTACTGAAAGAAAATAGCTTTATTGATTGGTTAAGTCCTCTTATCTAAACAAGAACATAAGGATTTTTCTTATCCAAAGGGAGATGTATATAATTTCTAAACCTGTCCTATAGGGACTGATAACAACCAAACCTGACCCAGGTGCTGAGAAATGACTGCAACTCTTTGCCAAGGTCCTGCAAAGACCACCTTTGCCTCCATATGCCCTCTTCTGGCCCCGGTTTTCCTTGACATTACCTGTTTCCCTAACTCCAAAAGACAGAGTCCAAGCAGGTGACTGTGTTGACACCTTTATGTCCAAGATAGGGTTCTAGAGAAAAAGCAGAACACCACTCAAATTTAGTCCAAATGCATTCATTTCAGAACACCCCATAATGCATGACAGAGGTTTGATAAGGGAACAGATTCAAAGTTCTCTGTAAACAGGAAGTTAGGGAGGGCAAGGGTCTCTGTTAATGATATGTCTTGCTCCCAGAGGAAATAATATTGCACTGTTACAGTAGGTCTCTGTCAGTATCTCTTAAGGAGGGTCTTTAGCAATGTAACTAAAGAGGAATCATTAAAACGTTGATCCGGGACATTAGCTCAAATGCTAATGGGCTCATTTTGGTAGTTAAGAAAGCAAACTCACCATCTGTGGTGTTAGAGGATGCAATGCAAGCAGATATCCAGCATAAGGTCTGGTACTTAAAAAGAAAAACTCAGCTGGACATAGTGGCACACATCTTTTAATCCCAGCACTCAGGTGCACGGGTAGTAGGATCCCCGTGAATTTGAGGACAGCCTGAGACTACTTAGTGGATTCCAGGTCAGCCTGGGCTACAGCGAGATTCTACCTTAATAAAAGAAAAAAAAATGAAAAACTCTTCAGTCATAGTAGAAACTCATATGATAATGAACAAATAACTAGTTTAATATCTGTGATTATTAACCAACAACTGTTTTCCCCCCAGAATTCCTCTGAGCAGCAATTAATCAAAGAACTAGTTCAAGGGGGTTTTCACATTAAAAGCTAACAGCCTCTGATATAAATGACCTTTTCTGTGACAGTGATCCTCAACCTCACGCACCACTGTGTGCTCTAGGGCTTAGACCAGCAGCCCTGACCTGCAGCTAAGTTCAGAAAAAGCTATTGCCACAGCCCTGTGGGTAAAGCCCTCAGAATTGTACACATGATGCTTTTCAGGCCCTCACATGTACAGCATCTCATTGTCATGTGAACCCTACTTTGATTAAGAGTTGTGGTCAGCTGCTAGTAACAGACATTCAAAAATAACTGTGGCTCAAATACAGAAGAGTTTTCTTTTCATACACATAAAACACCTGAAGTTCAACAAATTGAAAGCTGGTATAGTGAGTCTGTGATCACTGGGACTCTTTTTTTCTGATATTTTACTGCTTTCATTCTTAACATGTGATTTCTGTTATCATAATTACTTCATGAGTTGAGGTGGCCAGTGGAGGTTCAGCCAACACATCCCTCTTCTAAGCAGGAAGAAGGAACATTCTGAAGTGAAGAGATGCTCAGCGGTTAACGGAACTTGAATGCAAACCCTGCCTGCCTAGGTTCAATTTCCCAGTACCCACCTGAAGCCAGATGCAATCATGCATCTGGAGTTCATTTTTATTTGTAGTGGTTCATCTCTCTCACTTTCTCTCTCACTCTCTCTCTCTCTCTCTCTATCTCTCTTCCTCCTTCTTAAATATACAAAAAAGTTAAAGAGAAAAGGAAAAAAAAATTCTGTGAGGGAAGAGCAAAAGGGGACAGATGAAGTTTTATAGCTAAGAATATGTCATGCTAAAATATAGGATAAAACCACAAGTTTCAAGTCATGGACTAACAATTTTATCAATATCCATAACCCATGGGCTAGGTCTTACTTTCCTTAGTCATTTGACAGCTTCTGCTTTGATCTTCATGCTGAATTGGCCTGTGATGCAAACAAACTTAAAGTGCACACATGCTTATTATGAGCTCCTAGGATCTGGACCAGGATTCAGTGAATGAAGAACATGAGGAATGGGCAAAGAGCTTTCTCCACAGAGAAATAAGCTTGGCTTGGGGTCATGCTGGTTTAGATCCTAAGAGGTAGAACCCATGTGTCATACAGTAGTAACTTACAGAGCATTAGCACACAGAGAACCACAAAGTGAAGTCTCAAAAGGAAACTCAACCATGTTGACACCATAACATACAGCATCAAATGGCATATATGTCACCCATATGATGCATTAAATTGATGCTGTATTAAACTTAGCCAAGTCTGACTACTTCTCTGTGCATCCATTTATTTCTCCCTTCCCTTCCTCTTTCTGAAAGCCTTTGGATACAAGTCTTCCTTCTTTGCATTTTTCCCATTGTCTATGGCTACTTTCCCCCCTTCAATGCTCTTCTTCATCTACCAATAGCAAAATAGTGGCTATATCAATAGTTTTCCAGGGACAGGGGATGTAATTATCTCTGTCATTCTTTGAGATAGTTAATGGTTTCTGAATTTATGTAAGGTGATTTGCAAACCTACTGAACCCACCCCTTTTCAATCATGTTGACACCATTGCTGGAGGAAGTATGTTGTTGGGATGGGCTTAGGGGTGTTATGAACAGCTTTCTTTTGCTAGAGTTCAGCTCACTTTCCCACTGCTGCTGTCCATCTGCTGTGGCCGAGGTGATGTCCAGCCTCTGCTCATGCCACATTTTCCCTTGCCATCATGAAGCCCTACCCCCAGTTAACCAAAATTTTTTCAAGAAAAACTTTTCTCCCCTCAATTCCTTTTGGTTGGGTGCTTTATCTGACCTCTAATCTCCACGTGGGAACACATTTGTATACATTCATACATACATATGTATGTTCATTTATATATGACAATTCATACACACCCACCACATACATATGCCAGATATGTGAGTTGGAGGGTGGGTGATGTAGCTCAGAGTTACAGCACTTACCTTCCAAGTATGAGGCCCTAAGTTCAATGCCCAGCACTACAAAAATAAGACAAAACAAAAGAATGTGGGTAAAAATAAGTGAGCCCAGTGTTAATCTCAAATCCACCAGCAATGATCACACAATCCAGAGCACTTTTCTTTCTCAGTTTCATCATCTGGAAAATAGACAAAGAAACTGTACCAACTTCATAGAATAACAAGATTAAATGAGAAAAAATGTGAAATCCTTGCCAATTATATAAGGCTATTCAAATGCCCTCAACAGGTCTAACAGTCAAGAGTAGACCTATAGGTAAATGACTAACAGAAATGCCTAGAGAGGTCCACTACAAGACTGCATAACAACCAGGGAAGCAGGACAAAGGGGAAATGGCCAAGTGTAGCAATGGGTCAGGGAAAGAATTCTCAGAAAAATATGACTGCTTTCCACTTTGAGAGCTGTGTAGGAGTTTCCCAGGCAGGAGGTGGGTGAGGCAAGTGGCTTCCAGGCAGAGAGAACAGCTGAAGCCAAAGCCCTGAGTGAACGTGGGGAAAACAGCAAGCGGTTCAAGATGACAAGCACACAGGCTAAACCAGAGAGACAGCCCCAGACAATCAGGATAGAAATAGGTCATGGAGGACTGACGACCTTCTAGAAATATCTGTGTTTATTCTGTCGAGCAGAGGGAGATGTTTAAATATTTTAAACCAGGGACTAACTCAGTGTGATCTGTGATAAGCATACTCCTCCTGCAGAAATGTGGCAGGAGTAGAAACCAGCCAACGAGAGAGGCTAGGAAACCACAGAGAGCATCAGAGTGCTCAAGGAAAAAACTCTCCACTGAGCGTCCAATGCCTAGCAGTGCTATCATTTTTATCATTTTAAGAGAAAGAGATATGAAGGTATTCTTACATAAACAAAACTAGAGAGTCTGTGGCTTGTAGACTTGCTTTACAAGAAATAGTTGAGGAAGTCATTTAGACTAAAGGCAAGTGACCCTGTTTAATTCAAACACATGCTCATACACACACACACACACACACGCACACACACATACATGCACTACCCAATATCATAACGTTATTAAACACTATACAGATGTATTTCTTTCTCCTCCTAACTGATTTAAAAATCAATTTTATAAAATGATAATATACATCACTGCATTGTTGGGGTTATTATATCAGAGTATGTTTTCCAATAGCATGAAGGGGTAGTAGAAAAAGGCTGTATTTCACTATGGGAATGGCATCAAATTACACAAATTCACAGAAAATGGTAACAAATAAGGATTATATAATAAAAGTCATCAATATATACTGGTTCTTTCTTTTTCTCACTTTTTACAAAAGCATTGTTACATAAAATTATGATCATGAAAATAATTTTGAGAATTGCATTATATTTATAATATGCATAACCATAAAACCATAAGAGGGAAGGGAATGAAACACAGCATTTAGGAGAAATATCTCTATATATCAGTAGAATTAAAATAATATCAATCTGTGCTGCCATGGTGGTACATGCCTTTAATACCAGCACTCGAGAGGCAGAGGTAAGAGGTGAGTCTTAGGCCACCCTGAGATTACATAGTGAATTCCAGGTCAGGCTGTCCTACAGTGAGACCTTACCTCAAAAAAAAAAAAAAGTATAAATCTGAAGCAAAATTTGTTCATGAAGATGTATAATGAAACCAGGAGTGAGAACTCAACACTTGGGAGGTAGTAGCAGGAAGATCATGCGTTCAAGGCTAGCCTCACCTACAAGTGAGATCAAAGTCAGCCTGGGCTACAGATTCTGTCTGAAACAACAAAGATGTTTAGACAAGCCAATAGCAACCACTAAGAAAATGACTTAAGAAAATTTATTAAGAAATTAATATGTTAATTGGAAATTTTTCACTAACACAAAAGAAAACTTTAAGGAAGACTAGAGAAAACACAAAATAAAATAGTATAAACTCAACTTTACCAATAATATTAAATATAAGTAAGTTAAACAATCCAGTCATACAGCAGAGATCATCAAATTATACATAAAAGAAAATCAATTATATGCTATCTAAAGGACACATTTTAGACATAAAGATACAGAAGACTGAAAATAAAAAAGAGGAAAACTATCATGCAAATAGAAACTATAAGAAAGCTTGAATGGGCGTACAGGCACCCAACAAAACAGACTTTGAAATAAATAGATGTTACCACAGAAAAAGGAGGACATTTTATAGTGCTCAATGATCAATCTATCATGAAGACAACAAACAGCAATTATAAACATATGTAAATATAGCAAGAAAACCCTAAGATGTATGAATCAAAGTGGACAAAAATGGTGAGAGATGAGCCAGGCGTGGTGGTACACGCCTTTAATCCCAGCACTTGGGAGGCAGAGGTAGGAGGATTACATGGGCTAGAGCAAGGAAAATAAGACTTGAGCAGGACTCTAAAGCAACTAGAGCTAACACAAATCCATAGGCTGCTGCTGCCCACAGAAGCAGAGTGTGCAGTCTTCTTACGGGTCCATGGAGTATCCTTCTGGATACAAGACTATGTTGGACCACAATGCAAGTTTCAGTAATTTAAAAATAATTGAAGGCATATAAACTGTCTTCTATAATAACCACATGGGACTAACGCTAGAAAGTAATAGTACAAGGAAACTAAATTTTTACAGAGATGTACATATTGAACGAAACACTACTGACTAATAAGAAGAACTAATCAAGCAGAGCTGGAATATAGCTTGGTAGTGCAGTTAGTGTCTGTCTAGCATATATTAGCCCTGGGCTCAGGAGAATAAATAAATAAAAATATTTTAAATATTTTAAAATATATATATATATATTATTTATTTATTTACTTATTTAACAGAGGGAAAGAGGCACAGAGAGAGAGAGGGAGAGAACAAGCACACCAGGGCCTCCAGCCACTGCAAACAAACTCCAGATTCAGCGCCACCCTGTACATCTTACTTACGTATGACTTGGAGAATTGAACCGGAATCCTTTTGCTTTTCAGGCAAATGCCTTAACTGCTAAGTCATCTCTCCAGCCCAGTAAAAATATTTTTAAAGCTTATTTTGGGCTAGAGAAATGGCTCAGCAGTTGAAAGGATTTGCTTGCAAAGCGTTATGGCTTAGGTTCGATTCCCCAGTACCCACAAAAAGGCAGATACACAAAATGGTGCATGCAAGGCCTCTGGAATTCCTTTGCAATGGCAGGAAGCCACTTTCCCTCTCTCTCTCTCTCTCTCTCTCTCTCTCTCTCTCTCTCTCTCTCTCTCTCTCTCTGTCAATCTATCTCTCTTTCGTATATACACATATACATACATATACAGACATAAAGTATTTTTAAAGTTTATATATATATACATATATATGAAAAAGATTATTTACAAGCATAACATTAAAACAGATGCTGTCCAATCATGAACTGATAAGTTTCTAATACAATCCCCTCACCAGAAAACAAACAAGCAAAAATATGATAAAATAAGTGACAACGCAAATCTGGGGAGATAGTAAGAATCCCTCCATTTAGAAGACTTATAAAGCAACTAGGAAAACATCAATTACCCAACAGAAAATAATATTTAAAAGCATTTAACAGAAAATATGCAGATAATTTTAAAAATAAGAAAACATGTAGTATAAATGTGCAAATCACAACTAGTATAAAAATGTAAGTGAAAATTGTGATAACATTTGCCCCTTAACAAACTGGCAAAAACCAAACTGTAAGTAATGTCTTTTGTTTGTTTGTTTGTTTTCAAAGTATGTTTTCAATATAGTCCAGGCTGACCTGGAATTCACTCTGTAGTTACAGGCTGGCCTTGAACTCACAGTGATTCTCCTACATCTGCCTCTTGAGTCCTAGGATTGAAGGCATGAACCATCACCCCTAGCTAAACAAAGGCTTTAGCAAGTGGGCATTCTAAAATATTGTAGAAAAAACTGTAAATTAATAAAACTACAATAAATTGGCCCTTTTGCAAATGCACAGCACACACATACAACAAATCCACCTCAGGAATACATCTTTAATACATATTTGCATTACACATGCTAAGTAATACATGCAAAGATATTCATGTTATTTTTATTTCAAAGAATAACAAAAGTTTTATAGTTCAGTGAGGGACAGATTGAATTAGCTGTAATCTTGGCAAACAAAATAACCAAGCAAAATCCAGCAGTACATATAAACAGACTTATAAACAAAGACCAAGTGGAATTGTCATTGGGAACACAAAGCTGCTTTTTGTTTTTGTTTTTGTTTTTTGTTGGTTTTTTTTTTTCTTTAAGGTAGGGTTGCACTCTGGCTCAGGCTGGCCTGGAACTAACTATATAGTCTCAAGGTGACCTCAAATTCATGGTGGTCCTCCTACCTCTGCCTCTGCCTCCCACGTGCTAGGATTAAAGGCGTGCGCCACCACGCCCATCTACAAAGTTGTTTTAACATACAAAAATAAATAATATGTTTTACATCAATAGAATAAGAAATAAAAACCATATGATCATTTCAGAAAAAAACAGTATTTGGCAAAACTCCACACCACATTGTAATAAAAAGAAACATACCAATAACCTAGGAATAGAAGGAAATTTTCTCAAGTTGATAGAGAATGTATGAAAAATCCACAGCTGACATCATGTTTCATGGTGAATGACTAATCATTTTTCCCCTAAGATCAGGAACAAAGAAAAAATTTCCACTCTTCCTGCTCCTGTTTAATGTTTACGGGAGTCTCTAACCAGGGTAATTCAACAAGAATAAATGAGGTAAAAGTCATCCAGATGAGCCAGTAAGTCAAACTACTTCTATTTGTATATGATGTAATCTTCTTTAAAATAATTTTTTTGATATTTTATTTTTATTTATGAGAGGGAGACAGAGAGACAGAGAGAGAGAGAACATAGGCACACCAGGGCCTTTAACCACTGCAAATGAACTCCACACACATGTACCACCATGTACATCTAGATCATATGGATTCTGAGCAATCCAACCTGGGTCCTTAGGTTTCACAGACAAGCACCTTAATTGCTAAGCCATCTCTCCAATCCTGATGCAATCTTTTAGTACAAAAACATTAGGTATATTCTAAAAAAGAAACTACTAGAACTAGTGAGTATGTCCAATTTGGTATTAAAATAAAATTGAAAAACCATTTCCTAATAGCATCAAAAAACCAAGATACTTAAAAATAAATGTAACAAAAAAAAAATGAAAACACCTAGCCTAAAACTGAAATATTCCTGGTGTAAACTTAAAAGAGCTAAATAGAAAGATATTTCATAGTCATGGATTAAGAGCCTTAATATTTTTAAGATAGCAATATTCCCTATTAAACATTCCCCTTAAACTACAAATTGAATAACACCTATCAGAATGCCAATAATTTCTTTGCAAAAATTAACAAGATGATTTTAAAATTCTTATGTAAATTAATAAGACCTAGAATAACCAAAACATCTGGAGGAAGAAAAGCGAATTTGGAGAAATCATACTTCCTAATTTTAAATTGTACTACAAAGAAACAGAAAACAAAAAAGGTGAGAACCAGTATGAGGATAGACATATATATAAACATATATATTAGAAATACATGTGTATGAATGGAACAAAATTTAGAGTCTAGAAATAAATTCATACATCTAGGGTAAGTTGATTTTTTACAATGTGCTAAGTCCATACAGTGGAGACAGAACATCCTTTTCAACAAATTGTTTGGGGACAATGGAGAGTTACACACACACACAAAGCATAGACCTGGCCTTCCTTCACATCATACACAATTACCACTGGTCAACCACCTTATGTGTAGTGCTAAAAGACTACAACTCTTAGAGAAAATTCAGAGACAAATCTCTATTACTTTGGATTTGATACTGGGAGTTTAGATATGGCCCCTCCAAAAAAAAAAAAAAAAAAAAAAAGAAGGGAATCACACAAATTGGACTTCACCAAATTATAAGACTTTTTCTGTTCTTATTGACAACTTCCATAATTGTAGACAATAAACCATGATAATTCCCTCCTCTCCCCCACTCTCCCCTTCACAAATCCACTCTCCATCATATCCCCTCCCCTTCTCAATTAGTCTCTCTTTTATTTTGATGTCATCATTTTTCCCACTATTATTAGGGTCTTGTGTAGATAGTACCAGGCATTGTGAGGTCATGGATACCCAGGCCATTTTATGTCTGGAAGAGTGCATTATATGCAGTCCTACCCTTCCTTTGGCTCTTACATTCTTTCTACCACCTCTTCCACAATGTACCCTCAGCCTTTGAGGGTGTGATAGAGATGTTCAGTGCTGAATACTCCTCTGTCACTTCTTCTCAGCACTATGGTGCCTTTTGAGTCAACCCAGAGTTCACTGCCATCTGAAAAAATATGCTTCTCTAACCAAAAGTGAGAGTACCATTAATATATGGGTACAAATGTTAAAAAAGTACTTACTTGGCAGTTTGGTGGACATAATATATGCATTTAGCCAAACACCAGCAGGCGTTACATTCCTAGGTCTCATGACCTCCCCATCATAGGCTTTTGACTAGGTTTTCAGTACCAGGCAGTTGGTTTCCCCCATAACAGACCTGCAATTACTGCACCCATTAGCTCATTTGGCCTGGCTAGACAAATTTAAGGATTAATAAATAGCAAAACCCTATTGCTAAAGACTCACATACTTGGGCTGCAAAGTCACTGAGAAATCAAGCTGGAGCTGAGCTGAAAATCTGGAAAAAGCTGCACCGCATTCAGCTCTATGGGAGAAAAGAATCATCAATGGAGATTTAAAAATATAAGACTTTTATTCTTCAAAGAACACTAGCAAGAAAGTAATAAGATATATGGAGGGGGAAGAGGTACTTGTAAAACATACATCTGGCAAAGGACTTGTATCTAGAACATGCCAAGGACTTGTAGGTAACTAATAAAAAGACAGAACCCAGTTAAAATATGATCAAAGGACCATCTATGCATTTCTCAAAAGAATGCATGCAAATGGCAAGAAGTAAGATGTTTAGCACCAATGTATAAGACTCACTATAAGAAAAAAACAAAAGAAAGAAAAATTAAGCATTAAAGATTAAATTCATTGTTGACTTTGGAGCCCAGATCAAATCACAAAGTTGACTCAACCTCATATTATGAAGCCAGGGGTAATCGTTATTGGAATCAGAATAAATCACAAAGTCTTATGGCTGGGATCTATCCTAGATATCACATAACTAGGTTTGTGTGTGTGTGTGTGTGTGTGTGTGTGTGTGTGTGAGAGAGAGAGAGAGAGAGAGAGAGAGAGAGAGAGAGAGAGAGAGAGAGAATTGTCCCTTACTCTCCTAGCCACTATTTTCCAAATGGGCAAACTAGAGCTCAGAGCATATTCTGCTGATCACAGAGCCAGCAAATAAGAGTCAAAAAGCCAAACTCAAAGCCACCTGACCATATGCCTGATGCTGTTTGCTCTGTTATAGAAACTCCCAAATACCTGTCCACAAAAGGCTAGACTATCACCAAGTTTTCACCAGCTCACAACAAAGTAAGATGAGCACATTGATAAGTAGGGAAGTATACTCTATATTAGTATAAAGATACATTATTGGCAAGAACTGTCTTTTATTCTATCATCATATCCTTTCTGCCTTTTTCAGAGATAAAAGTTCGGACTTTTTCTTTGTGAAATAATGAAGATAAGTAGTAATGTTTTGTTTTGTTTTTATAACTAGGATTCTTACTTGGCAAACTGAAAATTAAACAGCCTTATGCTATTGGCATAAGCCCCTGATTCTATAATGGCTACATTAAAGGTCTCAAAGAAATATTAATGAAATAGCTTCCATCCCCAAAACTCCAAAAGCAGCTCAATCTCTAATCATTTCAGCATGAATACTTCTGTCCCAGACTGACTCCTGCTCAGATCTCAGGGAAAAATTTTCCCCCTATTTGTGTGGTCAGAACCAGAGGAGACACATCTCAGGAGACTGCTGGTATGATCTACTGCCAAGGGAAACTACCTGGTAGACCAGGGAAAATGAGTTGACCTTTTGGTGAGGAGTGTTAATGTTCATGGGAAGTTCCCCACTTGGAGCTCTGTGCTAATTAAAAAAAAAAAAAAAAAAGTACTTTCCTATCCTTTAAATGAAATTCACTGAAGAGGGGCAGGTCATGGTAGCCTGACACTGAGTTCATAGTGTGCTCTGACTCACACAAGTCACAGCCTTTTTACAAAGTGTCACCTAGATCACAAAGAGACTCAGTAACTCTCTTCTGAGATACTGTAAATGATGGGTGGTGATTCAGAGCAAGAACTCAATCCATTTGGTCAGTTAGATAATCTTTCCAGGAAGCTGAAGCAATGGAATTCCTTTAAACTGCTCTAAGACACAAGGGATTGGTTATTACAGATGTTCTTAGTTCTGATTCCATGCTTTCATTGTTCATTCATGCATTGAAGAAAGATACAGAGAGATAGCTAAAATGAAAAAGTATTAAATCAGACCTGGATAAATATGTCTGACCTGTAATGTCATCTATAATCAATAAAATATTCTTATTTGTGAATTTTTTTTCAGCTTTGATGAACGGAAAAGGAAAATGGAAAAAGACTATCCAAAAACCACTGAAGAAGAGTTCTCTGGAGTGAGTGGTCAAATTGACGCTGCTGTGGAATTAAATGGTGAGTGCCTCTGCAGGAAACAGCATTTGGGGAGAGTAGACCAAGAATCTAAGCTCCATTTTTTAAAATTGTTATGTATTTATTTGAGAGGGACAGATATAGAAAGAGGTAGATAGAGAGCAAGAGAGAATGGACATGCCAGGGTCTCCAACCACTGCAAAAATACTGCAGACACATGTGCCACAATGTGCCTCTGGCTTTCGTGGGTCCTGGGGAAATGAACAAGGGTCCTTAAGCTTTGCAGGCAAGGGTCATAACCAATAAGCCGTCACTCCAGCCCCCAGTTTTTTGAGAATTATTTTTTCCTGAGTGCTATGTGCACATATATATACATATACACACATGTTTTATATGTGTGGACCAGAAGTCAATGTCTGGAGAAGAAATCTTCCTCTATCACTCTCCACCTCATTCTTTTTTTAATATTTTATTTTTATTTATTTGAGAGAGAGATACAGAAACAGGCAAGTAGAGAGAGAGAGAGAGAGAGAGAGAGAGACAGAATGGGTGTGCCAGGGCCTCCAACTACTGAGAATGAACTCCAGACGTGTGCACCCCTTTGTGCATCTTGCTAACATGAGTCCTGGGCCATCAGACTTGATTAGAAAGTCCCTTTAACCATGGAGCCATCTCTCCAGACCTTCATTTTTAAAATGTACATAGTCTCAACCTTCCCAGTACCTTCTACTCTTCCATTATCCAACTAACACCTGAAATTTAACACATAGCTAGGAAAGCCTAATGAACTAAGATCATAAGTAAATTTAGCTACATTCTTTGAGTCAGTATGTTCTTGAGCAGGAAGCTCAGAGCTAAACACTGTGCAGAGCGCAGAAGCTGTTCCACATTTGACCCCTGCTCTCCCAGAATGCTGAGCATCTTTAGGACAGGTCTCCCCATCTGACATAGATGAAATTGCTGGAAGACAAGATAGTCTATGACATTGTATGGAATGGTGTTATGGGCTTCATGATCATTCTAAGAGGTGATCAGAGAAAGCAAAAGTTAGACTTGGCTGTTGGAAACTTCTTATTTTTATAGGGCATGGTGGCTCACACCTTTATTATTTTTTATTTTATTTATTTGACAGAGAGAGAGGGGGGCAGATAGAGAGGTAGAATGGGCACACCAGGGCCTTCAGCCATTGCAAACGAACTCCAGATGCATGTGCCACCTTGTGCATATGGCTTACGTAGGCCCTGGAAAATTGAACCTGGGTCTTTAGTTTTGCAAGCAAGTGCCTTAACCACTAAGCCATTCCCCAGCCTGAAGAATTTCTTTTAATTTTTGTAAAAATTATTTTTATTTGCAAGCAGAGAGAGGGGGTAGAGAGAGAGAGAAAGAGAATGGGTGCACCAAGTCCTCTATCCACTTCAAATGAACTTGAGATGCACATAGCACTTTGTGCATCTGGTTTTACGTGGGTACTGGGGAATCAAACCCAGTTTGTTAGCTTTTGCAGGCAAGCACCTTAATCACTGAGCTAATTCTCCAGCCCCCAGTTTAGATTTCACAGTGAGACATTAGCTGGATTTGAAGATTGGCTGGAGGTATGACAAGAGCAAGAAAGGAGGAGAGGGACTCTGCAAAGAATAAATCCAAGCAGAAACCCAAAGTGTATCTGAGGATGGCTTTTTGGATGGCTTCAAAGTGAAGTCCTAACCCTAGCTGGAACACAGAAGGACGAGAAATGACTGAGAAGTTAGACATGTCAGATTCTAGGGTAGGCTGGAGCATGTAGAAGACAAGCTGAATGCCATCTGATGAATTCCCAGTTTCCCACTGGTGCCACACAAGAAAGCTGCAATTATAAATTCTCCTAGTTACAGATCTGGAACTCACTTCCAATAACCACCATCTCAACTTTGTTTCTTTTAGGCTACATTTACTTCTTTTCAGGACCAAAAACATTCAAATATGATACAGAGAAGGAAGATGTTGTCAGTGTGGTAAAATCCAGTTCCTGGGTTGGTTGCTAAATTGAAAGGTTTAGTTTCTCCTGAGGAATAAACATGACTGCAAGTGGTTGGTAATGATGTTAAGGACTAAAGCACAATGTGGGGGAGGGATTCTTCCCAGGGCGTTCAATTCCTAATTATGTATGAAAATTTTAATTTAAATGAAAAATTAAGTCAACTTTATACAAAATCAGAATCAATATAATGTACTCTTTAGTTAGACATTCATCATTTTTTCTTACCTAATAGATGGAAACATATTAATCAGTGTGGTTTTCCATTTCCAATAATAGAACTGTGCATTCCCTGACACATACACGTGCATGCACACATACACTCACACACACACACACACACACGTCACAATTATTTCATTAGGAAATAATATCATCATATGAACTATAATTATTCTTTACAACCAATGGCCACCATTTCTTTTTATGAAGATAAGTACACCCATTTTTGCTTTCAACGAACAAAATACAGCACAAGGTTTATCCCCTGACTTTGCTTGACTCCACCTACTCACTGGTCTCTGAAGTGGGTTAGTAGACAAACATTCAAATGAGTTTTAATTGTAGGCAACAGATGGACACTCTACAAGAAAACTTTTTAACAAAAGCCAATAAAAATGTTATATTAGAACAGTTCTTCATTTCTTTTCTGTTAATATTTACTAGCCTTTATCATGCTTCATTTGGCAACAAATTCTATGTATCTATGGAAAATACAAACCAAAGATAAGATCGAAAGCACACAGACCGAGAAGACAATAACAGTAGGTAATTCTATTTCCTGTTTCCTGATAATAACTTCAATGAAAGTTTCTTTGTCCCATCTTAGTTTTGTCTGATAGTTTTCTTTTGGGAGAAGTTCATATTTTAGTTTTAGGTGTTTTTTAATTCAAGATAATTTTTTCTCTCTACCTGGTTATCAACATGGATAAAATTATACCTGTCTGACATTGTTATAATTTTTTAATCTTATTTTCTAGACTCTAAAACAATTTCAAGACACACTAGAGTTTCTTAAATTGATTGGTATATGTACCTCATAGATTGCTTGGGACATATACAGTCTTTAATGGATACAAACTATTGTTATCATCATAGGTTAAGTTTGTTTCATATGTTCACTAAAAAGACTTAATATTAAGAAGAAATGAGGTGGTTACTCCAAACTTTTGCTTTGGTTTCTATTTCTGAAGTGGCTATTCATACCATACTACATGTTGAACATTTGTTGTTGACAACATCTGTTACCTTTCTTTGTCAAGGTGCTTCTAGTGAGAAGCCAAATCACCTGAGGAAAAATTCATCAGCTGAAAACTTCTTACTATCAATAAGCAAAGAACAAATTAGCCTGGCATGTTATCAGAATGTCACATATTAACATAGCAATTCCACTACCAGTACGTGTAACCTGTGAAAAATTAAAGATGCCAATAGAAAAACTTGCACACAGATATTCATAGCAGCACTAATCCTAACAGTCAAAAAGTAGAAACATTTCCACAAGGTGATACATGCATAATTAAAATGGAGATTCTGGCAGTGGATTATTAGTCAACATTAAAAAAAATTAAGTATGAAGACATGCTATAAATGGATGAGGCTTGACACTATCATGATAAGTAAAAAGAAACCATACACAAAGGTTACATGCATGTATCATTTGCTTGTATGAAATGTTGATCATAGGAAAATCCATAGAGGCTGATAAGAGACTAATGTTTGTCAGAAGTTGTGGGAAGTGTTATTGGAGAGCAACAGATAATGAGTATCAGGGTTTTTTGTGGGGGATGGGAATGTTCTAAACTTGATAACAGTGATGGTTGAACAACTCAATGAATATTTAAATTTCAAGGAATTATACACTGTAAATGGGTAAATTGTACATCTTATAAATTTGATCTCAGAGCTGTTGCATTTTAAAGCAATATAAGCAAGAAGGCCAATGTGGTTTGCTGATCCATAAAGTTCCTAAATCTTGGTGGCTGTGACAGGAACCTCACAGCAATGAAGACATCTGGTACCAATCAGCCATGTGTCCTTCTTACGTCCAGCACTGCCCAGGAGTGAACACGGTGAAGATACTCCCTGCTGTGCAGATGGATGTCCCAGAAAGCAATGTAGCATGTGCTTTGGAGACAGACTGGCTGCATAATGTTCTTAGCTGACATTGTTCAAGTTCTCTAATATCTTCCTTAGTCTCTCCCTTTTTAAGACTGAAACAAGAATAATTCTTTACTTCCTGGGGACATGCAGAAGCTTAAGTGTATGCCTCAAAGAATGCAAAGTTTTTAAGGTAATTCTAGGTACTCCATAGGTATTCTCCAATTTTGTCCTCAAACAGGTCTTTTTGTTGTGAAATATTGTAGAGAATTTGTGTATATCCCTTGAGATCACTAATGATCCCGTGACCTGTAACAGCACATGAGTTGATGATCAGTCATCTGAAAGTTTTCTCATTCAATTTCCAAATTAAGTCAAGAACTACAAAATATCCTGATTGCGGTTTACCTCCATTACCCAAAATAATCTTACACATCATCCTCATTTAATTGTGGAATTAGAGAACTCCTGGTTCTCAGATAGGACTCACATTCTGGGAAGATAGTCTTTAAAGCATAAAAGAGTGTGTGTGTGTGTGTGTGTGTGTGTGTATTGTGGGTCATAACTTAGAGCACACTCACCCTATTAAGTACAAGAAGCTTTGAAGAAATTATTTATAACATATGCAGCTAGCCTTCCATATCCATGAGTTCCTCATCTACAGATTTAACCAAGCAGGGATTTTTTTAAGTGGTTTAAAACAAAAAGAAAAGGTTGTGGTTGTTCTGAGCATGTGTAGCTGCTTTTTTCTCTTGGCATCATTCATGAAACAATACAATCTCACTATTTACATGCCACTTACATTGCACCCAGCACTATAAGTAACCTAGAGATAATTTAAGCTCTATGTGTGAATGCACATAGGTTACCTACAGCTCAAGGAACTGTGTACCCATAGATATTGGGATCCATGGGGTCCTGGCTTTAGAGTATACAAAAATGACATTTGAAGAAGTGGTGAATCAAGAAGAGGGAGAACAGATCTCACTTTCTGGTGGCTTCTGTGTGCTGCTCTATTGACCTCTGTGACAACTGTGGATGGAGCTCTTTGAAAGGATCAGAAAAGCTACTAAAGGATAACCAGATTCTGCACTGGGAAGAGTTCTCCTAATCTTCCCAGTGAATTTTCTGGGGTTGGAATCAAGGTAACCTTTGAAAACGGCAGTCCTCATGTTGTTGGGTCATCTGTTGCTTTCTAAGCTTATTTGGCTACACCTCAGACATCCATGTTACAAAGCTGCAGGCAGCTTCTAAATGAGCATGCAGTTTGTTACTCAGAATTCTGGGTATAAGGTTCCTGGGTTGTCTCGGGGCTCAGGTCTTCAGGGGGCTTTTATCTGAATGCCATCCAGGTGTTTTCTCCTTGCTCCTCCTTTGATCAGTTCCTTCTGCAGTGATATTGAAGGACCTTCCTGAATATTCATGACTAACATGCCTTGCAAAGTGCTATTTGGGGAAAATGCATTACTCTGATGAACAGATTAGAGTTCTAGAATCTTACAAAGGATTCCACAAACCCAAGAAAAAAGATTTTCTCCATTTTCCCCAGTAGTCCCCAGAATAAAAGGAGAAAACAGCATCCTTGATCAGCCATCTGCCAAACCTGTCTTTGGTCTTATCTTAATCCCCTTATCTTCAAGCGGTATGCCAATGTGCCAAAACTAACGAACATCTTTTTATACTCAAAATGCCATAGCCTAAGCCTTTCTCCTAACATTTAGACTATTGGAACTGAAACAAGAGCAAAATTGGGAAGCTTGTAGTAAATAAATTATCATGGGAAATGAGTGAGTGACTTTGGGGCATAAATAAGGAGACGTAAACACACATGTCCTCATTCTAATCTCTTCTCCATTAAGTGCAACCCAACATTCTTTTCTATAGATTCTTTTCAATATGTCATGTAACATGTTTGAGGGTGAAATCAAACTGTTGTTGCACAATGTAGTTGTGCTGGCAAGAGTTGGAGAAGAGATCAGAAGAGAAAAGGACAGTAGCCAATAAGAGAACTACAAAATAACAGCTGAAAGATGAAATATTTTAATTCATTTCAGATTGTGCATAGTGGCACAGGGGATGGGGAAGGGGTGTTCATTAGCAGTTTGTTTCTTCTTGAAAATATCAGGCCTGTAATGCAATTATCAATAATATCAAATTTTGAAGTTGATTAATTAATGTAGGTAATTATAGTTGCCTCTATAAGGTGTTGAATGCCAGTGTCCTATAAGAGCACTTTCCACTTGAATCACAGACTGTCCAACGATTGTAGTGTGCCCCTTTGTTAAACTGTAGGCATATTTGCAGATATGAATTTATTGTGAATTGATAGATGGCTATTATATATGCATCTGAAGGGATATACACCTGGAGATATATACCTAAGAGAATTGCTGGGTCATAACCTGTGGTTTAATACATACCACTAAGTCATTTTCAAAATGATTGTAATCATTTTTGTGTACACTCCAACAAGCAGTGTGTGAGCATTTTCATTAAGCTTGATTACATGGTCTTTTTTATTGAGCATTTATTATATGCCAGATGCTGCTTAAGTGTTTAAGTAGTGTTGTTGATTTAATTTTCACAGGTCAGTGGGATTGGTGTTGTGTTTTCATTTTCAGTCCAAGTGAACTTATTCCAGTCATAGCTAAAAAGAGACAGAGCTGGAGGTAGAACCCATGACAACAACCAAAGCCATTAAGACTTCCCTGAAGGGCTGGGTAAATAACTCAGCAGTTAAAGATACTCACTTGCAAAGCCTACCAACCCAGGTTTGATTCCCCATTACCCACATAAAGCAGATCCACAAAGTAGCACATACATCTAGAGTTGGTTTGCCACTGCAAGAAGCCCTGACACTCCCATAACCCTCCTTGAGAGAGCGACTGAGTCACACAGTATAATTCCAGCCTCCAAGCAAATGTTTGTGGCTCAGACCTATATATCCTGCTAGAGGAAGAACAGTTCTATGGCTCGTGCATACATCAACTATCAGCTCTGCAAGGGATGAGCTGAGGCTAGTGAGTGCAGGGGACTTCTAAGATGGAGCCAGCATGGAAAGAGGCATGGGAGACTTGGAAAAAGTGATGGATGACTAAGACAGGGCTGGGGGTGAGAAACACAGGCTGTCAACCCTCTACCCTCAACACAGCACGTCTCACTCAGATGGCATCTAAAAGAGTTTCAGGACACTCTCCTTCTATTGGCCTTGCCCAGACTAGACTAGATCTGGGACTCTGGAACTACCTCCTCTTATAGTAATTGAGGATACCTCTGGGCTGAGAAGAGGGACGGCCACCCTGCCCCAGCCACTACCTCAGTCCCTCATGCAAGGCCTTTCCCTCACAGTGCATTTTTCCTCTTCCTCTTCCCAAGCCCCTTCAAGCCCCCTCTCCATCATCTGTCACTGTCTTGAGCCCTCTTGCTCTTTCCCTGGTGTGTTCTTCCTCTCTCACATACTCTTTCTCTCCATTTCTCTCCCTCTTTCTCTCTCAATCTGTGTATCTGTCACTTTTCCTCTTTCCCTTCCACTCCTTCACTTATTACAATAAAATCTTGAATTCAAGAATGGTTTATTTGGCTGTTTTTCTCCTGAACCCAAAGTCTAACAGCATTCTTGTGTGTGCATCCTAATCTGTGAGCTATCTGATGCTCTCGAGCTCTTTGAGAATCATACACACACTGAGATCTTGATTTTGGCTCACACTGAAGCTTTCCCTGGTCACTCAGTTATTTCCTCTGGTACTACAGCCTTTGTTCATTGGCTCTGCTGGTAATACCTGAGAAGATTTTTCTTCCTCTTTTCCTCATTCCACTGATGCTGTGATCACCACACCAGTGGTAATCTTTAAATGGCTACAGTCTCTTTAATGAGCCTCACCTTGCAGACTAGGTAAGGCCTGGGCAGGATGCCATAAGAATCTGGCTATATGATCACCTTCCCATGAAGCACAGATGGAATGTTTCCAAGCATAGGTCATCCAGGCTTCTTAAGAGATATGAATCTCTTAAGAGATTAAATAGCATAGGAAGACCCACTCTGCTTCTTTGAGAGCCAAGGCCTAACCCACCAGCCTTGCACTGTGGACGGATACTTCCCTGAGCCTTCTGAGAGCATTGTAGTTTTTATTGTGTGCATGGGTGTAAATGCATGTATGCACATACCACAGCATGCATGTGGAAGTCAGAAAACAGCCTTGAGTGTTGGTCTTTGCCTTCTACCTGGTTTTAGGCAAGATCTCTCTTGTTTGTCGTTGGAGTTATCAGGCTAGCTGGCCTTTGACCTTCAGAATTCTCCTGTGCTCTCCTTCCTTTTCTCTGTATGCGCAATAGGATCACAGACACTCATGCATCCAGCTTTATATAGGTTCTTGGGATCTGAACTTGGGTCACCAGGCTTGCATTGCAAGTGCTTTACCCACTGACCCACCTCCCCAGCCCTGAGCTTTACACTTTTAGTTCCCATGTCTCCGTGCTCCCATTTGGAAGCCACACTTTTCTCCAAATATAGTAGTGAGTGCCACCATCTCACACTGGGTTGACTCTGATTATCTGGATAGTAATGAGCGCCACCACCTGTGAGAACGTTGATGTCGAAAGATATGTGCTGTTACCATCACTTCCCAAGCTCCTTCCTCAGCACTGCCCACACTTTGTCACCCTTCCTGGGCCAGAGGGTTTCTTTTCTGCAGACAGACATCCTCTTCCTCCCTCCTTCTCAATGCTGGCAAGACCTAGGGATATATTGAAGCCAAAGAGAGAAGTTCCAGCACCGAGAAGGAATCAACACATGACTCCCCACCTGCCCTGCTGTTGTCGCATTGCTGGATCTTTCCCATCACAACACCCCTGTCCTGGCTCTTCTACCACAGTTACATCCCCCAGGCCAGTTGCTTTGAGTTCTTCTTTCCTGCCTTGGAAACCTCCTTCCAGATCTCATCATCCCCCTGCCTCTTTATCCCCTGGAGAAGATAGAAAACTAGTCTCTGCCATTTCTGTAGATGAGCCTATACACAACAGATTAGCAAGAGAAAAGCCATTTAGTTTCATATGCATGAGACCAGTCTTCTCTCCCTTCTTGCCTGTCTTCTCTCGTCCCTTCCTTCACTACTTCCAGAGTCATTTGGCTATTTCTTTGAGGTCACTGGGTAAAATATCAAATTCCCATTAATTTGCTGGGTTTTATTTCCTTTGCCTCCATTTCCTATTTCTTGAACCTTGATTTTCATAACCAAAAGGCCATAAATAGTATTCTGAAAGAAAATGTTCGCTCTCAGCTTCCATATAAAAAGTACCATGCCTACACTGTTTCTGAACAGACCTGTCCTTCTAAAGATTACTTCAGAGAAACTTTTTTTTGGTTCAAATTATATGCTTTTTGCAATTCAGTAGAAACTTTGTATGGATACAACATATGTTGGTATCATTATTTCCCTCCTTCCTATCCCCATTCCACTGAGGGCCCTTACCTAAGGGATTTTAGCTGCATAAAGAGAAAAGTTCCATCCCTCTCTCTCTCTCTCTCTCTCTCTCTCTCTCTCTCTCTCTCTCTCTCTCTCTCTCCCGCTCCCTCGCTCTCTCTCGCTCTCGCTCTCTCATGCATGCGCTTTCAAGGTAGGGTTTCACTCTATCCCAGGCTAATCTGGAATTCACTATGTAGTCTCCTGAGTGTGAGTGCTGGGATTAAAGGTGTGCCCCACCATGCCTGGCAAGAGAAAAGTGTTATTTGCCATACATCTCCTATAACTTACAGCCACCTTCCCCAGGTGGCTCCACCCCCAGCCCTGTCTGTCAGTCAGATGCCATGTAAAAACTTCCAAATCTGCCATGAATGTGCATGTACTTAAAATGGTTATTCTCTTGTTAATTTATTGTCTATTGTCATTTTATTTCAGGCTTAGTTATGGAAAGGAATGCCAGAAAGAGCAAAGGAGAGAAGGGGGAGGAGGAAGGGAGGAGAAAAAGAGGTCTGAGACCCTACTTCAGAATCCAGGTTCTTCCACTTCCCTTGTCTCTCTCCCTCCCAGGCCAAGAGATGCTTTCTGAAAAGTCCTTGGCTGGCTGCTTAAAGTCTGGGCCCAACAGCTAAGGCAAGAACCCAGTGATTAACCCTGAGTTCCACTCCCTAGCACCTACATAAAGCAAACTGCAAAATGGCACAAGTATCTGTTATCCCAACATACACACAGTAATGGATGGCAGAGCCTGGAGAATCCAGAAGCTCACAGGCCAACCAAACTGGTGCATGCAAAACAAAGCAGCAGAACAAAAATAAGAAGGAAGAGCCTGTCTCAAGCAGAGGATTGAGAGGACAAACCTCCCAAGGTTCTCAGACCTACACACATGCAGCATCTCACACACACACACACACATACATCCCTACATGTCCACACATACAAACAGATACACAAAATAAAAAGGTAAAAAGCCTGGACCCCAAGGAAGAAACAATTCCCTCTGGTCTCTTCCTTGTGCTTCCATTAATTAAAGTCATATCCCAGGAAAAGAAGCTGAAGTCTGTCCACACAACCAGTAGAGACTGTGTCACACACCATTGTCTGCTATTCCAGTCCCAAAGAAAATCATTTACAAACTACTGTCTCTTCTAGAGTCAGACTATGTGCCAGGCCATTGTATGCTCTGCAAACTGATTGAGTTATGCCCACAGTCACTTACAAGCCCTCAAAATTGTCTGCATGCCCCTTCTCTTTCTCCCCTGTAACAAAGTGGGAATATGTAAGTTTCTGAGTAATTTTGAGCTGAAGGCATCTCATCCCTACAATGCTCTGATTTTCTCTTTTTGTATGGTTTCTCCTATTTGCTCTGCTTTTATTGTTTTATCCCAATGAGCCTTCAGAGACCACACAGGAAATTTCACTTTGTCCCAACACCTGCATCATCTCTTCAAACTAACTAAAACTCTGCTTTTTCCCCTTCATGTACAGTAATTCTAGATGATATTATTGATAACATCTTTACCCAAGCATCTTGTATGATATATAGTTATTTTTCTTATTACCAAAATATCTGGCAGAAACAAGCTACAGGAGGAAAGACTGATTTGGGCCCATGGTCTCAGAATGCATAATCTTTCATGGCACCAGGCACATGCAGCTGGGCTCCTCACATCAGGACAGAGAGGGAGAGAAGACAGGACCAGAAATGGGAGCAGACTATGATTTCAAAGGCCCACTGCTGGTGTCCTTCTTCCAACAGTCAAGCCCTTCCTTTAAGGTTCCACAACATCTCAAAACAATGCTCCAGCTGGGGATCAGATACTCAAATACATGACCCTATGAGAGACATATAAGATCCAAACTATAGAGCTGGAGAAATGGCTTAACAGTTAAGGCATTTGCCTTCAAAGCATGAGGACCCATGTTTGACTCCCCAGGTCCCACATAAGCCAGGCACACAAGGCAACACAAGCTTGCAAGGTCACACATGCGCACAAGGTGGTGCACACATCTGGAGTCTTATTACAATGGCCTTGATGTGCTCGTCTTCTCTCTTTTTTTCTCTCTCTCTTTCTTGCTCCCTCTTATTAAAAAGGGGGCAGTGAGCTGGAGGGATTGCTTAGTGGTTAAGGCATTTGCTTGCAAAGCCAAAAGACCTAGGTTTGATTCCCCAGGACCCACATCAGCGAGAAGTACAAGGGTCTGGAGTTCATTTGCAGTGGCTTGATGATCTGGCATGCCCGTTCCCTCTCTCTCTCTCTCCTCTTTCTCTGTCAAATAAACAAATAAATGTAAATAAAATATTTTAAGGGGGCAATTTGTTGGACTTGCCTCAAAAAAAAAAAAAGATCTAAACTATAACAATGGATCTATGTTTCAAAATGTTATGTTTATTTCACACGAGCACAGTTTAATTGTTTTCCTTTCATAGATATTGAGTCCCCTGTGGAAGCAAATTTGCAAAATCTCTAGCTATGCAGCTAAGCTCAGGCAAATGTAGATTTGGTCACAAATTTAGCTATAAAATGTTCATTTGGTCACGTTTTTTGAAAGTGAGTTCATGATGGTTCCTGTTCACTCTTGCAAAACTTATTTCTCCAGTCTCTGTAATACAGGCATTTCTGTGTTTAGTGATGATGAAGATGGGAAAGCAGCTGGAATTACACAAAATCTGTCACTCTCTGTGACACAGAGAGTTTCTGTTTGTATTTGACATTTTTCAGCTGTGGAGGCATATGAAATTGATCCTAAGGAAATAAGCATTGACATTTCTGAAACTGAAAGCTGATATATAAGGAAATTCCTGATAATTTTTTCAAATGTGTCCTTGTGTTAAGACTATTTGTATTTGTAAACAGGTTACTTCATGTGAAATAAACTTTTCAAAAATAAAATTAATAAAACCTGTTCTTCAGTTGACCATGAATAGAGGTGGACTAATATATATTTTAACATGAATATATAAAGATCAACTGTTTTGAGCTCAAAACACGAACTGTAATATTCATTACTGTGATAGTGTATTATAAGACACATTTTCCCCTTTTTTTCAACAACAACATGATTTTCTGTTTCACACTTCAATTTTTATATTATTTTGGTTTTCTTGGCATGGTTAGCTATAAAATGTTCAGTAACTGAAAACTTTGTTCTCTGCATTTCTTTTATGCACACACACATACACACTGCATATCTGCATATGGATGTGAAGACCAGAGATCAATGTCTTCTTCAGTTGCTCTCCAATGTTGAGCCAAAAGGTAACCTATTCAGCTAGGGTAGCTATCCAACAAGTTCTAGGGGTCTCCATTTCCCCAGCACTGGAATTACATGCATGTGCCACCACACTCAGGTTTCTTATGTCAGTGCTAGGTATCCAAACTCAGATACTCATGCATGTACAACAAACATTTTACCTACTGACCCCTCTCTCCTGTCTTCCAGTCAATATTGTTACTCATTTTGCAGAGAAGTTCATATTTACCCTGAGAAGGCTCAGTAACTGAGTCTAATAAGACAAACTGACAATAGATAGATGGATAGGAAAACAAGCAAACATAAATTTATACACACACAGGAGCCACATAGAACATGGCCTTCAAAGAAGAGTCAGAAAAGGGATGTGTAGCTGAGTGGTAGAATGTTTGGCTAGCATGTACAAGGTCCTAGGTTCAATCCCCAGAATTACAAAACAAATAAATGGTTTGAATAGCTGAAGCTTGCATAATTCCTTCATAGGAGATAAGGAAAGAGGGTACCATAGGCAATTTTAGAAGAGGAACAAATGATTTTTATGGAAAATACTTGAGTGGAAAACAGCAATAGCCTGGGATAAAGTTTCTGTGTGCTCTAGAGGCAACAGTGGTTTTATAGGAAACTGAGGAGTGTAACTGTATTAATAGCAGAGAATGTCTTGCCATGCAAATGAAGTCTTTCACTTAATCTCTGAGACAAGCCCTCAGGAGAATAAATAAAAATTCCACCATATTGTCTTAACTCTCATAACTTCTCAACTATGTGCGAGCATTTTACTGTTCCTCACTATTTAATGAGATTCCCAAATAAAAATTACTGTAGTTTGGATCATACATACAAGAATGGCATACTGGAAGGTGCTTGGAATTTTGATAAATGGGGTCTACTGGAAGGTCAAATTGTCACATAAACAGACATAAAGACATAAGTCACATGGTCATTTTAATATGTGCAAAAAAAAAAGACCAACAAACTCCAACAGCCCTTCATGATTAAAACACTGGAGAGACTAGGGATGTTATCTCAACATAACGGCTATGTATAACATATCTAAAGTCCATACCACGCTAAATGGAGAAAAACTAGAAGAATTCCTATTAAGATCTGGAACAAAATAGTGGTGTACATTCATCCCACTGCTATTTAATATAGTACTTGAAATCCTAGCTTGAGCAATATGACAAGAAAAAGAAATAAAAGGGATGTAAATTGGAAAGTAGGAATTTAAACTACCCTTATTTGCAGATGATAGGATTCTGATAGGATTCAGCACATGTGCAGGTTATAAATTAATACACAAAAATCAGTAGCTTTTGTATATACCAATGACAAACACATGGACAAAGAAATCATGGAAGCATTCCCTTTTACAATACCCACAAAAATTTTAAGTATTTTGGAATATCCCTAACCAAAGCAGTGAAAGGCCTACACAATTAAAACATTAAAACACTAGTGAAAAGAATTGAGGAAGACATAAGAAGTTGGAAAACCTTCCAGGATCATGGATTGGAAGAATTAATATTGTGAAAATGGCCATCCTACCAAAAGCACTATACAGATTCAATGCAATTCCAATAAAAATTCTAGCACCATTCTTTATAGAAACAGAAAAAGTGGACTCAAAACTTCATTAGAAACACAAAAAGCCCTGGATAGCCAAAACATTTCCCTAGCAAAAAGAATTCTAATGGTGGTTTCACCATACCTGGCTTCAAAATATACTACAAAACTATAGTAACAAACACAACATGGTACAGGCACAAAGATGAATAAATAGAATAGAAGATCAATGAATAGATTTTGATAATTACAGTCACCTCATGTTTGACAAGAAGGCCAAAAACATGCACTGGAGAAAAGACATCATTTTTTTTTTTCACGGTATTTTATGTTACATTTATTTTTTTATTTAATTTATTAGTTTTCTTTTCAGCAAATACAGGCAGTTTGGTACCATTATTAGGCTCATCTATGATCTACCCCCTCCCATTGGACCCTCCTTGTTGATGTAAATGGGTCGTGCATTGTGGAGTTAGCCCACAGTTATTGGTATGATAAATGTCTCTGCAAATCATGACCAAACATGTGACTCTGAAATTCTTTCCGCCCCCTCTTCCACAAAATTTCCCTGAGCCATGTTGGGTTCATTTCTGGTCTGCTTCAGTGCTGAGGTGTTGGGGCCTCTGAGGCTCTGGCTCTCTGATTTGGTAGGAGTTGATTTTTCTCTGCGTTGGTCTCCTTCCCCTTTGTGCTGGTATCCAGTTCACAGGAAAACATCACCCTTGCTTGTTTCGCCAATTGTCCTTAGTTTCAGTCGGGCCCCTTTTGAGGTATGTTGGGGAAGCTCTTTCCTTAGGATCTGCATCTATCTGAAAAAGAGAAGCAGATTCTCCAACGGAGAGTAAGTTAGCACCCGGAAAATTGAGATAACACTTTTTTGATAGAGTTTGGTAGGTGTAGGCCCTCTTGTACCCCATGATTGATGGTAGCTTGATATTGGAGAGTGGACTTGTGTTTGGGTATGGTTCTGACTTGTTTCCCAGCTCCAGCTATGGGCCTAGTACCACTGAGGGGATCAGTTAGCCAAATCAAGAGCAGTTGGTTCCTCACCATGGCTGTGTGCCACTATTGCACTTGTGTGGGCATCACATCAGGTTATTTGTTGCTAATTAGGTTAGACAATGAGTTGCTTGGACAGATATCGGTCATTTCCCCCAGTCGCCCATGTAGCACCTTCTGGCACTAGACATGCTGACTGAAAAGACATCATTTTCAACAAATGGTGCTGCAGAAACTACATAGCCACATGTGGAAGAATCAGTCTAGGCCCTCTTCTCAAACCCTGCACAAAAATCAACTCCAAATGGATGAAGGACCTCATATAAGACCTGAAACTAAAATGAGTAGAAGGAAAACTGACCAAGATATAGGCATAGGGAAAGACTTTTCTGAATAAAACCCAAGTAGCCCAGGGAATTAGACAAACACTCAGCCACTGGGATCTCATGAAACTCAAAAACTATTGCACAGCTAAGAAAACTACAGAGTTGAAGGTTTACCATCTAGAATGCACAAATATCTCAAAAAACTAAGCAATAAAAAAATCAATCAACTCACCTAAAAATGAAAATGGGGCAGGGAACTGAAAAGCAAGTTCTCAAATACAAATGACTAATAAACATCTGAAAAGTGTTCAACATCTTTAGCCATTAGGGAAATGCAAATTAAAACAACTTTGAGATTCCATCTCACTCTGGTCAGAATGGCTATCAAAAAAAAAAAACAGCCAGGCATGGTGGTGCACACCTTTAATCCCAGCACTAGGGGGCAGAGGTAGGAGGATTGCTGTGAGTTTGAGGCCACCCTGAGACTCCATAGTGAATTCCAGGTCAGCCTGGGCTAGAGTGAGACCCTACCTCGAAAAACCAAAAATTAAAAAAAAATCAAATGATAACAAATGCTGGTGACGGTGTGGGGACAGAGAAACCTTATCCACTGCTGGTAGAAGGGTAAACTTGTACAACCACTGTGGAAATCAGTATGTAAGGTCCCTAAAAATAGTTCTACCATTTGACACAGCCATATCACTTTTAGACATACACCCTAAAGACTCTCCTCTTTATTACGGAGATACTTGTTTAACCATGTTGCTGCTCTATTCACAGTATCTAGGAGCTGGAATCAGCCCAGATACCCATCAGATGATTAATGGGTAATACACAATGAAGTTCTAAAAATAAAATTATGAAATTTGTAGGAAAATAAATGGATCTAGAAAAAACACGAAGGGAGTTTGCACAGGATCAGAAAGACAAAAAGTACTTGTTCTCTTTCATATGAGGATCCTAACAATCTAACAGCTTGATTTGTTTACAAGCTAGAGAAAGCATCAGTAGTACTGATCAGGAAGCCAGAAAGAGGCCTGGACACTACACAAACCAATACCTTAGAGCAACTCATAGTTTCAATACAGGACATGCTACAGTCCTTTAGATAACATCAAACTTCTCACAGCTAGGTTTTCTGCATTTGCTGCAAGGAAAAAAAAAAAAAACACTGCATGAAAATCAATGGGAATTAGTATTATTCCAAAAATAGGAAAGTTATGTTGTGTCCAAAAGGCATACACAGTCCATTAGTAAAGAAATATGGGTGCTCGTTTCAGCAGTACATATACTAAAATTGGAAGGATACAGAGAAGATTAGCATGGTCCCTGTGCAAGGATGACATATAAATTCATGAAGTGTTTCCCTCCCCCCAAAATAACTGCTGCTCCCACAATGCATAAGCAACAACCCCATAAGGAATACTTGCAACCCCCTGAGGAGCAGACCCAATGGAATAGGGGCAGAGACAAAGGAAAGGAGGGTACCAACACATGATATATCCATATGAAATATGTTGTTGTTAATAATAATAACAATAATAATAAAAGATGGTATTAAATTTTTTTTAATAAAATGCAAAAGAAGGAAAGAAATTTGGGGCTGGAGAGATGTCTCAGTGGCTGAAGGCACTTTCTTGCAAACAAAGCCTGACAGCCTGGGTTCAATTCCCCAATACCCACATAAAGCTAGATGCAGAAAGTAATGCATGTATCTGATGTTTATAGGGGAGAGATGGCTTAATGGTTAAAGTGTTTGCCTGCATAGCCAAAGGACCCAGGTTAGATTCCCTAGGACCCACTTATGGCAGATGCACAAGGGGGCACATGCATCTGGAGTTTGTTTGCAATGGCTAGAGGCCTTGGCATGCCTATTGTCTCCCTCCCTACCTCTATTTCTCTCTCTCTCTCTCTCTCTCTCTCTCTCTCTCTCTCTCTCTCTCTCTCTTTCTCTCTCTCTCTCTCTCTCGCGCGTGCTCCTCTCTGCTTCTCTCAAATAAAATAAAGAAAAAAAGAAATATGGTTCTTTAAAAAATAATATAATAGCATTCTTTTTCCTTGTATATATAGTTTTCTTTTTTTAAATAACTATTAAGTTGGTGGGACACAAGTAATAAGTTTATTTGGCCTAACTACCTAATGAACAGAACTGTTAAGCCTTTATTTTGGCCTCTGACACCATGAAAAAAAAAAATACCATCAAGTTTCAAGGCAACAAGACAAGGAAGTTCTAACATCTCTTTGTTAGGAAAAAAAAATATTTGTTTATTAGTGAGCATAAGGACTGGGAATGCCAGGGTTCCTTGCCAATGCAAACAAACTCAGGATGCATATGCAACTTTGTACATCTAGCTTTAGGTGGGTACTGCAGGGAGTGAACCAGGGCTGATGCAAGCAAGTGCTTTAGACCACTGAGCCATCTCCCCAGTCCCTCTAGTGCCTCTTTATTAACCTATTTCTGAAGTGAAAAGTTAAACCCAAGAAACTCAGCTAACTTGCCCAACTGCCTCTGTACCTGCCTCTGAAGTTAATGTCTAACTACAGCCCTATATTGCCTCCAGTTCTGTCTGCCAACAAACCAGTTCTATGAATATTAAGCAGATCAGATTTGGTCATTGCCTTAAGGGACGTTTGTGCACGTAACTGAAGCTGCCATAAGTGCTACATTATACTGTTGACCATAGTATTTATAGCCTACCGAGAATTCATTCTGTTTCCCTAACTCTGTCTTGTTCATAAGCAATCAAGCTCAAGTCCCTCAGGGAAACATGTCTCCTACACAAAAGAACGATGCTAGTGATATCTGGAGACATGATGTCATTTCAGGTCAGTCTCTGATGAGGGGTATACATGGGGACTGAGGAAGTTCTGTAAATAATGTAATTCCCACAAAAGGAGAACTGGTTCAGTTTCATGTTTACCAAAGGGAGTCTCTGACTCCACAAATAACTACCTTGGGAAATTCTCAGACAAGAATGACTAAAACAAGACATAATAGTAGTATAACTTCCAGGGTGTGTGTTAAATGCTAGAGAAAGCTTTTCTTTACACAAGTGAATGTAATTTCTTCAAAACAAAGAAGGCAAAGCACCTGGTATGGTGGTGCACACCTGTAATACCAGCACTTAGGAGGCTGAGGGAAGAGGAGAATGGCAAGTTTTAGGCTAGCCTGAGCTACATAGTGAGACCTCATGAAAGAAGAGGCCAACCAGGCAAAAGAGGAGGAAGAAGAGGGTGAGGATTGGAAGAGAAAATTCTAATAGCAAAAGGATTGGGTAAAAATGCCCCAGACTTGCATACAAACATGCACAATTCATATAGTGGCATGCTATCTAATGCAATCATGACTTTGACCAGGAGAAAACAGAAGACAGAAAATAATCAAAAGGAAATTATTATAAGCCACCTGGGTTATTACATTCAAGGAAAGGTTGAGGACTTTTTGCATGTATAGTTTGAATCTCAAGATCTTCTCCTCTGCAGATGCTAAATAATTATGGGTGAGTATCATAGAACAAAAATTTTTGACACAAGATAAAAACCAGGGTAAATCTGAAAATTTTTATGAGCTAAATCTATATTCTAAACTTTTCCTAGTCTTTTGAAAACTTAGCAGGGGCTAGAGATACAGTTCCATAGTAGAGCACTTTCCTAATATGTGTGAGGCACTGAGTTCAATTCCCAGTACCATAATAAATTAATTAATTAAAATAAATACAATAAATGAAAAATAGCTGGACTTTCACACCTGTAATTCCAATACCTGGGAGGTATAGACAGGAAGATCAGGAGTTCAGATTATCTGGGCTAAATAGCAAGTTCAAGATAAGTCTTTCTCAAAAAACCAGTGTTAATGAATCTTGTGATTTTAAATTATATTTCATTGTCAATATTCTCCTAAGCTTTCTTGAAAATTTCACAGGTTGTAATTAAAATTTTTTATCAGGGCTGGAGAGATGGCTTAGCGGTTAAGTGCTTGCCTGTGAAGCCTAAAGACCCTGGTTCAAGGCTCGACTCCCCAGGACCCACGTTAGCCAGATGCACAAGGGGGCGCATCTGGAGTTCATTTGCAGTGGCTAGAAGCCCTGGCACACCCATTCTCTCTCCCTCTCCCTCTCTCTCTCTCTGTCTATCTCTCTCAAATAAATAAAAATAAACAAAAAAGATATTTAAAAAAATTATCATATAAAATATTTATTTTTCAATCATATTTCTAAACCACACACTTTGGATTTCTCAAAAATATGAGGTACATGCATTTGTAGGAGAGGAAAAATTATCCCCCCCCATATTTCATAGTGCTTACTTGGGACCAATCCACATAGCAAAATGCAGATTAACAACAGAAAAATGAACAAGGTTAGTAACAGATCTTACTTGTGTACATGCGCAAACACCAAGGGGAAGTGAGTACACCTCAGCAAGGTGACTTTGTGCTAAGGATGAAGTACCCTCAACTGACACAGAGAAAGGACAGGTGGAAGGCAGCAACAGCTTCATGTCTAAGAGTTAAGCACTAAGGTTTGCTAGACACATTTGTCCCCGACCTCCCCGTTGACAAGAATTTATAGTGACATTGAATCATTCTTCTCTTTCTGACATAGAGACTCCTTTCTAAATAAAGGCTGTTCTTATTCTGTGTGTGCATGTGTGTCTATGTGCTCAAGTGTGTGCAGAGGTGTGTGTGTGCATGTGTTTCCATGTGCTCAAGTGTGTTCAGGTGTGTGTATGCATGTGTGTCTATGTGCTCAAGTGTGTGCAGGTGTGTGTGTGCGTGTGGGTCTATGTGCTCAAGTGGTGCAGGTGTGTGTGTGCATGTGGGTCTATGTGCTCAAGTGTATGCAGGTGTGTGTGGGTATGTGTGTCTGTGTGCTCAAGTGTGTGCAAGTGTGTGTGTGCATGTGTGTCTATGTGCTCAAGTGTGTGCAGGGGTGTGTGTGTGTGTGCATGTGTGTCTATGTGCTCAAGTGTATGCAAGTGTGTGTGTGCATGTGTGTCTATGTGCTCAAGTGTGTGCAAGTGTGTGTGTGTGTACAGGTGTGTGTGTGTGCAGGTGCATGCACATGCAAGGGGAAGTCAGAGGACAGTCTTGGTTATTGTTCCACGGGTGCCATCCATCTTGTTTGAGACAGGGTCTCTCACTGGCCTGGAACTTAGCTAATTTGGCCCAGTTGGCCAGCAAGACCCATACATCCACCTATCTCCACCTTCTTAGCTCTGAAATGACAAGTATATGCCTCCATGTCTGGCTTTGAGCTGGGGTGGATCAACCTTAGATCCTCATGTTTATAAGGCAAGCACTTACCTACTGACCTCCCAAGACCCAAAGATTTCTGCAGATAGATTCTTACAAAAGGAAATTTTGTGTCTTCAACGTTTCTCCCTCCCATATACACTATTCTCATAAATAATCAGCTAGAAATGGTTCTTTTTTTTTTAAGAAAGAGAGCAAGACAGAGAGATAGAGAATTGGCACCTCATCCACTACAATCAAACTCCAGATGCTTGTGCCACCTAGTGGGCATATGGAACCTTGCTTTTACCTTGCCTTTGTGCATTTGGCTTACTTGGGATCGGGAGAGCCACACATGGGTCCTTAGGCTTCACAGGTAAGTGCCTTAACAGCTAAGCCATCTAATAAGACATGGTTTCATGGCATCTTGTGGTCTTACACAGCCATATTTGAGGTGGTATGTCCTGAATCCTATCATATACATACTTACCAAACACTTTAATAAAGACCAGAGATTTAGAAGGCAGTCTGAATAAATAAGAGCATCCTCTTTGGTTTCAGACTGGGTGGGTATACAGCTGGGCTAGACCACTTACTAGTAACTTAAAACCCTTTGACACATTTTTCTCATCTGTGAAATTGTGATGTGGAGGAGGACAGCCGTTCTGCTACCTTTCCTTGAGTCATTGCACAAAGAAAAGGAGAAAAACGTGTGCCTGGATGCCTGGAAAGAATGAAGCTGGCTGCCTCACACAGGAACACTCAGAGAGATAATGGAGGAGTGAGGCTTCCAGCAGGTGGGGCACCTGCTGGTACTGCTAAGCAACTACCTCTGACTTGGGGAAGTGAAGTGGCCACAGGTAAGAATGCAGGCAGAATTCTGGGTAATCTCAAGTTGCTTGACTGGTGTGTCATGATCTGGAAGATGCAAAGTACCAAGATTATCAGATCAAAACAAAGATTTCTGGGAAAGTAGCACCTGAATAAACTTACAGAAGGAAGCACAGTGTGCAGCCCTTTTGTCTCACATCAATCGCAAGAGAACATGTACAGAAGAAAAAGCCCCGAGGACCCAGCAACAAGCAGGAGTCAGACAGCCTCTGTCCTCAGCTACCCCATGAACACTTGGGACCCGGATAACACTGCCCTGGTAGGAGGGTGAGGCTACTGATGAGCTCCACCACAGCTGACCCGCCTGCCACTGCTGCCGAAGGTCTGACGGCCTTAAGGACTGACTAAGCCTTCAACATGAAGAGAACCTACAGGTCACTTGGTGATAACTTAAGTGGGTCCTGTCCTTTTGTAGGGACAGCAATTCATGCTTATTAGGACTGACATGTACCATAAATGTTGATCTACCATCCTTGTCCTTGCAACATCAGATGCTCAGATTGTGCTGCCATTTGACTCTCCTGTGCTGTGTTTCTTAACCCTAACCTCACCATTGCACAGGCTACACTGTACTCTCCCCCTGTGTCTGTTTCAACTAAACGACTGCCTCCTTGAGGAAGAAGTCTGGATCATGTTCCTCATACTTTACCCAGTCCTACCACAAGACTGGATTGAATAGCATATGCTTTGTGAATATTTGGCTAGTAAGTATATGATTAAAAATGCATGCAGAGCTCAAAGGAAGGATGCTAAGAACCATACATTGGACAAAAGCAGTTGGTGTGGAGACTCTTCCATCCTTTGTCTCTCAGAGCATGTCCCTGTCACAGCTACCAGAGTGGAGAGTACAACCGTGCTGGTATCAATCAGGGTGACCAGATTTAATTCATCTTGTAGGGGTATCTAGCTATTTATTCATTACTATAATTTTTAAATATATTATTTATTTATTTGAGAGAAAGAGTGAGAGAGAGAGAATGGGCATGCCAGGGCCTCCAGCCACTGCAGATGAACTCCAAATGCATGTGCCCCCTTGTGCATCCGGCTTACATGGGTCCTGGAGAGTCAAATCAGGATCCTTTGGCTTTGCAGACAAGTGCCTTAACCACTAAACCATCTCTCCAGCCCAATATTTTTTTGAGGTAGAGTTTTGCTCTATCCTGGGCTGACCTGGAATTCACTACATAGACTCAGGGTGGTCTTGAATTCAGAGTTCGAGTTCCTACCTCTGCCTCCTACATGCTGGAATTAAAGGCGTATATCACCACACCCAGCTATAATTATGACCATTATGAAACAAAAACCTAGTGTTATAAATCTATATACGGGGCTGGAGAGATGGCTTAGCAGTTAAGGTGCTTGCTTGCAAAGTCTAATGACCAGGGTTTGATTCCCCAGTACCCACATAAAGTCAGATGCACAAAGTAGCACATATGTCTGGAGTTCGTTTACACTGTCTGGAGACCCTGGCATGCTCATTCTGTCTCCTCTCCTCTCCTCTCCCCTCTTTTTCCCTCCCCTCCCCTCTCCTCCTCCTTCTTCTCCCTCCCTCCCTCCCTACCTCTCTCTCTCTCTCTCTCTCTCTCTCTCTCTCTCTCATTGAAAACAACTGAAGAAAAATACATTAAGGGCTGGAGACATGGCTTAGTAGTTAAGGTGTTTGCCTGCAAAGACAAAGGAGCCAGGTTTGATTCCCCAGAACCTATGTAAGCCCGATGCACATGGTGTTACATACATCTGGAATTCATTTGCAGTGGCTAGAAGCCCTGGAACTGACTCCCCCCCCCCCCAAGATAAATGAGTAAAAATAAATTAAAATAATATTTAAACATAAAATGCTTTAAAAACTATTTTTAAAACAGAAATTCACGTGCGTTTCTGTAGTTTTAACATCTAGCACTATATCTAGCATGGCACATGCATTCCATATATGTTTGCAGAATGGATAAACTAATTAATGAGTGGAGAATAGATGAAATATCGAAGGGAGGATGGGCTTAACAGATAAGCCATCTTGGATTCAAATTTCAGCTCTATAACTTTTAGGTATATAATTTGGGGGTATAAAATAGGTCAAATAATAACTCCTTATGTGATGCAGGACTTAGTTTGATTGAAAGTATCCAAAACACAATGCTAGCTCAGTCCACAACAAACCTACCTGGATGGAGGCCTCAGGCTTGTATGGAACACATGATTGTTATTCCTGAAGAACAGACCTCTTTTTAGTCATTGTCTACATGAAACCCAGAAATAAATACTAAGTGTTGCCCACTGGGGGCACATCCTTGGAATTATAGAAACTGACTCTTGGATTTGTTTGCCTAAAAGTGGGCTGGCTGCTTCTCAGAGAAGAACTTGAAAGAAAGAAAACTAACCTTGGAGTCATTTAAGCCAAAGGTGAACCTGTAGCGTCTGCTGATAGTCACCCATCAGTGCCTGTTTATTAAATAGCAAAAAAAACTTTAAAAAAATAATACATAAAGAATCAGTATTGAATGGGCAAAGGGCAGGCAACATGTTATAAAGGGCAAGGAACTTTTTACTTTGAATACTGCTTTAAACATTTGTTAAAGGAAGGGAGTGAGGAGTATAGCCTGTTGGATTCTGCTGACCCAAACACACGCACACAGTACACAAATATAATCACCTAAGCCCACCTATTGTCTTCAACAGATCTGTGGCAGTTCTGTGGGCAGTTCATCACTGACCACATTGTCTTCAGTGCTATGGTCAGCACTTCTCATGTATGCATACTTGTTCTGGGTCAGGAATGCAACAAGGTCACTGAGGGAGCAAGGCAAAAATCACAGCTTAAGATCACTCAACATCTCTAAACATTCCTTGTCAATATTGGTCACCTGTGTTATTCAGGCCAAAAGCACCCCAAGGCAGAGGAGACTTTGTCACATTACTCTGCTGGATTATAAATTTGTAAGATTAACTTCAGGTCAAGTTACAAGTCAATAATTTAGCAGAAAACAATCTCATAGCAATATTCTCAGAAAATTTATTTGTGAGAAAAATTCCCATTGTTCTTTCCCACAGTTCATTCATATTTCATTCTTGTAACTCTTTCCTACAGTGTAGTTCATGCACAGGGAAGAAGAATGGACAGTTTCCTTCCTCAGGGATTTTATTCCATACCTATGTGCTGAGGTTGAAATTGTGGTGTTATGAAACTGTTGTAATATGTTTGCTCTCAACAGCAGGGCCCTGAGGAAGAGGCAACATGTGTGCTTCGTGAAGGACAAAGAAGATTTGTCCAGAGGGTCAAATTGCCTTTCTAGGGGCCAGTGGATAGGAGATAGGACACTGTAGGGATCACAAACATAACATAATGAGTTGGAAAGATTGAACTGCCACAGATTATTAGAGCATTAGGTGAAAAAAGAAAGTGGGAGGGCAGAAGAGATGGTTCAGTGGTTAAGGTGCTTGCCTGCAAAGCCTAAAGACTCAGGGTTCAAGTCCCCAGCCCTTCATAAGGCCAGATGCACAAAGTGGCGCATGCATCTTAAGTTGATTTGCAGTGGCTAAATGCCCTGGTGTGCCCATTCTTTCCCCCTCTCTCTCTTCTTGCAAATAAAAAAATAAAATATTTTTATAAAACAGGAAGTGGAGAAAATGAAGCTGCACAGGTAAACAGTCATCAGATCTGAAAATACTATAAGCCATGTTAGGAAACCTTATCACTGATCTTAGGTTACAGCTTTACAAATGGGACACACCTACATCCTGATGGGTAAGTGGGAGGTGGGAGAATGAAGGGCAATGGCCAGACAAGTAGAGGAGAGCAAAGGGAAGACTTCTCAAAGTGGTGACTTCTGGAGACCAAGACTCAGGAATCATGTTTTTCTTGAGTTCATATCCTGGTTCCAACTTTCAGCAGTTCTAGTAACCTTGATCAAGTTACCAGACCTCTCTGGTACCTCAGTTTCTTCACCTACAAAATGAGAGTAATGACGATTACCAAACCTCCAAAATGAGAATTAAATATACATGAAACACTGAAGTCATGCCTCAAGAAGTTAGTTGTCATTATTCCTGAAGTATCAATGTGGTTGTTTCTCTATTGTTTTTCTTCTTTAGATATTTAATGATGAAAACTTTTTTATTAAAGACATATTATGAATTAAAGTACAAAATTTGCCTGAATCACTGCAAATGAAACAATCAAAAAGAAATCCCTCACACACACCCATGGTGAGATATTTTTAACTGTATACCTAGAATACCCAAGAGACCCTGAGTGGAGAGCTCTGGCTAGCACAACTGTAGATTAAGAAACTGTAAGATTCTTCCAGTGGCAATGCCCTGATTAAGTCCATCCCCATGCACTGAGAAGGTAGGGAGTACCTAAGTGAAAGGAGAGGCAGCCAGGAAGGGTGCCCTTCTCTTTTAAGTGACCCTTACTTACGGATACATGACTTTTCTTGAAAAAAAAAACAGACTTAGCCATATCCAGTTTGACCCATAATACATAAAACTAATTACTTATGGCAGAGCTAATAAAAAACTGAAGCACCTGTTGTGGTACAGAGATCCCACTGTTTGGATGTAAGAGCCAATGGGTAGAAGAACAAATACTGGAGAACTGAAGAGGGCGGGGCAATGATGGGAAGGTGCAAGCATGACGCCAAATCCATCATCATCATCATCATCTTGGTTGATCCTGGAACTGGATCCCACCTCAGTCCAGGTTTAAATCAGCAAATTCACTCAGCAATAACCACAGGCAAAAGTGAAGACATAACCCTGAAAGAATGAGGACATGATCTAACCAGAACCTAGAAGCTGTTCCATGGGCAGAACAGCTATAAGCAGCTGAAATACTGGATTCAGTCCAAACCCTAAAATCCTTGTGTTTCTTCAGAACTGTCTGCTAGAAGCAAGGCACTGTGGTGCATTCCCATAATCCATCACTTGAGAGGCTCAGGGAGGAAGACCAAGAGTTCAAGCTAGGCCTCAGCTATGTAGCGGGCTTGAGGCCAACATGGTCTACATGAAACACATGCATTTCAAAAACAGATCAAAACTGGGAGTGTGGCTCAATGGGAGGAAACTTGATTAGCTCACACAAGGCTCTAGGTACTGTACAAACTTACAAGGCCAGGCTGGTATAAATATGACCTGTCAAAAGATTAAAAGATGGCTAGCTTTAGCTTCTTAGAACTATAAACATACACAAGACAATAAAAAGTGCCAATAACTGTTTGGGCTCTAAACATCAATCTCAGTAACTTTCAATGTCATTCTAAACATGAAAGAAGATCCAAATGCTCTCAGAGTAATTGATTAAATGCCAAAAATATTCTCAGATACTCTGCCATTTTCAGCTGTAGACACAACCCAAAGTGTTTCTATTTTGATATTTTTAAATTCCAAAGTGAAACATTCATCACTATGATTCACCTTTACACAGTCTCAACGTGGACTTCATGTTATCTGATGTGGCAAGGGGCCAAGTCCTTGTTTTACCAGTAGGTTCAATGAAAGAGTTTTTGTTTTTGCATGACAATATAAACAGGGAGGCCAGGCGATCATGGGCTGTGAAACAATCTGGAAATTACTAAAGGTGCCTAATTTAAAATATTAGTAATAAATCAAAATTTAGGACTGGAGGAAAAAAGAAATAGGAAAAGCCAAGTAACAAGGCAGGAGGCAGATCTAATTGCTGAAAGATGTTGCTTTTAATCTTCAGGAAGTTCAGTACAAATTTCAAATTTCTAAATCCTCTGTCTAGTGAAGTGGACTGCTACCTGCTTTCTACTAGCTGTCACTCTTCCAGCAAAATCTACCACAGAGAACTACTTCTTTTAAGGAAATGTGAGTTGATAAGCAAGATCCCAATCCTTGGCAGGTTACAAAAGGGGAGACAAAACAATCAGTGGCTGCGTTCTGTCTTTCTTGGAGAAAGCAAGCTTACAGCCCACTTGGGACTGATAAGAGCTGCCCTAACTGAAACTTGTCTTCTCCCTTAGTTTCCTCTCACTTCCCTTTCCCAGTTCTAGAACTTTCCATCTGCTGATATATTACTCTCAGGGAGGTGGCGTCTTCCCTGAGAGGCACTGTTAATGTAGCAGCTCCGACTTCACCTGCAAGAAGCTTAGATGTAGTCAGGTAGTAGGAATGCTGCTCTCTTCATCCACCTGCACTTAGGAATCCTTTCTTTCTTCTGTGTACATCTTTCTTCGGATATGAAACATTGCTCTGCATTTAAAATCGAAGTTGTGCCATCTGTCCTGACATCTGATTTATTTTGTTTTAATCTTTGTGACTTTTTCCCCTGTGGGTAGGTTCTGTTGTTCACCCTGTATACACAGAGCTCTCACTGATGAAGACTTCATGCTTTCCTTGCTTATAGTGAGCAGATTCCTCTGGCTCCTTAAAACTTCACATTGTAATATTTAAGGTAGCTACTTCCTTGGGTTTCAGAAAATGATGGCATTAACAGTTTTAATAGGGTTATTAGGAAACATTTAAATCTTCTATTTTCCCCTCTATTTGTCTGACTTCCATAGTAGGTTCATAGATGTGAAAGGAATAGAATATCGCAATATATAAAAACTCCCAGAATAATAATAAAAAGTGACATTGGCAGGGTGTGGTGGCGCACGCCTTTAATCCCAGCACGTGGGAGGCAGAGGTAGGAGGATCGCCGTGAGTTCGAGGCCACCCTGAGACTACATAGTGAATTCCAGGTCAGCCTGAGCCAGGGTGAGACCCTACCTCGAAAAACCAAAAAACAAAACAAAAAAAAAAAAGTGACATTGACATAATAAAAGTGACATTGGCTAGTGACTATGTTTTCAAACACTGCTTAGTCTTTTCTTTTTTTTTAAAGCGACAGACAGAGAGAGAAAGAGGCAGATAGATAGATAGAGAATGGGCATGCCAGGGCCTCTAGCCACTGCAAAGGACCTTCAGATGCGTGCGCCCCTCATGCATCTGGCTAACGTGGGTCCTGGGGAATCGAGCCAGGAACCGGGGTCCTTAGGCTTGATAGGCAAGCACTTAACCGCTAAGCCATCTCTCCAGCCCTGTTCAGTCTTTTATAAACATAATTTAACCCTCCCTGCTGCCCTGAGAAAAATACCAGCCATATTTTTCAAGTAAAAAATCTGCATCTCGGAGAGGTTAAGTATTTTTATTATTATAAAACAGAAGGAAAAAGAATGACTCCTCTTTAACATGATAAGGTAACAAGGCAAGTCAGGGTAGGCAGTTTACCAAAGCAGAAACTCACACCTTGACAAAAGAAAATCGAACATACTAAAAAGAGAAAAAAAAAAAAAATCAAGGCTTGCAAGATGGCTCAGTGTGTAAAGTGCTTGTTGCAGAACTGTGGGTACATATTCCCCAAACCCAACATAAAAGTCAGAAGCTATATTGTATTTTATAACCCCAGTATGGCTACAGCAAGAAGGGAGGCAGAGATAGAAGAATCTCCCAGAAGTTCACAAATGCAGCAGTGAACAAAACACCCTGTGTAAAAAGCAGTAACTCACCCAAATTTTTCCCTTTAACTTCCACACATGTGCCACAGCACATCTGTGTCCACAGTCTCACATGCACTATATAAATATACATTAAAAAACTAATCCAGGGCTGGAGAGATGGCTTAGCAGTTAATGTGCTTGCCTGTAAAGTCTAAGGACCCAAATTCGATTCCCCAGAACCCACATAAAGCCAGGTGTACAAAGCAGCGCATACATCTGGAGTTCTTTTGCAGTGGTATGCCCATTCTCCCTCTCTGTCTCTGCTCTCTCTCTCTCTCTCTCTCTCTCTCTCTCTCTCTGATAAATAAGTTAATAAAAATTTAAAAACTTTTTTAAAAGAACAGTACAAAATGCCAGGCATGGTGGCTCACGCCTTTAATCCCAGCACTTGGGAGGCAGAGGTAGGAGGATCGCCGAGAGTTCGAGGCCACCCTGAGACTACATAGTTAATTCCAGGTCAGCCTGGACCAGAGTGAGACCCTACCTTGAAAAACAAAAAAAAAAAGAATAGTACAAAATAAGCAATAAAAATAAACTAACCCATGAATGTTATGCCTACCAATTATCCTCTAAATGTTTATGTTTATGCCCACATATTATGCTATTCTCACTTTTGATTAAAGAAGCTTCTCTTTTCATATGATAGTGATAATGAAGGTACTCAAAACTCATCAAAGTGACCAGGTATAGTGCCTTTAGACCTAGCACTTAAGAGGCTGAGGAAGGAGGATTTCCATGAGTATAAGGCCAGCCTGGGGCTACAGTGAGTTCCACATTGGCTTAGGCTAGACTGAGATCCTACTTTGGAAAACAAGAAGAAGAAGAGGAGGAGGAGGAGGAAGAGGAAAGAGGAGGAGAAGAAGAAGAAAAAAAACACTCAAACACTCATCCAAGTGTTGAGAAATGGCAATGAAGTGTTCAGCATTGTAAGACATCTCTACTACATCCTGCAAAGTTTAGGGACCACTGAGGAAGAGCTGGCAGAAAGAATCTAAGAGCCAAAGGATGGGGAGGAGTGCTGTATTATAGACGCAAAGTAGCTGTTGTACTCTTAACTGCACAGCAGCTATAATTCCCTTCACTCCACCTACATAATATGAAGGCAAAACAAAAAAGGTGACAGCAAAATAGAAAAACTATGGGCTGTGAAGATATCTCAGTGGTTAAAGGCACTGGCGTGCAAAGACTGCCTGCTCAGGTTCAGTGCCCCAGTACCTACATAAAGCCAAATGCACAAAGTGGTGCATACATCTGGAGTTCATTTGCAGAGGCAGGAGGCCCTGGCATGTCCATTCTAATGCTATTTCTCTCTCACACTCTCTCACACCCCCCCTTCCCTATCTACCTCTCTTTCTTACTCTCCCCCTCCCTTACAAATAAATAAATAAAAGTATTTTTAAAAAATATATAAGGGGAACCAGTTAAAAAGAAGGGGGTGTTCTGTGGAGGGGGATTCAGAAGGGCAGATAAAAGAGGGTGGTGGGAGGAGGTTATGATCAGGGTATATTTCATATATGCATGGAGATTGTCAATAATTTTTTAAAACTAATCAATGTGCATACTTTATTTTAAAAACACAGAAACTGCCGGGCATGGTGGCACACGCCTTTAATCCCAGCACTGGGAGGCAGAGGCAGGATTGCTGTGAGTTCGAGGCTACCCTGAGACTCCATAGTGAATTCCACGTCAGCCTGGGCTAGAGTGAGACAACTACCTCGAAAATAAAAATTTTTTAAAAAGACAGAAACTACTAAGCAAAAAGTATGCAGCCCAATGACCCAAATATAAGAGCTAATACATAAAAATCTTAGAAGAGGGCTGGAGAAATAGCTTAGTGGTTAAGGTGCTTGCCTGCAAAGCCAAAGGACCCAGGTTCAATTCCTCAATACCCATGTAAGTCACATGCATCTAGAGTTCATTTTCAGTGGCTAGAGGCCTGGGTACACCCACTGTCTCCATCTTCCTCTCTCTCTCTCTCTCATAAATAAATAAAATATTTTTTTAAATCTTAGAAGAAAAGGTAAGAGTAAATCCTTGAGCATAATAGCTAGTTCTTAAAAGTATGAGCAACCAAAAAATAAATGAATAAATAGATTGGACATCATCAAAATTAAAAACATTTTACACATTAAAGGATTTTTTAAATATACATTTTATTTATTTATTTGAGAGACAGAAAGAGGCAGAGAGAGAGAGTGAGAGAGAAGGAGAGAATGGGTGTGCCAGGACCTCCAGTCATTGCAAATGAACTGAAGATGCATGCACCCCCTTGTGCATCTGGCTTACGTGGGTCCTGGAGAGTCGAACCTGGATCCTTTGGCTTTGCAGGCAAACACCTTAACCACTAAGCCATCTCTCCATCCCTCAAAGCACATTTTGAAGAAAGTGAAAGACAAGCTATAGAATGGGATAAAATATTTGAAAATTACATATTTAATAAAGGTTATATCCAGAACAGATTAGGATCTTTTCTGCAAAGATATATAAGCAAAGAACAGACATGTGAAAAAAATGCTCATTGTTAGATTTTTTTAAATTTTTTTGTTTATTTTTATTTATTTATTTGAAAGCAACAGACAGAGAGAGAGAAAGAGGCAGATAGAAGTTGGGCATGGTGGCACATACCTTTAATCCCAGCACTCGGGAGGCAGAGGTAGGATGATCGCCGTGAGTTCTAAGCCACCCTGAGACTACATAGTGATTCCAGGTCAGCCTGAGCCAGAGTGAGACCCTACCTCAAAAAACCAAAAAAAAAAAAAAAAAAAAGAGGCAGATAGAGAGAGAGAGAATGGGCACGCCAGGGCCTCCAGCCACTGCAAACGAACTCCAGACAAGTGCTCCCTTGTGCATCAGGTTAACATGGGTCTTGGAGAATTGAGCCTCAAACCAGGGTTCTTAGGTTTAACAGGCAATCAATTAACCACTGAGTCATCTCTCCAGCCCAGGTTTTTTTTTATTTTTTAATGTATAATTTTATTATTGACAACTTCTATCCTTGCAGACAATAAACCATGATAATTCCTTCCCCTCCCCCACTTTCCCCTTCAAACTCCACTCTCCATCATATCCTCTCATTCTCTCCATTAGTCTCTCTTTTATTTTGATGTCATCGTCTTTTTCTCCTATTATATCAAGGCCAATTTCTGTCTGGACAGTTTCATTGTAAGGAATTGTACCCTTCCTTTGACTCTTACATTCTTTCCTCCACATTTTCTGCAATGGACCTTGAGCCTTGGATGGTGTGATAGAGATGTTTCAATGCTGAGCACTCCTCTGTCACTTCTCAACACTATGTTGCCTTTTGGGACATCCCAGTGGTCACTGCCATCTGAAAAGAGATGCTTCTCTAACCAAAAGTGAGAGTAGAATTAATATATGAATATGAACATCAAGTATAGTGCTTACTGGGCAGTTTGGTGAGCATAATATATGCATTTAACCAGACAAGAGCAGGCTTTACACCCCTCAGGCTCATGACCTCCCCTGCCATAGGCTTTTGATTAGGTTTCCAGGCCTCCAGTCTAATTAGAGAGCAGTTGGTTTCCCCCATAGCAGCCATACCACCAGCAGCACTCTCCTCTCCCTTCGTGTTCTTCTCTTCCCTACCCACAGCTTGCATTTGCAATACTCTTGGTATTGAATGCTCTATAGCGTTGGGTAAATGAAGAATGGCATATATCCACCATTACAATATCATATGGAATACTTCACTGCCTTAAGAATCCTTTATTACCTACCTGTTCCTCTCTACTCACACACACAACCCACCTCTGCAGCCATTGATCTTTTTATTGCCTTCAAGATCATGTAATTCCTGGAATGCAATATAACTGGAATAACACGATATTTAGTCTTTTCCCTACTGGCTTCACTGAGTAGCACTCATTTTAGGTTCTCCCATATCTTTCCATGGCTTGCTAGCTCATTCACATTTAAGGCTGAATGATAGTCATTGTCTAGATTGCCACAATTTATTTAACCATTCATCCACTGAAAGATAGCTCAGTCACCTCCTAGCTTTGGGGATTACGAACAAGATGCTAATAAACACACTTGCAGGTTTTCATGTGGGCATAAGCTTTCATTTCCTTGTGTAAATAGGAAGTATAGTTGCTGGAATATATGGAAAGAGGATGGTTAGTTTCATAAGAAAGTGCCAAACTATCTTCCAAGGTGGTTGGACCCTTTACATTGCCTCCTTGGGTATTGTCAGTGTTCTGGGTCTTTTTTGTTTAATATTTTGCTTTATTTATTTATTTCTTTGACAGAGAAAGAAGGAGAAAGAGAGAATGGGCACACCAGGGCCTCCAGCCACTGAAAACACACTCCAGACACGTGTGTCCCCTTGTGCATGTGGCTAACGTAGGTCCTGGGTCCTTTAGCTTTGCAGGCAAATGCCTTAACGGCTAGGCCATCCCTCCAGCCCTGGTGTTGGGTTTTTTTTTAATAGGTTTGTTACTTTAATTCACATTTCTCTGCTGGTATATGATGTGGAGCATCTCTTCATATAATTACTTCTTTATCTTCTTTCGTGAAGTACATGTTAAGGTCACTGGTTCAGTTTTGTTTTTTTTTGTTTTTTTTTTTAGTAAGATGACTTGTGTTCTTATTAAGTTTTCAGAGTACAGTGTGTAATTTAGACAATAGTCTTTTATCAGATGCATCTTTTACAAATATTTTCTCTCTGTCTGTGTCTTATCTTATTCTCTGAGATAATGCCTTTTGATAAAAATCAGTGGATATCTCACATAACCTCATGGTTGGAGACAGCATGACTGGAAGGAAAAGATTGGGTGAAGAGGATAAAGATTGGAAAAAGTTGAAGATCTAGCCTTGGGAAAATCCATTATCTACAGAATACAGAGCAAGATAACAAGAACCAATGCATCAAACTCATGCTTGATTTCTTTCTTTTCTTTTTTTTTGGGGGGGGGCGGTTTTCTTTTCCATGTAATCCAAGAAAATTAAAAGTAGTGGAACCATTAAAAAAAGAAGTGATCTTCTGGGCATGGTGGCACATGCCTCTAATCCTTGCATGCAGAAATAGGAGGATCATCATGACTTCAAGGCCATCCTGAGACTACATAGTGAATTCCAGGTCAGCCTGGACTAGAATTAGATCCTACCTCAAAAAAAAAAAAAAAAAAAAATGTGATGTAATTGAAAGGACACTTGCAGAAGAGAATTCCCAGTTTGGCTAAGGTACTTAGAAGGCAACAGAATGGAGCTCAGATGTACACTACCACTACACAGTATCTCCATCTGTAGGAAGCCTAGCAATATTGTTTCTTTCTCTCTCTCTCTCTCTCTCTCTCTCTCTCTCTCTCTCTCTCTTTCTTTTTTCCTTTTCTTCCTTTATTTATTCTTCTTCTTCTTCTTTTTTGACAACACTTCACTATGTAGTTCAAGCTGGCCTCAGACTTGCAACCCTGCCTCTATAGTCCCCCAAGCAGTTGGATTACAAATATGCACCAGCACCCCAGGCATGACATTCTATTTGTAAACTTCAGTGACTGTTACAGTATTTGCTTAAAAATAATAGTTGTGATTTTTCACACTTTCCCATACATTTCAAAATTTTAGAAAACTCCCTTTAAGATGCAGATACAGTGATATCCTAAGTCATGTGCCCCAAATGTCTTTAACTGAGAAGACTTGTGTGAGCCATAACTTGACTCCAGCAAAGAGAAGGAATTTTCTTGTGGATTCAAAAGGCAAGAAGAAAAAAAAAATCCTCTGAAAGATAAATATGATGTTTTCCTCCTGCGAATATAGGGGCACAATACTTCCTTATTGTCGTTAATGAAAAATAACACATACTAACACATACTTTCTAAAAAGAAATAAAACACTTGAATGAGTCACCTATTTCCACATTCAGGTCCCAGAAGCTATATAAATTTCTCCAGCCTCCTCAGAAAAAATCAAACAAACCGTAGGTCTTAGAGAACAATTGTGTCCTGATGGCAGCTCCGCGGCTCACCCTGCTGTGGGCTGTGTGTCTGCTGCCAGGCCACCTGGCCCTGCCGCTGCCCGAGGAGGCCAAAAGCGTGAGTGAGCTTCAGTGGGACCAGGCTCAGGTATGTCTAGCTGTGATCCCCTGGGGCTCCGGGATCTCACCATCCATCTGCATTAGAGGTGTGTTTTTTTACTTATTTGTCCCTCTAGGTTGGCACTGAAATTAATCCCTTGGTGGGTAATGTTTCTAAGTATAAAGGCAGTATGTTTGGATTGAGTAGACATTCAGGGCTGGCTTGAGAACCTGTCCAAACTGGGTTTGCATTTCTAGTCACTCTCTACGGGGATTTAGAATGGCGTTAAACTTCTCTGATCTTCAGTTTTCCAATTCAGGAGCAGGAGAATTATAATAGTGATATGACAAAATAGGACTGCTACAAAACATTTACTATAGAACCTGAAGCACTGTTCATGCTCAGAAAACTGAGTTATTATTGTTGTAACTTGGAACTATTCCCATGAAGTGCACAAGATGACGCTGCCTCTAAAGATGAAGGTTGCTTGTAGTGGGAAGCTACGTGGTCAGAAAACCTGGGTAGAAAGGTGTCACTGCCGGAAGCCAATGGTGACAGTCCAAGTTCTGGATATGCTTTCTCAGTGACAATGGGTGTATAATGCTATATATGTACTACCTTACAAGATCATCCTAGCAAATAAGGACCATGATAATACCAGCTAGCAGTTTGCAGCAACTACACTTTATAAAATATTTCTGTATAATTCCACATTTAATCACTAGCTCTAGTGTGAGAAAAAGAAATCAAAATCAAGCTGAGTTGCATTTTTGTTACCAGTAGAGAGAGGAATCAAGGACAAGTCTTTCCATCTCAAAAGTCATATTTTTGAGCTGGGTGTGATGGTACACGCCTTTAATCCCAGTCCTCAGGAGGCAGAGCTAGGGGGATCACCATGAGTTCAAGGCCACCCTGAGACTCCATAGTGAATTCCAGGTCAGCCTGAGATAGAGTGAGGCCCTACCTCGAAAAACAAAAAGCCAAATAAAACAAAAAAGAATTGTTTATAAACTTAATCTTTAGGCATAAAAAATTTTCCTTCACATTTGCTCAGACTTTTATAAAGTTCTAATAACAAACTGGATTGATCCATATGAAATAACTAATATTTAACTGATTTTCCCTAAAACAACTTTTTGTTTTGTTTTGTTTTTTGTTTTTCGAGCTAGGATCTCACTCTAGCCCAGGCTGACCTGGAATTCACTATGGAGTCTCAGGGTGGCCTCAAACTCATGGTGATCCTCCTACCTCTGCCTCCCAAGTGCTGGGATTAAAGGCGTGTGCCACCATGCCCGGCTCTAAAACAACATTCTTATAGCAGTTTTTATCCACCTAATGAACTCTCCAGACAAACACTTGAAAGAGTTAGTCCTTTAGCATGCATGGAACTGTACTCTGCAGAGGGCAGCTAGGTGGGCCTCGCTTCCTTTACTCAACACAAAGCAGTGAAGCTCATCTCAAGAGCGTGCAGCTAGGTGTGGTGATGCCTGCTTGCAAGCTCAGCACTGCAGGGGTAGAGACAGGAGGATTATTGCAGGTTTAAGACCAGCCTGGGCTACAAAAGTAGAAAGAAATGCTGATATTTTCTTCTGGATGATGTACTTGTGAAATTTAAATATCTGGGAAGAATAAGATAGGTGATTTACTTTCAACTGAGGAATTTGTTCGTAATTGTCATGGGTGAACAGTTCAGTGTTATATGGAATGAAGCACAATTACTGGAGACAGGTAGAGAGGATCACAGGAATAAGTTTGCTTAGTAAAATTCATATGCCTGAGAGGTTTTCAGACAACCATTTCCATGCACTCTAATACTTGTTACAAGTCACTGAGCCCATTTGGGATTATCTACAATAATAATGAATAATCATGCATTACATAATCCTCGGCATATTTTCTAATGAAATAGCTTGGGATCTGGTCAGTCTCCTTCAGGGCCACCTTAAGTAGGCTATTGCACTTCACTGAGCCATATTTCTTCGGTCACACTTGCTTGACAGGGCAGTTATAAGGTTTAATTAAAATAAACATGTAATTCCTTGCCACTAGTCAGTGGTTTAAAATGCCTCTGGGATTTTCTGCTATTGTTAATTCATTGATTTGTTTTGTTGTTTTGTCTTTTGCACTCTAATTCAGGCTGACCTGGAATTCACTATGTGTCTCGAACTCATGGTGATCCTTCTACTTCTGCCTCCATGCCTGGCTAGTTTATTCACTTTTATTTGCTTTTTTTTTTTTCATATTCTAACTGGTGGGTCCCTGTTCTTAATCCCAGGCACTTGGAAATTTCAGCACCCACTTGTGAATGGGGGAGATCCGCTTTGTTCTGCCACCTAGGGACTTAGCAGAGGAAAGAAGCGGGTAGGCAGTGAAAAGGGTGGGGAAAAAAGAAACTGGGATTCAGGAAATTCAAGGCCACCTCTGCTGCTAACTCAGTATGAGAAAGGGAACACATCATTTGAGTGTTATAAGCTGTGGTTTCTTTGCCCAGACAACTAGTTCTCCGTAGTTAAACTAAAAATCAGCTAACATTCTCCTTCACCAGGCATTGTAGCACATGCTTATCCTGCAATTGGGAGGCAGGAAGAACACATTTTAGGCTAACCTGATCTACATAATAAGTCAAGGCCAGCCAGGGATACAAAGTGGGACCCTATGTGAAAAGGCCAAACTCTCCCACTACCTTGCCCCCTCAAAAAAAAGACCCCAATGGCTATTGATGTAGAACATTTTTTTAGATGCTTATATGCCATTCGTATTTCTTCCTTTGAGAACTCTCTCAGTAGCAGAGGCCAGTAAGTTAAAAAGGAGATATAAAGGGAAGAGAAAGGAAGGGAGGAGGGTACTTAATAGGTTGGTATTGTATATATGTAAGTAGAATGATTGAGATGGGGAGGGGAGATGATGGAGAATGGAATTTCAAAGGGGAAAGTGGGGAGAGGGTATTACCATGGTATGTTTTTTATAATCATGGAAAATGTTAATAGAAATTGAGAGAAAATAAAACAAAAAAAATACATAAAATAAATAAAAAAGACCCCAAACTCATCTCCCAGCCTGAAATGTTGTCTTTCAGCTATAGATGGGACTGGATCTCAGCAGGCTCTTAATGAACCTCAGATCTCCCCACAAGATCTTCAGTGCCCTGAGGGGGGTTGCTGTGTCATTTTTGTGTATGTTCATGTGTGTGTGTGCACAAGTGTGTGGGTCTGTGCACATATGTGGGTATGTACAGAAGACAACCTTTGTTGTTGTCCTTCATATATGGCCTATAGGCCCTCTCATTGGCCTGGAAGTTGCCTTATTTGGCCAGACTGCAGGCCAGAAGCTTGTTGCTTCCCTAGTGCTGGGGTTGCAAGTGTACTACCATGCCTGGCTTCTTTTATGTGAGGATCAAACTTAGGTCCTCATGCCGGTGAGGTGATCAATTTACTGACTGAACTATCTCCCCAGCCCTTCGTATGCCTCTTAAGGACACCTCAATGCTTCCTGACTACTCTAGAAACACATCCAGGCTTTACAAAGAGGGTGGTGTGTTTCTTCTCAAACTGTTTATTGAGAATAAAGAAAACCTGGGGGACTTTTTTTTTCTGTCCATCTTATGGCATGGTAGGCCAGTACTTCATTGCCAATCCTCCATTCTTTGCCCACCAGATATGCTCATTTCACTTAGTGACTGCAGAACTGTTCTTTCTTCAAATCACTGTATGAATCCACACCTCCAAGCAAAAGGTGGGCAGACTTCTGGAATAAAAAGAAGCCAATAAAAATCACAAATTCTTCAATCTCGTTCCAACAGCACTATCTTAAAAGATTTTATTTTCATGACACCAAGACAAAGGATATCAACAGTTTAGTAATCAAACTCAAGGAGATGCAAAAGTTCTTTGGCCTGCCTATGACTGGAGAGTTAAACCCCCACACCATAGAAATTATGAAGAAGCCCAGATGTGGAGTGCCAGATGTGGCTGAATACTCACTGTTCCCAAGCAGTCCAAAATGGACTTCCAGAGTCATCACTTACCGGTAAGTTTTGCAATGGCTCATTCTCACAAAACCAACAAACCCTTTCCCTAAGAAGTCAAATATTGTTTTCTGGTTTGCTACTAGAATCGTGTCATATACTTCAGACTTACCACACTTTGTTGTGGACCAAATAGTTGCAAAGGCTTTAAGCATGTGGAGCGAGCAGATCCCACTGGACTTCAAGAGAGTTAGATTTGGAACTGCAAACATCATGATTGGCTTTGCGAGAGGAGGTAAGGATGGCTCTTGTGAACTAATGCTAAGTGCTATTTTATGTGTCTGTAACTTGTACTCATGTTCATCTCCTTTCATAAAGGCTAGAGTGGATCTCAGTGTTGAAGCATTGTTTACCACATGAGAGGCTCTGGTTTTAATCCACAGTGCTTCCCAAAAATGAATGGCTCATATAGAGATAAATGATGAGATCTGGAGATCTATAGCAATATTACAATGGTTTTTCTAGTTTGTTAAATTATCGCCATTTTTTATCACAGGAATTGGCAAATTAAGACCCATCCTACAAATCCAGCCCACCCAAAGTTTTGTTGTTTTACAGCACATAGCCACACTCCTTCACTTACCTCTTGTCTGATGGCCACTTTTGATGGGCTATCATTGTGACAGAGCCCATCCAATCTATAAAGCTTCAAGTGCTTGTCATCTGACCCTAACATAGAAAAAATCTTGCAAGCATTTTGATAGCATGATTCATTACATGTATAATTTTTGATAGCATGACTCATTAAATATAGAATCATCTTATAGCAGAACATGTATGTATGTATGTATTATCAGTTTAAAATGATCTAATGTCAACTTTCAAAAACCTCAAGTCATTCCCAAGAAGTGGTTTACCCTCTATGGCCTGTTTTCAATGCTTTTCATGTAACAAGATAGGAGGAAATGCAAACGTACATATGAAAAGGCTTGCATAGATAGGACACATACGCATGAACTGGTGCAAATTCAGATAACCAAACTGCCAATTTTAATCACTCTTAATGTTGAACTGTCTGGCCACTACGAATGTTTTTGAGACCCATCTAGTCTGTTATCCTGAACTCACTATGTAGCCCAGGCTAGCCTTGACTCATGGTGATCCACCTGTCTCAGCCTCTCAAGTACTGGCATAACAGGTGTGAGCTACCATGCCCAACTTGGTACTATGAATTTAGCTGAAATTTGAACTTAAGCCCACAGTATTAGGGTCACTGAAGAAAATAATATAAACAGCACTGCAAGTTTTTTAAGAACTGGATTACTGGATATGGCTTGTCACCAATCTGAAGATAAGCAGCTCTGTGTCCCACTTTAAGATACCCTGGGTGAGGCTTGCTCTGAAGCCATCAACTGTGCTTACAAGCAAGAAGCTCAGCTTGTAAGAACTGGAAGCCAGGCTATTTGCACATGCAGGACCAGGTTCATTCTCCTTCCTTTAACCATTTTGCCAATCAAAATGATCAAATATTTTAATGTATGTGTATCATGTGTCATGTGTGTGTAAACATGTTTATGTGTGTGCAAGTGCGCACAGGTATGTGAGTGTGCATGTGCATGTGTGAGCATGTGGAAAGGTTTGCTCTCTGGTGTCCATTTCTCATTGACCTGGAACTCGCCAGTTAGGCTAGTCTGACTAGCCAGTAAACCCCAGGGCTCCACTGTCTCTGCCTCCCCAGCAGTGGGATTACATTTTATGCTAGTGCTGAGGATTGAAGCCAAGTGCTCACTCTTGTGAGGTAAGCACTTGACCAAATGAGCTGCCTCCCCAGTTCCTAAAGTTACCAAATTTAACAAACTTTTTAAATATTTTATTTATTTGGAGACAGAGAGAAAGAACTGGCATGCCAGGGCTTCCTGCCACTGCAAACAAACTCCAGACTCATGTGCCACTTTGTGCATCTGACTTTACTTGGGTCCTGGGGAAATGAACCTGGACCATCAGGTTTTGTACCTTTAACCACTGAGCCATATCTCCAGCCCCAAATGTAAGAAACTTTTAACTGCCACCACAAACTAGTCGTCAATGTGTTTAAGATCCCTGTCTCGTTTCCTTCGATATGTGGTGCTTACCAGTGGTGAGCAGTGGTTCACAAAAGAAATACACCTGCACCACATACGTAGCCAAACCACCCTGCATGTGCGCTGGCTGCTGGTGCCAGTGATGCCAACTAAGTGGCCTGACAGTCCTTTCTAACTTGCATGACCACATGAATCAGAAAGATGAAATGTGTACAGCAGAGGTCAGTCCCTAAGGTCACTCACCCTATTTTCTTGCAGCCCATGGAGACCAGTACCCATTTGATGGACCGGGGAACACACTGGCTCACGCCTTTGCACCTGGGCCAGGCCTGGGAGGAGACGCCCACTTTGACAAAGATGAATACTGGACTGATGGTAGCAGCCTAGGTATAGAAGCCTGTGTTTCTTCTACTGCACCCAGACTTATACTAACTTTAATTTGGTCATTGATTTACTTTGTAATAATCAGAGAGACTATAAGTGTCAACCACTGAATCATATGCCATAAATACTTTATCTCCTTTAACATATTCCTAATGTTCCATACGCAGAAGACAGAAGCTTGGGCTCCAGAGTCAGGCAGCTCTGGGTTCAGCTTGCTGTGTCTCTATCAATTACTCATCATGCATCCTTAGGAGAGTTATATCACTTCTCTGAGTCTCAGTCTTCCCATCTGTGGAATGGAAATATTAACAGTACCCACCTGAAGAGCTGTTGTTTAAATTAAATAAGATAATACCTATACAGTTGTAAGCATGATGCTTGGAACACATTAATAATTCAATAAACTACAGCTCTTTCTTCATGTTTCATATATGTATGCATGTGTATATATATATATGTATATATATACATATATATATATGTATATATATATGTATGTATATGTATGTATGAAATCAACCAAAGGTGGAGAAGACAGAGGAGCAGAGATTGTGATAGGTAAGATATAAGCAATTCCAGGGTTATTCACTATTGCTTGAAAAGAATCAACTTCATGGCTCAACCCACGTTCATTACTTTATAAACTAAGAGATTATAGATCTCTGATATAAATAATCCTAACAGAAGATAATTGTAAGAAGAAAGGGAAGAAGGAAAGGAGGTAGGAAAAAAGAAAGAAAGGAAGGAAAGAAAGAGTAAGGAAGTCTTAAGCAGTTATTGAGCACACATCTTCCAGATGCTGAAAATTCTACTTATTCTGACAAAACATCAACTGATTTGTCCAGAGTTTTTCCATTAGAGGTGGAGTTGCTTTAATCCTAGGGCTTAATGCTTAAAACTTGTCTTCCACTGCAGAATGTTGCTATCTGGATGATTAATACAAGATGCTTATTTGCTTAAATCCCAGAGCTCAGGAGGCAGAAGCAGGATTGTGAGCTCAAGGCCAACTGGGGCTACATAAAAAATTCCAGGTACTAGATAGTAAGGTCCTTTCTTTAAGAAAAAAAGACAATCAAAAGCAGAAGTAGTTAAGATATTGTTAGGGTAAGCAATGAGGAAACTGGAGTAGGAGGCAAATTCTCAAAGAGGCAGCCAAAACTTTCAAACATTGACATTTCATCAAGCAATCCATAAACTGTCCATCAAAGCTTAATGAAAACTGAACCAGGAGAGCAACTTGGGGCTCTGAACTGGTCACAAAGCTAAAGAGCAAATTTATGACAATAAATACAATTAACCATACTTTCCTCACCCAAAGCCAGCAAGTTTAAAAGGTAAACTCATGGTAATGATGTGTTTAGTAAGCTATTGCCTATCTCAAACACACATCCTGAGCTTGGGGTCACAAACCACCTTCAGCCAACTCCACAGTTAAAACCAACAGTGATAAAATGCAGTCATTATTTCTTCCTCGGTTGGCATTGGAAGCTCAATGCAGTTTTCATGCCCAAGGCTCACATTGTCCTGGGTAGAACACAATTTTCATCTCACCTCAGTAAAAGCCTCAACAGACAAAATCTCCAGGTGGCTGGTTCATCCTTGCCTCCCTGCAAGACACACCACTCTTCCCTGGAACTCTGGTTCCATTCCCAGTTCTCCTTTATCTTTCTTCTGATCTCCATTCAGATCTTTGTTTGGGAAGGTGCTTTAGAGTAAACCTATCTGACCTTAATTGACCTCACTCAGGGACCAAGGTGAATCTCCAGTTTTTCAGTGACTATATAAAAGCTCTTCTATTCTGATTCTCTCATTTTTGAAGGCCAGACATAAGTAAACTAGTACCAAAAGTTGAGTATTTTTGTATCTCGTTCACTTTTATTATTATAGGACATATTACAGACGTTTGTATAGTTATTGTAGTATGTACTCCATGTACTTCTTTGGTTGTAGGAATTAACTTCTTGGTTGCTGCAACTCATGAACTTGGCCATTCTCTGGGTCTGGCTCATTCATCTGACCCTGAGGCTGTGATGTACCCAACCTATGGAAATGGAGACCTGCTAGATTTCTCACTTGCTGAGGATGATATAAAAGGCATTCAGAGATTATACGGTAATAGCTATGGTTATAAATAAGAGAATTTCATGTGTTCTTCTTAGAATAGGCTTGAAAAAAAAAAGCTGGGAACTAGGGGATTACTTGGAAAACCACAATGAAGCTGCATCTGAAAGCCTAAGGAGAAGGCTGGAGTGTGGCTCAGTGGTAGAACACTAAGCTAGCATTCATGAGGACATGAGTTCAATCCTCAGCACTGCAAAACAAAAGTTAAATTAGGTGAAAAATTCAACCTTATATACTTGAAAGTTAAAATGCTATTTTATACTGTGAATATAAAGTGATAAGCTCTCTGCTTTAAGCTTCAGTCATACAGCATCACATAGTGATTTATGAAGATGTTCTTCCTTTCTGGATTCAGATAGTTTAGGACAGCCCCCCCCAGAGGAGGGAAGTGGGCAACAGAACAGCATTGTTCATAACTGCCCACTCCCAAAGATTTGTTCTACATGATCAAAAGTAACCCAATTTTTCCTGTTTTTATAAACATGTAGGGCAAGTGCTTAGCCATAAACAAAAACTGCTAGTAATTGTTGGACATGAAACTTTGGAACATTTTAAGCTCCAATCTATACTTATTTGTTTTTGTCAAATTCAAAATTAAGCTTTTAATAAATGCTAATTTGTATTTGATGAAACCATTGTGAAATAGCACTTAAGAAACAGATCATAGAACAAGGATAAAAATCCATGATACAGATGAGAAAATAAAAAGATCCAAAGAGGCAAAGGGAATTATCCAAAGGCCTGTGGCTTCAACAGCTTGAACAGGGTTGCTAAGTCAGGCTGCATGGTTCTAAACACTACAGCAACCTGGACAACAGAATACAGAATGGCATACTTAACTTAACCAATACAATCCAACTTGTCCAACAAGATAAATTACAGATAGAGAATAGGTAGATAGATAGATAGTAGATTGATGATGATGATAGATAGATAATGATTATGATAGATAAATATAAACACATACACACACATATATGGATGATAATACATGGTATAAAATCACATAAGAGGCCGGGCGTGGTGGCACACGCCTTTAATCCCAGCACTCAGGAGGCAGAGGTCAGGGTATTGCCATGAGTTCGAGGCTACCCTGAGACTCCATAGCAAATTCCAGGTCAGCCTGGGCTAGAGTGAGACCCTACCTCAAAAACACAACAAAAAAAATCACATAAGGGTCTTTGAGAGACTAAAAGAGCAATGGACACATTTTCACACAATAGAAAACATGTTATCAAACTGATTTCTACAGGAAAAATACATGCATACTATTGGCTGAACTTAGAATTTATTATAAACCAACATTTCCCAAATTGTGTCCCTAGAATTCTAAGCTGGTTTCCAAAACTGGATATTATGGAGATATAACTTGGAAAGCACTACCTGCTATATTGCAGATGCTTGCAATATTAAAAAGTGCTGAACAAACATCACTTCACTCTTTCCTAAATTATAAATTTTGAGACAGGTTTTAACTATAAGCTCTGGCTGGCCCAAACTTGCTATGCAGACCAGGTTGGCCTAAGTGTTGCAACTGCTGGCATGGGCCTTAACACCCAGCAGTGCTGTGGATTGAACCCATGACCTTGTGCATGCTAGGCAAGTGCTCCACCACTGAGCCATATCCTCAACCCTCAATCATAATAATTTAAATGATATGCCTATTGAAACCACACAAAACACTTCAGAGAGTGCCCTTTGGAAAATGCTAGACCCCCAAAGAGCTGATCTGTAGAACTGCTGCTATCCAAAACACTGTTGGTGAAATTATCACCAATAAAACAGAAAGTTATAGTCCCCTTATGTCGAACAGCAGAACTCCTAGAATATTCTATAGCTATTCTAGAACCTAAATTCAAACATGGAATTAATGCTCTGAGCAGAAGGTTAAATTTAACAGGAAGAAAACTGTTGAGTGCATTAAATATTTAAATATTAGGTAAAGAGCTATACCCTAAAACTAAAATATAAAAACAAGAAAAGAAAAAAGGGGCTGAAGAGATGACTTATCGGTTAAGTTATTTTCCTGCAAAGCCAAAGGACTCGGGTTCGATTCCCAGGATCCATATAAGACAGATGTACAAGGTGGCACATGCATCTGGAGTTCATTTGCAGAGGCTAGAGGCCCCGGCATGCCCATTCTCTCCTCTCTCTCTCTCTTTCTCTCTCCCTCCCTACCTACCTTTCCCTCTCTCTCTATGCCTCTTTTTCTCTCTCACACTCTCAAATAAATAAAATAAAATAAAGAGCTACCCCCTAGTCCATGTTGGAAAAAAACAAGAAACTTGGGGACAGATGAAATTAAGATTTAATAAAATTTAATTATAATTTTAGGGGCTCATTGATCAAAAAAGTAATATAACACCTCCTTGGCATGGGTGAGGTCCTGGATTCCCAGCACAGCAAAACGGGGAAAAAAATAATATGATCAGAATATACATATATATACATATTCAAGAGGTGAGTTCTGAGCAAATGAGAAAATATATATATCCACATGCCCACACACTTATCTGCATGCAAACATACATCCACATGCAAGCACACACATATCCACATTTACACACACATCTTCATGAACACACACATATCCTCATGCAAGCACACACATATCCACATGCACACACACATGCAAACACAAATGTGTACACAAGCAAGAGTCCCAATGGCATTTTAAGAATAATAATAACATCTCAAATGCATTGGCTGTTTATTGTATGACAACCAAGTGGTTCACATTGCACACAAATTGACTCATTTAATCCAACAATTAGATAAAACATGATTATCCCCAGTTTGCAAATTGATAATGCAGTTTTGGTAGATCAATTTTTAGCTGTCTTAGGAACCTCCACACTGATTTCCACAATGGCTGGACCATATTGCATTCCCACCAACAGTGTAGAAGGGTTCCTCTTTTTCCACATCCCCGCCAGCATTTATGATCATTTGTTTTCATGATGGTAGCCAATCTGACAGGAGTGAGATGGAATCTCAATGTAGTTTTAATATGCATTTCCCTGATGACTAGGGATGTAGAACATTTTTTTAGATGCTTATACGCCATCTGTATTTCTTCTTTTGAGAACTCTTTATTTAGCTCCATAGACCATTTTTTAATTGGCTTGTTTGGCTTCTTATTATTTAACTTTTTGAGTTCTTTGTCTATCCTAGATATTAATCCTCTATCAGATATATAGCTGGCAAAGATTTTTTTTTCCATTCTGTAGATTGCCTCTTTGCTTTATTCAGTGTCCTTTGCAGTACAAAATCTTTGTAATTTCATGAGGTCCCAATGGTTAAGCTGAGGTTTTATTGCCTGAGCAATTGGGGTTGTATTCAGAAAGTCTTTGCCAAGACCAACATGTTCAAGGGTTTTCCCCTACTTTTTCCTCTAGCAATTTCTGAGTTTCAGGTCTGATGTT